>NC_050611.1:11212121-11515151 GCF_014743375.2 Drosophila subpulchrella
GAGGAATGAAATAGAAAAAAGTTATTATAAAACCTACTTTGCCGTATTCTTACTTTTAAAAATGTATTTATTTCTACGTTTTTTTTACTTACCTATGACTTTGCCAGGAACGGTAAACGCACGCTGTGTGTGTGTAGATGTGTTGCAGCAAATGTACATGTGTGTGTTCGCTAGGGCACGCTCGACTTTGTTGGCGACCAAGCAACGGTAAACGCACGCTATGGTATATGTATGTGTGTGTAGCTGTACATACGTTTCTGAGAACCGAAAACATTAATCCTCTTAATAATTAATGCAAACTTCACTTTAGTTCGATTTATGTTTGTCCATTACGTGCATATGTATGTATGTATATGTATGCGTGTAACGGCGCGCGCTTATTTGTTGTATTCTACGAAAACGTAGTACGGGTAAAATATTTTTGATAATTTTAATTTAACTTTTATACATATGCACATATTTATTTTTAGGCTATTTTCACTTTAACAAAGCTCCGACACGTCCTACTTCTTTGGCTGCAATTATGAAATGGCAAGCGTCGTGCCGTGTTGAAGAAGCGGAATCAGTTGTACATACATATATACATATGTATGTACATACATATTTATGGCCGAATACAGTTCAAAGAAAACACATGCATCAAAAAAAGTATTTTTTGGCTTTGAGTGTTGCTGCCAACATACACACTTATTTATTTTTAAGAAACTTCACATGATTTTTTGATAGCGCGATAAATTTTAATTTTATATTTGTATGCCAACTTCACTTTTATAAAGTGAACGACACGTCCAACTTCTTCGGCTGCAACTTTTCAATGACACGCGTCGTTTAGTTATCAAGAAGAAGAGTCATTGATCAAAGCAAGCGCGAAAGAATGTGTGTAGAATAGAACAAAAAAACCGCCAAAAATTATCTTAGCGCCTTCGGGTGTTGTGTGTCCATTTACATATGTCAATTTACTTTGATGTATATCAATTTGTTTTTAAAAATGTGTAATGTTCGGTCTGAACAAATGTATATACATGAGTATACAGTTTATGAAATAAATCATTTTGTAAAAGAAGTCAGCTTAAAATTTAAATATTTATATTAAATATTATCGTACTTAAAAACGTACATGGCAGAAACTAATATTTAAATATGAAACATATTTAAATGTGATAATACAAATAAAATACATTTTAATTAATTAATATGTACGTAAATATAAAAGATATCTTCTTGAGGTGTTTTTATTTGATATAAACATTGAAGAACCCTTTCAAATTGACGCTTTCAATATTATTATTACAAACATTTTTATTTTAAATATTAAAAACTCTAAAATAAAATAATTTGAATACTTAAAATTAATATGAAACATTTTTAATTTAAATACAGATTTTTTTAATTCTGAAAATATTAACGATAAATATAATATTTTTTAAAATAAATATAGCCAAATTTAAATTAAATATGCTCTTCTTTGATTTAAATATTTTTATATTAAACTAGGCAATTTAATATGTTTCGTATTTAATATAATGTTTTTTGTATTAAATTTAAATATGAAATATGAAATGTTGCATTCAATAGGCGCATATTTAAATTTACTATTCCATTTTTTTATCAGTGTACATTAGCCGTAACTTAAGGCCAGAGTATCTTTAGCCACAAAAAAGGTTAAAGGTTATTTGTAATTGCATTTTAACTGGAGTAAATTTAAATAAATAAATACATTTTGTTGTTTTCTGTCCATTTCTGTACATACCCAATAAAATTTCTTAAAAAATTTGCTATTCCTATTTTTTTTTGACAAGGTGTTTTTGCTAAAAATCTAGGTAGCACCCATCTAGGACACTTTTAGCTGGCTGTACGCTCCCGTTTGGAGATGGCAACTTGGCAGGCAGGTGAGAACGGGCAGGTGAGAACGGGCAGGTGAGGGGATGTCCTTTGCATCGGCGGAAATATTTCTAGCGGCAAAGGCAAAATCAAGAGCAGCACCCACAGCAACGGTAGCAACATCAGGACTATATAGAGGCAAAGGCAGACATATTCGCCTGCGGCCGGCGGAGTTATGCTAACTGGCACTCAAAGCAAAGCGCGGCCAAAAGCTCAGGCGGTTTGCCCTTTGCCCCTTGCCCTCCGCCTACTGCCTTCTACCTTCTGCCTCCTGTTGTTGCTATTGCCACTTGGCAGTGGCAGCTTGTAACAATAATTTAAGCGATTTTGCGCTTTTTGCGAGTGGGTTAATGGCATGCCTGGGATCTCTGGTGAGTGGGGGAACTGGGAGCCAGGAGCCAGGAGCCAGGAGTCGGGTACCAGGAACCAGCAACCAGGAACCTGAAAGCGGGTATCCTTTGCCGTGGCGAAAATTCCACTTCTGTAGCAAACGCACATAGCTTATGAATTCCGCAATCCTCGATGCGGTGCAGCAAAATGGTGGGGATGATACAGGTTCCGGGTCCAGTACAAAGTAAAAATGCAGAACATGTGTTTTTTCGGTGTGGCTGGGGGAGACCGGGATTATAGAACGGCCAAACACTGGACCGGCTATACATGCATACATACATCTCTCTTTGTGTCTGCTGTATATTAAAATTCAATTTTAAAACACGCCACGCTACGCACAACCGGGCGTATGCGTAATGCGGCATGCAATCATTTGCGTGCGCCTTCGCTTGGAAATTCCTTTGCCATAACTAATCTCGAAGGCTAACCAAGGACCAGTCCTGACGTTTCATATTTCTAGCTCGCCGCACCGCCAACCCTTTCTCGTCTTTTATTTTATTTAATCTTTTTTTTCTGCTCTTTTTTTTTTGTGAAAAATTTCATACTCATCAAGTTGACAAAGAAAAAGTTTTTCATTATTACATTTCGCTGTCATTTGGGCGCAGAAATAGCTTGGAAAAGTTCTCGGGGCTCCGGTTGAAACTCGAGTGCAGCGCGTAAATGAGCCACTCCCATTTTTGAGTCGCCCGCCCGCAGCAGTCGGCGCTCATCATCAGATTTCCAAGAATAAAATGGTTTAGATTGGGTATGGGCTTAGAGATGGGGATGGGGGTAAAACGGGCCCATTGCGTAGCTTGACGTAATTTTCTTGGCCTGCCTGACGAGTCGCATCCTTGCACATTAATCCATTGGTGCCGGGTTCTCGGAACCCAGAACCCAGAGCCCAGAACTCGGATCTCGGTCTCAACTCCGTTCTTTGGTCCTTGCTGCACGCAAATGAGGGTATGGTCAAATCACTCACTGTCAGCCCGTGTCCCAAGGAATGCGTTCAGCTTGTCCTTTAATTTTTTTCCCCCAAAGACCAGTTCTATTCCCCTTCCTCAGCGCACCGAGAAAAAATGCGTAACATGATTTTTCTATAAATTTTAAGGCCGGAGAATCGTGGGTTTAAAAGTTGAGTAAATATGTATATTGTATATATATAATTGTATATTTCTTTTTAAGAGTAATATTAAAATAACTTATTATCCACTTAAAATATAACAAAATTAAACACAATAACAATAACATAATTATGTATAAATTTTATTTTGGGAAATTTTATCTCATAAAATGTTTAGACTTGCAAAAAACTAATGCTTAAAGATATTTAGGGACTAGCAAAAATAATATCTTAAATATAGTATGATATATGGTGATTAACATATAGATATACACATTTTTGAACAATATTATGATCAGAAAAATGTTGAGACTTCCAATAAGTATAGGTATATACAAGGTAACTAAGCAACTTAAGGGATATATGAAAAAAACCAATATATTTGTAGAAATGTTTATTTTCTCATTTATAAAAGACATTGAAAAAAAGATTTTTCTAAACATTATCTGTGCCTCTTGAGCAACCAACCCAATTGATTAGCAATTTCGGTGACATTTTCTTATTGTGCAGCCTCTAGTCGTCCTAGCATTTTCTATAACTTGACGTTTGCCGGTGTCCCCATTCCTCCCCCTTCCCATGACCCACCCCACCCCATTTTCCTTTTGGCCAACCCCTCGACTCCTTTGTCCGGCGTGTACTTGTGTTGCTTCGCCTGCCGCTTTGCTGCCTGTCAGCGCAGCTTAAGATAAAAACTTTCCTTTCCACCCAAAAAGGGGCAACACCACCAGCCCGCTGAGGGGGTGGAGGAGGGGGCGGGGCTCAAAAAAAGGCAGGCAGAATGGCTCGAAAGGGTTGACTCTGACATTTAGCTTTCGCATATTTGCACACACCCCGCGTCCTGGGCCGCCATTCCCCCCTGTTCCCTTTCCCCATCCACCAACAATATATTTTATAGACTAAGGCGAAGACATGACAAATGCTCAAATAGAAATTCTTCAACAAGATTCTTGGCCGAAACTTAAGTTCATTTTTTGGTTGTGCACATCGCATGGGGGCTTTTGTTGTAGCGTTACCAGAAAGAATTCAAATTAAAATGCGATTGCTCGGGGCTCACTCGATTTTCGTGTGCTTTCTGACACGACCTGTCAATGGTTTTTGCATTTTTTATCTGCAAGGCTGAAATTGATACCACTCAGTCTGTTTTTTTTCCAAGAATGATTTCAAAACTGAACCTTATTTGATTTGGAGATTTGTAATAGCATTAAAATTCTTAAAATATATTATTAGCTTTCAAATATTTTAAACTGTTAGGCAATCAGTAATTTGCAATCGATTCGATCCAAATCATTGTTTTCAACCTGTTAAACCATGGCTTAATTTAATACAAAATACGAATTTGATTAAGATAACTTCCGAGTGTAAATGGCTTACCTAAAAACTTATGCCAAAAACAATCTTTCCAACAATAAAAGAAACCTCTGCTAAAATATAGGTACTTGTAAAAAATTATTAAACATTTTTCCATAATTTTTTGAGTCACTGTTACTATAATAAATAACATTATTATTACTTAATATCTCAGCCTGATTTTTTTTTGCATAGGTCAAATATTATTATGATTAACAATATCCGTTTAGTTTTGTACTCGTTTCAAAATATTCTTTTAAATATTTGGGCTGATAAATAGCAGTGCTTAAACACTTTATATTTTTAGTAAGAAAATGTGTTCTCCATTTTCCCATGCTTTTCATGGCAAAAATCTTGAAGTTCTGCTGCAAATTTAATTTCCATTCAGCCATAACTTGAACATATGACCGCTCAGATGTTTTCCCGCTTCCCCTCTGCCTTTCGAAATTTTCATTCATCAGGCGCAGCGCACACGCATTGCCGAATTTGAACCAACACCAGTGCAACGGGGTCTCCCAATTGCCACCCAAAACACCCACTCATCCGAGCAACCAAACACCCAAAAACAGCCAAACACCCGCACAACTCACTCACCCATTCATATATTTTATGTTTTGTTTA
The DNA here is from genome assembly GCF_014743375.2 of Drosophila subpulchrella. NCBI lineage: Eukaryota > Metazoa > Arthropoda > Insecta > Diptera > Drosophilidae > Drosophila > Drosophila subpulchrella. The sequence continues at coordinate 11,217,463 of NC_050611.1, forward strand.
CATTGCCGGCTTGTGCAGCCAAAACAACAACCGATTCTATGAGGGGGCAAAAGCGTTGGGAAAGCCATGTGACGTCACCGGGGAAATGCGTGCTATAAACGAAAGTATAAGAGAAATGGTGTTATACCAAAGAGAAATTGACGAAAGGGAAGAAAAATATTTAAACGATACGAGTGCGCAATTAAGGAAGGAACTCGCAATTTGGCTGCTCATTTTGGAGCGTTTTGCGGTGAGTTGAAGCTTCCGCAAAATGGCCGAGAGAGTGTGGGAAAGAGAGAGAGAGGGAGAGAGTGGGGAAAATAGAAAGAGATGGGGCGAGAGCGAGCGTTCGCAACGTCATCGGGACCGGAAAAGCATCAACAAGCTCACTGGCTGCTGAAAATCGTCATTACGTCGAGATCATTATTCCCGTCGGCGAGGAGCGAGAAAAGTTGTCGCAGCACAGAAACGAGTCAACGCTCGAGTACGTCGGTCATTGCGCTGTGTGTTGCACTTTGTCGGCTAACACGCACACACACTCACACACCGACTCGGCTAACACACACGCACACTCGCGCATTAACGAAAGAGAAACAGAAACCATTGCATACCGCCAGGCGCACATGGCACTTGCAGTTTTTGATGGTGTGAGTGCGCTTTGTGCTTTGTGTTTGTGATATCTAAAAGGGGTTTCAAGGAAGGGTACTTAAAGAATTATTAGAATAATATTCAAAGAACCCAGAACTGTGCAAGAGGACCTCCACAACGGCCCACTAACAATTTTGATCAGTGTAAGTTGATTTTAAACATAATTTATATGGAATTCTTATATTTGAAGTGCCTTTAGTTTATAATATATTTTCAAAAGGGATATTGCCTTCAATTTTAAGCGGAATATTATATTTTTAGCTAGAAACCCTTGTTCCTAGTTTAACCAACTTTTATTTCTATTTTTGCCGGCTTGCCAATTCTCTCTTAGCGGCTCTCTTGCGCTCTTTTTGGCCAACTCGCCTGCGCCAGAGCCGTGCGAAAAAAATATTATAGCCAGAAAAACAAACCGAAAAGAGCGCCAAGAGCGTAGTAAGCGGCGTAGTTCAAGTGCCGGTTGTACTACGCGGGGTCAAAGGGTAAGGATGTGTGGGGGGCGGGGGGTGTTAAGGTGGCTGGCTGGCAAGCAGCTTCACCTGCAAAAATATTCCGATGGCGCGCCTTCTCATATCATTAAAATTCCATTTTGTCTGGTCCCGACTTTTGCATCTTTTCCACCTGACTCCCGCATTTTTACTCTTCTTTTTGCTCCCACTGCCAGGGACTCTATCTTTGTTGTGGCATTATTGTTATGGCACACTGTATCGCCCAGACTCTCGACTTCCGCTGTTGCACGTGTCGCATGTTGCTGATGTTGCTGCTGTTGCTGCTGCTGCTGCTGCTGCTCCTTGCTGTGAAATTTCCGCAGCGGCAACAAAAGTGCGAAATAATGACCGACTGCCTGTCACATGGCTGACTGCCTGGCAGCCTGGTACTCGTATTCCCATTGCTTTTGCCCATTTTCTCTGGCCAAAACGGATGTTGTCTGTAAAGTTGGTTAAACAATTTATGTGTCCCAACAATGCATATGGCCCCTGTGCAGTTCGCTGACCTTTGACACAGGCACATACCCCTGCCAGCATAATTAATATGCTGATTAATATATTGCTTAACCCACAAAGGCGGTGCTGTCATTAAGCTCCTGGCAATTGCCTTCATCAGGTGAAAGAGAAAAAAGAAGAAGAAAAATAAAATCCCCTTTCCTGGGTTGGCAGTTTTTTATTAAAAATTCTTGAGCATCATTATCGAGGGAGTTGCGTGCAAATTCCGCTGGCAAATAAAGTGATATGAGAAACGGGCGGTGAGCATGTAAACGGCCATAAACTGGAGAGCCAAGTTAGTACCTGGCTGATACCTATGTCTGCCAGCCAAAAGCGTCAACAGGCGCCCATCGCAGCCAGCAAACCGAACCCGAAACCGAAACCAGAACGTGGCCTGCCAACTTTCAAGACACACAAGCAACAGCAACAGCAACAGCAGCAGCAACAGCAACATCGACAGCAGCAACAGCAATATCTGCAGCAGCAACAGCAGACAGGAAGCATTGCCGCAGGCAACACGGGCCACTACAAAAGGCCAGGAATCGGTGGAGTTGGGCGTGTAGATATAGGGATATACATACATATATATATGTGTGCCTGGGCAAATGACAAAATCAAATCAAATTCAAGCGACTAAAGCTGAATGGCGTTGGTTAAGTGAGTGCGTTTAACTTTGGCAAGTGAGTGCAACGAAGTTCAGGTGTTGCAATTTACCTGTCAACATGAGTGTCATGGATTTGTCTAAAACATAATAATCCATTCACATCGATATCCCATAGATGCAGAGTGTAATGCCTTTAATTATCTCGTGTAAAATTTCCAATTGAAATCTAAACCAAGTCACAAATGGCTTTTCAATTGATGGATTTCAACAAAGTTTTAGCTTTCAATTGGAATGTTGTCGAAATATTTTCTGGCTTTCCAAATAAATAGATTTTTAGTCTAATTATTACATTTAATTAAATATCCCAATGAATTCGAACATTAAATTTAAAGAAGCTTACAACTTAAGATGTATTTTATATTTATTTAAATGCCAGTGCTGAAAATGTTTTTAATTTTTAGTACTTGTTTTAATTTGTATTAAATTAAATACAATGAAAAATTTAAATTAATTTGAGGAACCATTACTTGGAAGGTATTTAATAATGTTTTATAAACTAAGAAAAATATAATAAAATAGTTTCATCATTTTTAAGAACCTTAAGATTATTTCAAAAGTATTTACAGCATTGGGTGAAGTTAAAAATGTTTTATTTTGAGTAGATATTAAGTTAAAATTTTTGATTATTTGCAAGAAAACCTAACACTCTTTTTCTAGGACCCGACTTTAAGATCTTTTTAATGAGTTCCACACAGTTCTGGCTGTCAACTAACGAAATCAGGCTGGAGGCAACACCATTATCGACCTCCTCCCCATTTTGGTGGGCGTGGCTGATTCAATAATGTGCGTGTGTCCCTACAAGTGTGTGTGTGTGGGCGTTGCAAATGCAATAAATGAATGGCCATTAAGCAAAGCGCAAAAGGTTTTTTAAATTATGCGTGAAAATAAATTTTATGTACACCAAGCATTAAGCTCGGGGCGATCACTGGCGAGGTGGGCGTGGCATATGTAATGACGTGCCCGCCAGCACCAACGAAAATCGGGGAAGTTCGGGGAACGGGAGTCAGCAAACGCTAATTGAATAAAGTCAGGAAAGGCTATGCGAAAAAATCAACATTTAACTTGTTGCAAGTGATTAAGCATCGGGAATTTAATTAAATATGAGTTGCATATGACTAGAGGGGAATTCTTACAACAAATAGGCCCGAAGCCACCATAACAAGCTAAAATAAAAATGGTTTTCCATATATACCATCAAGTAAAATCATTTGACATATTACTAAGTGGCTTTCGCAAATTGTTCACTAAATTATACAGCGAAACCGTTTTTTCAATTAGACAATTAATGTTCTCTTTAAACTTTATGACCACACAGGCGAAACAAAAAGTTAATTCAATTACCATGAAAAATATTTTTGTACACAAAGAAATTCGTCATGTTTTTAGTAAATAGCCATATGTGAATTTTGTTATACATAATAGAATATAGTTTTTGGTTTTATTAATTATTTAATAATTAAGTTCATATTTGTATTCTAAGTATTAATATTTTTTGTTTATTGATAACAACATTTCATAAGGCAATTTTTCTTTCAATGCAGTTTCGTATTTTTTCATGAAGTATTATTGAAGCGAATCATTTATTTTTTGGTGGGAAACAACATTCTTTGAAAGCATCTGAGAATTTAATTTATTTTGATTTTGCAATTACCTCAATAAAAGAAGTATTCGTCGGCGGTATTAAATTTTCGACATTTTACAAGCACTAAAAGTTGGTTAATTTCTTGTTTAATTGAATTAGCAGATGCGAAACGAAGCAAGTCCAATGTTTAGGGCTTCCAGTTGAAACACTTCAGTAGCAACATAATGGAAAATAATATTTTTAGCAAATATTAAGGAAAGGAGGCTATTAAATAATATTCGATGGTCGAGGGGTTGGATTAATGGGCTGGGGCTTTAACGGCCCAAAACCAATATTTGCATTGTTGAAAGTCTGCGACAACATTGACGAAGCTGCAATGTGTTTGTTGAATATTGAATCATAATTAAAATTGTTTAATTTAAAATTAATTTTATAAGCAAGCAGAGGGCGCTTCTGCCGCCATATCCTCCCGCGACATGGAATTATACAAACATTTTTATTAAAATGACGACCGCCGCCGGAGACAAATATGCAAATTTTGCGGCAAGTGGGCTGGGTAGATGCTGTCATGCGGCTGGGTGGTGACAGCTTTCTGGTATTTGTTTTTGATACTTTAATAAACATTTCGTTCGGGTATCTTTGGGCCACTCCAAAAGTGCAAATTGCAACACAAATCCCATCAGCCTACGCCGCCAGCGGTAATTATGCGAATTTATTTCAAAATGTATTAAATACGCGATGACACAATTTTAATAGCTTTCCGCTTTACAGCAGCGCAAAAGTAAGCAAATAATATTCAGGCAGCGGAAAAATGAAAAAAATGTTTGCTTTTAATTAAATTGCATTCGGCATTATTTATGAAAAAGTTAATTAATCTAACGTGGCGTGAAATCGAGGATTACACAGCTCTCTTCTAAGCCAACTGTTCGTTAATTGCTAGCCGGCAAATTAATGGCCGGGTTAATCTGTATTAAGCCAAACTATAATGCAATGACTCGAGAGCTTTTTACCCTTGTGATCGGACAGAATGAGTTTGGTATTGTGCAAATTAACGCTGAAAATGATATCCATATGAATCAATTGGCTTTCATTAATTAAATGCACTTCTCTGCGGCTCAAAAAAAGATAATTTATTAAATTTGATACATGTTCCACAACAATGAACACATTTTATTGAGCTGATTCGAGATTAAGTTCGGCGACATGTCCAAAATAATTTGTAAATAATAATTGAAAGCGATTATAACTAGGTATTTCCAAGGTGATTGTTATTGCAATGCATTATAAATGCTATTATTGCCTATAAAAGCATTAGTTTTTCTATAGAAGATTAAAAAGCTTTTTAATGTTTAGTCATATTTTACACTTCTATTCAAATATAATTTTTTTGCTTAGATGGCCAATTGGGTGAACAATTATCGCTGAAGCTCAATGAAAATTATATGACAATGTACAAAAAAATTATATCAATTAATATTAAATACTGTTGGGTCTAATTTAAAATTTTTATCTATTTCTTGTCTTTAGCATAGAATCGCTTGAGACCATTAACATAATATAGGGTCATATTTAAAAAAGGTTAAATAACTGGTTGGCGGATTAAAGCTTCGCTAGAGCCTAGGTTTTTTTCTTAGTCTCATATAAATAATTTATTTATAAACGATTAATTTATTCTTTTGTTGATTTTAAATTGTGATATCTCTTTCTGTCAACTTCATGGTGTTATTTTCTTAAATAGCTTATCATGTTTGTTTTTTTTTTCTGCCAATTTGCGCTGGTCAGTATTTCTAGAATCGCTATCGCCTCTGTAATCTTTTTGATATGCGAAACGACAATCGTATAATTTATTTTTAGCTCCTTATTGGCACCTTCCCCTCTTTCCCTGTTTTTCCTTATCTCATTCGGAGTTTCTTTGCCTTGTCATTCATTCTGTTTGTATTTTAACCCTCTACTTGGCTCATGTGATTCGCATGGTTTATTGTTGCTGCGCCTATTTGCATGCTCAACAATTTGCAATTCTCAAAGACGTGCAAACAGAGACGGATAAAAGTTGGCCAAAAGAAGTTTTCCATCTCGAAAGTTTTGTCGTCGTGTTTACTTGAAGCAATGAACTGCAGCTAAGTGTATGGCAAGTGTTTATATTTGCCAAAAATTAAATTAATTTTTGGGCCCAAAAAGCAGGGGAGGGTTGGATGACAAAGCAGTTAATGAATGAATGCCTTGCAATATTTATTTGTTTTGGCCATTAACGGGGACCCGAAAAAATCAGGCAAAGTATGTGCTTTAAGCCCAAAGCTAAGCCGGAAAAGTTTTTCCCCTCAAAAAAAAAAAGAACAGGGGAATGGGGTTCTACTGGCGACATGCAATGAATATCAACAGATTTTTATGAGCCACACATGTTTAACTCGCGTGCTGTCTCTTTCTATTCCCCTCTGGCCGTCCCTGTCTCGCTTTCTTTCTGGCTTTTCCTTGGTTTTTCCACCCTCTGGTGAAGAAGTAGCGAATACCCAGACTGCCCATGACAGAGATAATGATTAGTGTGATGTGCATAATAATCATTCTCATATTCCACGATTAGTTTCCAATTCATATGCGTCTGCCTCGATTATCTATCTCTTTCTATCCCTTTCTTCCCTCTCGCTCACGCACACATCTCCATCTCTTTTGGCTTCTTAACCACTTTTCCACCTTGAACGCGTCTTGTGTTTCGTGTACAGGGAAATGTCTTTAAAATGATCTATGGATAATGATTCATATGCATGGGTGTTTTATAAAAATACTTTTATAAATTTTTCTTACTATTCTTAAATATTTTAAAAAGTAAAAGTGATACTTTTAGTTTATGGTAACCTTTCTCACTTTCAAACATCTTAGAAAAGGTTAATATATATTAGATTTTGAAAATTTAACGATATCTTAATGAATGAGTGATTTATATCAAATAACTTATTCTGAATAAGTTCAATAAATTCAGTCTTGATACTCTGTTCAGTTAAGTGTAGCTCTACTGTACATAGTTCCATCGTCATGTTGTTGTTATTTTTCGGCGGCCTAACCGGCACCAGAAATATTACCACGTAAATTATTAATCAGCCGAATGGGCCACCCCCCCTGCCATCCAAAAACCCTGCGTAGCATAAGTTTCCGTCGATTTGTCTGTTACTTAACATGCATAAAATGTTTCCATGAATACATCAAAATATTTTCGCTTTGGCAGCAGCAACTGCCAGAAGAGAAGCATTAACCATGGCCCCCAACCTGCTGCTTTTGGCCATTGGCTTAAGCTGGAAAGTGTCGTCTTGTCTGCTTGGCGATTCCGACTGCGAGCGCATATTGTGCCTGTTTTTTGAGCAATTTGCTTTGTGATTTTATGCACTTTATGATTTCCTTAATGGCACAGTCGGTCGAAGACGGTCGCCAGTTGCCAGTTGCCAGTAGCCAGTTACGAGTTGAGTAGGTGGCTTCCAGCGGTCTGTATCTGTGAGATACGTACTTAAAGTGCTGTTATTGATGGCTAATATGGACAAGCGCCTCGTTGGAGTCACAGATTGGCGGATGGTTTATAGACACACAAGGCATTATATATTTTCTCAGGGTTTTGTTTGTTTGTTTGTTTTTCAAGAAGATTGAAGATCTTTTCAAGTTTTTATAGTTTTGTAAAGGCCTATAATGATTAAAAATTATACAGAAATAAATAATCTAAATAAAGATACTATGATTAGCAGTAGCCACTGGAAACTAGTACTTTAAACAATTTTACGATGACTAACTACTTTTTAAAAATTGTACGGAACCTGTGTTTTTATTTTAGTTTATAAATATAAAATATATGAAACATATTATTTTAGCAATGCGTCAGTTTTATAAATATTTAATCTGCGGAAATCATGAGAACATTTCGCTAATTTACTAAAGTTCTCAACCTCTATAGGGTTTTCATCAAGGCTGTCAAACTTTTAATTGGCGATTTAATGTTTGAATGGGAGATATTCAAAGGTATTAGTTTGAAAATGTACAGCCCTATTAATAATTTTTTTAATAAAGCGTAATTTAAGTTATTCAATATTCTGATTAGTACTTACAGTGTCTACTTCTGAGTGGTGACATATTAAGTTCCGGATCACGGGTTGATAAATTCAAGATCTTCCCCTATCCCGAACTTACACGGCCCTCGACTGCACTTAATCTGCAAGTCTGTCGCCGTAATTGTTTCTCCCGAAACTCCAGAGAGTGCTCTAAATACAGTGCCCCAAAGGTGGGCAGCCACAGCCACAGACACAGACACACCTGTAATTAAGGCCAGGTGGACTTTGGAGCCCTACAAGTGCCCGTGCCCCATCCTGACCAACGCAAACACAGACCGACAAACATAAATTTCCATTACAATTGCACAAACGTCACATTAGACGCTATCAAAGCGCAATTTGCAGCGTCTACTAAATCAATAAGCCAAACTTGGCAACCTAACGGATACGCACATTAGCATGCACATGTGTATTTGGGCAAAAGCACTTTGCATGCAAGCCGTCCTGCAAACATAATAAATTGTAACGCGCTTTACATTAACATTTACATAATCGCAATTAATCGACAACATTTCGGGCCGTATGCGTTGGAGATCCCGCTCGAATCCCGTCGCCAGTTTATGCTCCAATCAATATTAATAACGATTGCACTGGGCGCCCCATTTAGGCCTAGGGCCCCGCTCCTTACTCCCCAATCCCCCTACCCATTCCCCTCCCCCATCCCAACGATAATGGACAATTTGCCGCTCCTAACTTGGCCCGAACTTCGGGTAGAGCTTTTGGTGGCATAAACTGTGCCATTTACGGATTTGTGTGACTTCCGCCAGCCGTCGGCAGTTGGAGAACCGAGAACTGGGGGATTGGGAGCCGGGAAATGAGGACTGCGAATCCGAGCTGAGAACTTAGAAGGGAGCCAAACGAAGAGCAAGATGTCAAATTGTCAACGCACCTTTGCCGTCTCATAATCTCTATGGGGGGTTATCTATGCACATGTGTTTAAGTACAGTCCCAATTCCCTAAAAGCAACTCAGGTATGACTGACTGGTGATATGTAGGAACTAGTATGAATACTTATTTGATCAAAACTGGTACTCCAAAACAAATCAATTTTATTTTTTTTTTTGGGTGTTCTACAAAGTTTATGATTCATATTTATCAGCTCATTTCTAAAATAATGTGTAAGTCTATTTTAAAAACTATATTAAACATATATTTTCTTGGGCTTATTAGTTATTAAAATATTTTAAAAGCATGAGGTAAAAATGATATCTACATATATTTAATAAAATGTTTTACCATAAGAATTTGTTTATTTATGGTTAAATATTAACAAATGTAAATGTTTATAAATAGTCTTGTTATTTTTTTAAGAAACTCTAGTTTGTAAACTAATTTAAAATGTATCATATATAAATTGTTATTAAAATTTTACATATTAATTTAAGTTATTCGATAATTATTCTTAAAGGGAAAAACAGAATACAAAGGACGAATTCCAATGATGTATCCTTCTCTTGCCTTGCAGATACAACTTTTCGATTAAGGCAATTTTGGTTTATAGAATCCCGACTGTTGCTATGTTTCAGAGAGTGCTTGTTTGGATGGCTATTGTTGCTAGTTTATTTGCAATTATGCCAACTGCCAGCTGCCTGCACATTACACGCTTGTCATAACTCTGCTGCCAGGCGTATACGCAATGTGATTGTCAATTATTGAAGCAATATGGAGACCACCGAAGCACCACAGGAAGTGCATACATATTTCAGCAGGGCTTTTGGCCAGATTTGGCTAATTAGCCAAATGATCGAAATTGATTGTCATGGCCGGAATTAAATGTTAGCTAACATAGGGACCAATATCGTAGATGCATATAACAGTCTATGCGGAATACATTCTTGATATTAATCACAATACCGAAATAAATAATTTAATAAACATAAAACTTATATTATTTTTTTTAGATAAATTATTTAAGTTAATAAAATATTGCTAAGCATTTTCTTCAAATTTCCGGCACATGAAAGAGAAAGTTTATTCGAAGAGAACACATACTTTTCAAAGAGATACATTCTCGTTGCTCTCTTAACCGGCTGCGTTCGTTTTCACGAAACGAAACGAACCACAGTTTCGTTAAAAGTATCTCGGCGCGCGCCTAACATTGTTTCGTCAAGTATTAACGGTGGCTGTGTTATGTTAAGTTGGAAACTATGTTGGCGCTAAAGAAATGGTTCTTCATTTCAAACATGTTTTGTGATAATTTCAAATAAAATGGATGAATCGAAATATTTTTTAGCTTTTAAACTCTATAACTAGTATATTCTTTAGGTTCTTGTTTCTGTGTTAGTAGTTTGCATAACAAACAATATGTTATCCTTAATTTAAATAAATTGATAAGAGTTTAAAATTATTACAGTCAGTTTTGACACGTAAAAGCAAACTCTGAAATGTTGACTTTCATATTGCATTTCAAGAATAAAATGAATAGCTTGTCTGAATAAATTGTTGCATTAGTTCAAATGAAAGAATAATTTCACAGCTTGCTAAAAATATAACTTTTTAAAAAAAATCAGACTGGGCACCCTTAAATATCTTGTTAAATTTTCAACAGCTTCGGTTTTCATCTCGCAATCCATCAGATGCATTTAACATTATGCTTAACATTCCGTTGCCGAGTGCAATTCTGTTATGGATAACAGTACTCTGCGTCTTGGGGCCTCTAACATATTTTGCTTTACAGGCGCATAACAGTCAAATTTAAGAAGTCGAAGCGGAAAGACGTGTTTTGCCCACGTCCACTTTTTGCCGGTTATTCGGAAAATCGCAATCGCAAACGCAGTTATCGGATGAATCTACACAATCGCATTGATAATTATTTTGGCCAAAAAAAAAATTAACACACATCGCAGATCCGATAGATACGAAACAAACCTCACGGATTGCGAATTTGTTTAATGCCGTGAATGCGTACGTGTGCGTGTGGGTATCTGTGTGAGCAGCGCGTGTAAACAAATGAAAAAAACGAAACGAGCGGTGTATCTTCGGCTCTGATAAGCTGACAAGTTTGATAAAAAGCCAACACATTGTTGTTAACAGCTCGGAAAACACAAGTGCTACTGCATAAAAAAAAGAAAAGCACCCCCCTCCCCCTGCCACTTAAAGGAAATCCAAACAAATCGCCGGCTAGTGGAAAACAAGTGAAATTCAAGATACAACTGTAAACACAGAGGAATTATAGGAAAATATACATAATATCGGCGATATCGCTGCAAATTAAAGCCGTGAAAAATTCGCTGAAAACAACAGCAACACAACAACAACAACAACAAGCAATTATGGTGTAAAGTATACGACTAAAATCTTATCGGTGTGCAATCGTTGTTGCTATTATTGTTCTATATGCTGGTTAGTTGAGTTGTTGTTTTTGCCTTAGCCGGCGTCGCGTCGGTGTTAGTGTGTCGGTGTGTTTGTGTGCAAACGAGTTTGCAAAAAAAAAAGGAAAAAAAATATTGCAGTTACGGTGGCAAGTGTTGCAGATACTCCAACAGCAGCAACAACAACAACAGCAGCAAGTTAGCCAGGTATGATGGCCCGAAAGGAAAATGCAAGAAAATGCATACGGGAAAAAAGCCAAAGGAAAAGACCGAAATTGAAAGCTCATTAACTTGGCAGTGCGAAGTGCGGCTTTGATTTACCGCTATCCGGTAGACAAGTGCAATTTTTAGCACGTCCGCTGTGAATCACAACCCCCACCCCCTCTATTCATGAGTGCTATGAGTAATAGAAGTCGAAAAAGAATCATATACAGGGAAAAAAATCATAACAACTTTTTTTATTCCATCTAAATAAAGGTATTATTATCAATGGGTCACTTAACTGTCGAACAACGATATGAGTTAGGGACATTTTCAGATATGTCATGACTGTCAAGGCAGTAATAAATATGCAAATGTCTAATAAATTACTAAAAAACCTAAACAAGGAAACGAAATACAGAGCTGTTTCTATATATAATATAAAAAATAAATAAAAATATAGGAAGCTTTAAAATTCTTCAAATCATTTTAATTCTAAATTAAATTTATATCAAATATTTGAGTGGTTTATACAAATAATATTATATCAGAACAACTCTTCTTATTATATACAATTTTATTTAATATTTTCCTTAACTGCTTATGTATGATGCTTCTTTCAATATTATCAATCCGGTTTTTTTTATTACTCATGAATCACTCAAAAGAAGAACGTAACAAATTACAGAGAGCTACAAAAAAGTAAAAATAATTTGTTATATTTTAAATATCAGCTATTCATGTTCTGTTTCTCCAGAAGTGTTCTGACAATATCATTTGGGCATAGCCCCGAAAAAAATCCATTCGGTTATGACAACAACAAAAAAACCCAAGTGATAAAGACTTTTATGACATTTTTCCTCTGTGCACTAACTTTTGCCCACACTCATCGCTCGCCACAGGCCAAAATCGAGACGTCTAATCGGTTCCGTTCCAGATTCTCGTACTGTGACTATTATTACAGCGAAATATTTTCAGCTGGCGATGCATTTGCACTTGCATTTGCATCGATCGGATCACGTAGTCTGCTTCTGATTCACGCCAATGTCTGGATAGTATTCAATTTGAAATGCGGTTGACTCGACGGCGCCGCCACCAATAATCGTATAAATATGAATAGCCAAGGAAACACACAATTATAGCGATGGGTGTTGTGTGCGAGAATATTTGTATATTCGCTGGCGGATCGAACAGCCAATGCACTTGTTCTGCGATTAATTCGAATCGCTTTCAGCTCGGCTTGCAGCGGTCTCCCCTTACACTTTCCACCGAATGTCAACAGAAATGGAGGGGCACAGGTTGTCATATAGATTGTGGATTGTATAGTGTATGGGGTTCTTGGTACACTAAATATTTACTGATAGCTTCACTTGCAATCCAATTACTCAGTGCTGAGTGTTCCTAAAGATTGGCGTTAATAAAGGGGGGGATCGAAAATAGAGGAATGTGGTTAATACCCGCTAATGGTTTTCAAAATCACTCTCGCCTGCAGAAAAGACAAGACTTAGCCTTATTTATGGGTCCAGACCCAATTAAAGGGGATGCCACATGTGCCGGGTGCCGAAAATAAAGTGCCCCCGTCGAACTGTCGCCTTGATATATAATACATACGCGCTGGGGTCTTTATTAATATTTATTTGGCTGTACGAAAATAAAATAGAGAACATAAATAACGCTTTGTTTATAAACACACAAGCAGTTTGCCAACTAAAAATAAATGACGCGAACAGCCCAACACACAAAAATGAAAGGGAATTTCTTCTTTTGTTTTATCTGCCTTCCAGCAGTTTCCCATCTTCTTCCGGCTCGGATTTGGATTTGCTTGTTGTCTTGCTGGTCAATTTGTGTAAAATGGTGAATAGGAAGGAAGTCTCTTGACAGAATTTCCGAACTTCCTTTTGCGGTGGCATAACGTGCATATAGCCTGCCAACAGGTACAAATCCGGAGAAACATTTTTGCCGTAATATGAATTAATTGCTGGCAACCGCAAAGAAGCCGCAGGAAAATGTAGAACTCCATCCCTCCTTAAATATTTAACCCCAAAATTGTGGCTGTGCACGGATAGAAAAAGTTTTTGAGCACTTGTATCAAGTGAATGCCAAAAATCAATTGAAATTTAAGTCTATTGATGTGTATGTGTCTGAAAATGTAAATCATTTAAGGGATACGAACAATTACTTAGCATATTCTTGTAAAGCAATCAATTGAATTTCTTAGACATCTCACAACCTTGGGTCTTTATTTTACAAATCCCATTTTTTCCTTGTGTAATATGATGTAGGGGCTCGTGTGTCGAATTTGGTTTTGGGACTTTGTTGCCTGTTTTCAATGTTTTCAATGTCAATCCGCGTGTAACCGCAACAGCAGAAAATTAAATGGGATTTTCTAATTGAGAATGCGTGCGCCTGCCATTCCTAGAGGAAAATTCCCACTCGAATTGGAATGTAAACAAAATGCGATATAAAAATAGACAGGCCACGAACATTTCCCCTTTCATTTCGGTTGCTTTTGCTCTGGAGCAATTCACGTGTGAAATGAACAAAGTGTTGATTTGTTTCTGGGCTATGTGCCATATATGTTTGCTATATGCTACTATGGGTACGAGTGCGAGTACGAGTATATGTGGGTGACTGAACGATGGAGGATGGGAGATAATACGAGCAGGAAATAATACAATGTGAGAAGAGCTTGTCCCCTTTTGCGTAGGAGCAGGCAAATCAAGTTCGGGGAATGAAATTCATTTCATTTCAGTTCGTGTTGCTGTTGCCATGTCATTGTGCACAGCAAGAAAATGAGTGAAAGAGGTACAGAAAATGCATCTGGAAATTGCTAGTACTTGAAGTATTACATAAGCCTGCATAATACCATTCATGAGTTGGTTAAACATTTAAATTTTAAATCCAAAGGGCATTTCTGAACAAGCCTGAAAAAACTGCCCAGAAGATTTAGAAAAGTGTTGGTTGAGGAGTAATAACTAGATTAGATTAGAACCTGATAGATATAAATTCCAATCTTTATATATCTTAGGCCAATGGCTTACGAGTAATCATCCGCAACACGAAAACTTATCTTTTGATATACATATCTTCTGTTATTGAAACTCTCTTAAAACGTACTACAACTTTTCAAGCTAAATTAAGTCCGTTCCGATCAATTCTTCAGCTTAGTTTTTGTGGTATTATATAAGATCATGATTACTACTATGCTTTTCTCTCTGTGTGGCTATCCCCAAGCCGAAGAAATGGAAGATGAAAAGCAGCTACAAAATCTCACAAATGCAGGCAAAGACCCGTTGGACTGCTGATGACGTTTTCACTGTCTATTGTTGTTGCAGCCACTGATGTTGCTCCGGTGTCTGCTGATGTTGCTGCTGTTGGTGTTGCTGTTGCTGTCGGCTGGGTGAATCCGAGTCCAAGTCTTAAGTCTGACTGTCCGTTAAGGTCGTTGCGATGTGGTTCTGTTTCTGTTTCTGATGGGCAGCAGCAACAACAATCAGCAGCAGCAGCAGCAGTAACAGCAACACCAGCAACAGCAACAACATTTGGGATCCCGCGCTTTCTTAGCGCTTAAAATTCCGTTTCAAAAATGGAAAACAAAACAAAAACAAACTGCTCGAGACTCCGACTCCAAATGCGACTCCAAACTCGCAGCCAAATCAACTTGAGCGCTGAAGTGGCCACGCAGCAGCAACATCGCCAGCCAGCAACAGCAGCAACATGATGGAAAAAGAAGGAGACAACCAGAAAAAAAATGAAAAAAATTAAAATTAAAACGCACGTAGGCAGAAGAAGGAAGAATCGGGGGAAGTTAACGTTGTTGTCTGCCCTCGTGGCGCGTTAAGTTGTTGATTGAAGGGTATTTGAGTAAAGTATCTTTACGTGTGTCTGCCATGGATGTTGCTGTTGCTGCTGCTGGTGCAATCATAAATGCAGCTGGGCGGAGTGGCAATAGAGATTCTTGGGGGAGAAAAGTCTGGCTTATGTGGGTTTTTGTTTTTCGGTCTGCTTGTGGGCTGGGATTTTATTATTGCCTTTGCCGCCTTGCCCGCGGCAAACTTAATGAGCAGCTGTACCAGAGCACGCTCCTTTATTTGATTTTACTTGAGCGATAACGTGGGGAAAAACTGGGTTACCAGTTAATTAGACCAAACAGCCATTCCCGTCCAGACGCCGAAAGCCGAACGCCAAACGCAAAACTCAAAGTTCAATATGAAAAGCGTATCGAGTTTCAAGCGAAATGCGAACCGGCCATCCGCTCATTTCATGCTCAGCCAAACCCTTTGGACAAGGGCCAAAAACACACCAGAATGGACCCAAAAACTGTACCCCCAGACGTTACTTTTTGTTTCGTTTCGTTTCGCTGCCCCTCTACCATTTTATACAGTTTTTATTTTTTTTTATTTTATTCTATATACATATAATACAAACTTGTAAAAACGTCAAGCGATAAAAATGTTCGATAATCAAAATGAAAACGACCGCCAGGGGATCGGAGCGGGGGCGATTGGATGGCTAACAATAAAACAGGAAGAGTTCAGGGCGCAGGACAAGTGTGTGAAAGGTTCGGGATGAAAATGCCTTCGAATGCTGCTGGAAAATCAATAAGCCATGCTTATTGTCAAAGACCAGGGAACAGGCCAACAAAGCGAACGGAATAGACCAGAACAGAAATGATATGGCAGACACACAGAGACACAGACAGAGGCAGGGACACATGGGGCAGAGTCAAGAACATAAAAATGCCATTGACTGTGGCCCATCGTCTGTGATTGTGATAGGGAGAGGGCTGCACATAGAGAAACAGATAGGATGTAGTCCTTCAAATTAAAGAGCAGACATTAGAAAGAAACAGCTGAGAAAATATAAGAACACCAATTTTCGAAAGGATATATTCCAAATGCTCCATCCAGCACAGTTTCTTTTTTTAAAGATCATATTATATACATCATATCATTAACATATAAATGATTATATTATAATGATTATATCATAATCATTAAACAGTATATGTTGTTCATAGATAACACCTGATAAGTTTTATTATTTTTTTTAAGAACTACTTATAGGAGTCGGTCTTACATTTTTTTAATGTTTGGAAAGTTATTACATTGTTTTTCAATAAATCATCTATTTTAAATAATTGTTCAAAAATATTTTCAAGTCCACAATCCTAGATTTTCCCTTTGTGCATAGCTGAAAGAAAAGATATAGCTTCCAGTCTGCTTTTTCCATCATCGGCGACACCCGTTGGCTCCCCACATAATTCTCCCACTGCCGGCTGAGTAATGAAAGTTGCTTTTACCCGGGCCAACACAAATGCATTGCAAAGTTCTAATTTGGCCAGAAAAAGAGAGGGAAACCGCTGCCGCATGCAGCAACAAAAACAAAACTGTACCAAAAAAAAAAAAAATAATAATACCAAAACCAACGCTGAAAAACAAAATACAAGAAGGAAAAGAAGTCAAAAGCGCACACGGACGGTCAACGAATTTGGGTTCGGCTTTGGTGGTTCTTTTTCAGTTAACACGAAAACGTTGTGAAAGAGCCCGGCTCAAACAACAACAAGAAACAGGTAGTAAAAATCGACAACAGACCGGGTTTACACAGCTCTACGTGTGTTTGTGTGTGCTGGAAGGAAGAGTGAGTGGTGGTGAGGAGTGAGGGACAACGCTTAGAAATTAAAGAAAAACACAGGCTGAGGCCGAACTGTGGCCGAAAACCCAGGTCCGTGGCTCAAAACCGAGCCCCTGTTGACTATCATAATAATAAAATTCGAACCCAACACCGACGAATGCATGGTATACAGTATACGTGTGTTTCAAATTGGGGTTACTGACCCAAAACTGTGTTTTGATAGTGAAAAAGTGTTGAGCTTGGCTAAAACGATCCGAAACCGATATGAAAATGTACACAGCCGAGAGAAGCGGGGATAGTCAGCTAGCTGGGAAAATGAACTTTGCATAGTTCCAAAAAAAGTCTTTAAAAAAAAACCTGAAAATTATTAATTCTCGAGCTGATGAGTCGGCGAAAATGTTTGGGATAGGGGTACTACGAAAATGGAGCGAATTGCCTAAAACATAATTGGGGTTAAACAACAACTATAGCAAACACTATGATTAATGTTTATATTTGCACTTTTTTTATTTACAGAAACCAACACACACAACCAGCCACAAAAATATTGAGAAATGCATTCATAAATGTATCGAGATAAATTAAATCCAAATGAAAGTGCTGAAATTAAATAAATTTTAGGTAAATAAGAAACCACAAATACCACAATTAAATAACGAGCGTGTGCAAGTGTAGATCAATACATATTAGCTATATATTAACCATATATATAGGCCGATAAAAACCATCGCGAGTGCTAAAATGCTGTTCCCCGCAGCATTGGTCATCGTCGGGATGCATAAATCTCTCTGAAATCAAAATTAAACCAATCAAAATATATATCTGTCTGTCTAAGTAACCAACCAGCGTAGTAAATCAAATCAAAATCACATCAAAACCAATCTCAAATTGTTGACCGATCAACAGTTTGAGTAAATATTTTCTTCGACCCCATCAGACATTAAGCAACGGCCTCAAAACGGAGTCCCTAGAGTTTTTGCCTTGCGAGGAAGAGGACTTCGAGATGGATATCCTACCGAGTGGCAATATCTTCAACGAGTTGGAGCGGATCTGCACCACCGGCTATTTCTCGTCACAGCCGTCGATTGAGGATCAATGGCAACAGGTTCGTTAATATATGATATAATAAAGAAATGTTCTAGAGATAGAACTACTAACTGATACTCAAAAGATTTTATTAGGACCTACACATAAATATTGCTCAACCAAACACCCAACTGAAATCTAATCTTTAAGATATATATTATGTTAATTCATTAAAAATATTCCTATCCGCCTGATATCCTCTGAAACTTTCCAAAACTTTTCTATAAATAAGAAGTGACCCCTATTTGATTTAAAATTTTTGTTGGGTATTCCTATTGTGCTTGTGGCTTTTTAACCCATAATCATAAATCAAATTTCTTCCCTTTCCACTTTTCTCTATAATTTTTCCTCCAGTTGACGTCACCCCTTAGTTTTGTTCGTTATTTATTTAGTATTTAGGCATTTATCATAGACTCAACTGCTTAGGCCAGTCAGCGGTATTTTATCGAAGCATTAACCGACTTTATGCGGACTTCCTTCGAAGGCATTGCGCAATATTCGATTGGGAATCTAAAAAATTCCCCTCCCATACCCCACATAGCATGAAAGCATTTCTTTATGTGTCCGATCTTTTGTTTGTTTCTCTGGACTGGCCAATAAAAAAATGAATGAACAGAAAGCGTTTCAAGGTTCCACACTCTCGAATTTACCTGAACGAGCGTGTGCTAAAATTAAATTGCTAAAAATTATAAACTCTTGATAAGCGAAACTGTGTGCGCATGCTAAGCGTATATGCGAAAATACGTATGGCTGATACATATAGGGTATGGGGCATACTATATGTGTGCAAAAAGCGGGCAAGAGGAAGAGCCGAATAAATAGATGCCGGCCCATAAATAAGTAAAATTCGCCAGCAGTCAGCGACCAGAGTCGGTTATCATCTGAGGGCATGCATAATATATATACTAAATACATAGCATGTATACTTATACTTTTTGCGAATTTTTTCGCACACTTAATATGCATATGTCGGTGTGTGTGTATCTGTGTTTGTTTGTGAGGTTTTTCTTTCTCTGTTTGGTTGTTATTTATTTATTCTTTTTTTTTGGCTTTTTGGACGCTCTGATAAAACGAATCGAAGCCGCCGCCAGCTGATTGCAGACAGCTTTGTTGGCTGGCTTTTTTTTTATTCTGTTGTTTTGCTTTTCGTTGTATTATTGTTAAGAAATGCCAGGGGCAAATTCTGGTTGGTCTGGTGTTATCAAAAACCTGACGCATAAGAAGATTGTGTTTCGGTCTCGGTGTCGCTTTCAGTTTCTCGGCATTTTTTTATTTTATATATTTTGTTTGCCCATCAAACGCAAAGTCGTAATTCATTCTGCGAGGGAAATCTGCGATAACACGGAGGGTTCTTCGCCAGAGGCTGCTCCTTGAACCTACCACCTTGTATTCTGTATCTTAAATCTCATACCAATCCATCCCAATCTACTGGCTACCGTTTGAGCTTCGCACCAATTTAAAGATACTTTTCACACCTCCAGTTTATTTGTTTAGTACATGTATATACATACACAACACTTTGCTGTGTTGTCTATTTGATTTATTTTATTCGTTTGCTGCATGCCTCAATTGAAACCTCAACTAGTGCCAGCCGAAATTCAAGGAATGTGCCAAAAAATAGATTTGCCAAATCAAAATATTCAAATGTATTCCCCATGCGAATGTTAAACTAAAATTAGCAATTCGCTTCGATTTTCAGCTGGCCTTCAACTTAAACTGCTTGCCGCAAACACACAAGCATTCAGGGAAATATCTTAAGTCAAATTTGGTTTAAGTATTATTACCGGCCAGAGCCAAAAGCCAAGAGCCAAATAAAATAAACTAATCTTATCGTCTGCTAAATTTGGAGCTGTTGTACACGAATTTCACCGAATTTAAATTCCTTTTGGCCAAGAAAATTGGCGCTGTGTTTGCAGCACACGGCGGCAATTAAGTCAAAGTTCCCATTCGAGTTCGCCTCTCAGTCTGAGTTCCGAATTCTCCGTCTGAATTGCGAGTCGCAGTTGAAGACGCAATGCACTCGTTTCATTTGCACAACTTAAAAACTTTTAATTGAACTCGAGTACACATTTTTGCATAACTTTTCGTATTTTGTATTGTCGCCGACGTCGTTGGGGATTGACGTTTTTTTGGTCTTTGCTCTGCTCCGTTGGATTTAAGTGCTTTTGTATACCCTTAAAAATAAATGAAATCATATTGTTAAAAAATACGGTCATTTCGAATTTTTATGACCGAAAACTCTTAGATTTATAGTTGGATTATATGTCGCTAATATCAAATATCATATAAATAGCAAAAATTTATTATTTCAAAGCATTGATTTGTGAGATCTTAAAAGAATTATATCATATTGATTTTTATATTCATAGAAAATGTTCATTTAAATATTTTGAAATACATTGAAAAAAGAGTTTCCTTCACTCTAGTTAACCTTAAAGACATTAATTTCATTTTCACATATTTATTGCCTGGTATTAAATAAGCTAAGTAAGCTATTCTAAAGATTTTTTAACGGGAACAAGATAGTATAGATATAGATAGATATTTATATATTTTTGAGCACTTAAGAGCATTTACAAATTCGTTTTCACCCTGCTTGAATCAGCTAACCGTTTTATTTCTTCGGTTAAATTTGATTCGGGGCTAAAAACTTTAAATTGCAGCATTTAATAAAAGTTTCGGCGGGACTTGGCAGGTGGTTGGGGGGCAGAAAGGAGCCGCATTTCGAATTGGAACTTTCTCTACCCGACCTTTCACCCAGCCCACAGCTTTCAACCTCCTCCCTCATTGTATCTGTATCTGTAAATGTATCTGTTTTGGTGCCTTTTGTAATTAGAACTTGCGGATGTTTTGTTTATTTCCGTTGACTTCCGCCTGCTTCCGATGCGGCGGCTGCGTTTTGCTGCTGCTTATTGTTTTATTGTAATTGTTATGGAGGGGACTGTTATGTTATGGTTATGATGCGTAATTCGGTTCGCCAGTCAGTCAGTCAGTCAGTCATTCAGTCAGTCGGTCGAACACTTGAGGCTTCTCATTTGAACAGCTGCTGGATCACAATTGCTCCGCCGATGGCAGTGGCAAAAACAAACAACATTGCGCCGCATCTGCATTCGTATTATATATGAATTTACATACTCGGCTGTACGTATCTCTGTATCTCTATCTATTTCTTGAGCTCTCTGTGCATGTTTATCTAAGCTGTGAAATTATGCTGCACACTCAAAACAAATTTGAAAGCGCAGAGAAAGCAGAAATATGCTAGCAAAAATAAACACAAGGGGAAGGGATTGGTTTGGTATTTGGTTTTTACTCTTAATTTATTTCATATGCTGCAGATTGATTTCGATTCGGTCGGAATGTGTTATTCTTTCATTTCTGTATAAACACCAGAACAAAAACTGGATTTTCCTTTTGTTTCCATGCGTGTGAAAATAGAGTGCGGGGTGGGGGGGTGATGGTCGAATGCTATACAACTCTGCCAATCTATTTGCGATTAATTTCATTTATAGAATTTGGCGATTTGCATGTTGTTATAGAATATTGGTTTTAATTCAAGCGTCTAAGCGGATTCGATTGGATTTTCGCTCAGTTATCAATGTCCATTGATGTGGCTTTATCGCAACGCCACATTTGCCACATTTTGAAGCGATTACCCGACTGCGGTTGCCATTTAATGTATTTAAATTATTTCAAATTAAGCCGCTTTGTATGGTATGTGCAAAATAAAAGTCGGTTTATGTATTACATTATTTTATATCCGCTTGTTTTTGTTTTTGCACGTGGCCGAAGTGCCGAAATCAGCGACGACTACCTCTTGCCGCCACACAGACAATATGCAATCAGCAGTTAACATTTAGCACACGCAAAAACGTAACAAACAAAACCCACACACACACGCACAGCCGTGCGAAAAAGAGTGGCAAAAAATGAGGGAATTGCAAAAAAGTGAAAAGAAAATGCTTCCGAAAACGATGCTGCCATTGGGAAATTCATGAAGACAGATGCTCAAACACACGTAGACTTACACCTAATAAGCCAAAAGCAGGGCGACACACTCACACACACCCACTTCATTGATTGCACTGAGAGAAATGGCATTGCATAAGAAAATGGTACTCAGAAATGTGGTTTTGATCCTAAATATAATGATACATTTCTTATACATTTTTTAAAAACAATATATTGATACAATAATATTAACACATATCCCCGAAAACCAAAATATTTTATACATTCATTAATAAAGTTATATCTATCTATGCTTATTAACACTATTGTTAGTTCGAAATCGGAACTGAGAATTTGAATAGCTATAATTGTCCTTGCTAAGCAATAATATAAACTTTAATCTATAAATACGATCATTTTCCTTTAAATTGCCTACAAATTTAAGAGCTTTTAGAATTTAAAATGTATATTATAGTTGTATGTGTTAAGGAAAAGGGTATGTTTTCATCAAAACTTTTTTAAATACCAAAGACTGATTTTCTTTAAGTGTATAAGCCATTTCTTGGTCTCGCCGGGAAGAGAAGAACAGTTATTTCAGCAGAGCCAGCAAAAAAGAGCCGAAAGAGCCAAGAGAAGGAAGTGGAGACTTGGGCTATGGAGTTGGGGATGGGGAAATCCGAAATACGTGCAATTGCTGAAAATATGCTCGACGTGAGGGGCAAGGCAAACGTGCGGGCCAAGCGTCCGTGGGCCTTAAATACTTGCCACCAAGCCATCCCCCCTCCCCAGCCATTCCGCCCCTCACATCCCGAAATCCAACTAAGCAGCAGCTACCACGTTTGCTACTCCTATTACCCTCAATCATTTATCATCTGGGCTGCAATTAATCATCAAATGCGCGCTCTCGCATTCGCACCCACCCCAAACGACGAGTCCTTTTATAGTTTTTGTGGGTTGCCCTCTGGATTTATGCTTATAATGTGGAATGCCAGTGTATGTTTATCTGGAACCCGGAGTGGGGGGGTGTGCGTCTACTGCTACAATAGATGCTCGTATTCGTATGTGCCGCACATAGCTCACAGCTCACATTTAACTATGCGACAGCAGTGGCAGCATCAGAAGCACCAACAGTCACTGAGAAAAATAATATTTAAATCATAGTCGAGGTCTGGTAATACGCAACGTCAGCTCATGAGTAGTCCGAATTCTGAAAGCTTAATATTCATCACTTAAAAATTTTAAACAACGTATACAAAATGACTAGTTCTTTGTCTTGACTAAGTTGTTTTAATAATTTTTTGCGTAATATAATAAACTTTGTTTTCATACAAATTTATTTTAATTTTATATTAGCATAGTAGTGCCTACTAAAATAAAATAAAATTGGTATAAAAAAATTGAACATGTACAGGAAGGCATTATTGTTACAATTCCTAATGCTGGAATAGTTAGCAAGGCAATTAATAGACTAAAAATTAATACCATACATAAAGGATCATGTTTTTGATCCAAAAAATACTCTTTAGATCTCAAAAATCTTTAAATTTTTAAAATTTGTTTGCCTGTAGATACTTTTTCTTGCAGTGCATCAGCGCATTACGGTTCGCTGCTCGATCTGGCCAACACTGCTCTCGGTTCTTTCCCACTGGTTACGTGCAAGTTTATGATATGGCTCGTACCGCCTCGACTCGTTTCTCGGCTGCCTTGCGGTTGGCCTGGCACATTGGCTTACTGCCATCCTGCAGTTGTGCCACACGCAGAGTTAACCAGAAAAGTTGCTGCAACTTGCGGCCGGCAAACCAGACTCAGTCTCTCAGACTCTCAGCCCCACACCGTAAAACTCGAAACCCCAGAAACGCAGACTCCGTACTCGGGATTTTCTTGCATAACTCCGATTAGTCTTTCAGTCCCGCTTGAAAGGTGTCTATTTTGAGCGTAGAAATAGAGAAATAGAAAGGAGAGCATAGAGCGTAAAAAAATCATTAGAAATGGTCAGGCATGTAATGGTTCCCGGGGGATTACCTTCCTACGTTTTTTATCCCCATCTTATTCCTAAGCTGATTAGGTCGGCCCAACCTTTGCCATCCATTTGCCCAGCGTAACCCTTTCTGATTCCGTAATTATTATAATAATCGTTGCGAGCATGTGGGCTCCACTGGCCCACAATTAGACGTTATGTGACACCCACCCAGAAGTTTTCCCATCCTTTCAATCTTCTGTTTAAGGACAGGCCACCCGCATGTGTTTAAAATTCTGCACAGCTGTTGGGGCGTTTCATAATTCGCAGGAAAACGGAAATATGGGGGAAAGTTCACCTGAACCACCCCCAGAAAAGTAAACTTTGCGTGTGTTCGGTTGCTTACACTCTGTTTGTTTTTTTGCAATGCAATGCCTACAATTAGATTGGCAAGGACTCGTCTAAATTGCGCATAATTGAGTTGCCGGTTGTCGGCTGTTTCCTCGGTTTCCTCGCCATTAGCCTCCTTCCATTGGCAAGAACTTGAACTGTGAGTCAGACTGTATAAATCATGATTAGGTCTGCACTTTGTATTTTGATCAGACCCACTAACAGATACAAATACCCCACGATGATTCGGACTTTGGCTAGGCCACTAGCCCGTTCGATGGTATTCGAGCTTTAAGTTTGAATTATATCCATTCCTAATTGGCTGTACAATTATGTATGCTTCGGCTGCTGCCTGATAAATTTGTATTTATTAGACTCATACATCAAGTTGGCATCTTTGTGGGTCTCCGTTTGGGTCTCCCCAACAGAACTCTTATCCTGGCATCCCCATCATTATGTCGGTATATATATACAGTGGTTGTAGATCTGTGTGGTGTGGCTGAGTGGAGGATACTGCTGCAGCATACTATATCTATATATATATGTACATATTTGCTCCTAAACCCATCTCTTTTGGCATTCGAGGTTGACGTTGTCGTTGGTTCTTTTTGCTCTTTTGCTCCTCGGGTCGGAAGATGTGCGCCGTTGATAAAGTCTCTTGGTAATGAGTGGATATGTTTCGTATTAATTACAGTTGTGTTTTCTCCCCCCGAAAACCCCACACCCATCCAGTATTTCCTGCCTTGTTAGCGAGAGGAGTTCACTGATTGTGAGTCGCCTGCTAATCTGAGGACGTGGGTTGGCTTGGCTACTCCCACTTTCCCTTTGGAAAACTCCTCCTGTGTGGGTTGACTCTTAATTTCCCTCTACCAACATACACACAGAGCCTCAAATATATTTCAGCCTTTCGGATTTAAGCATCTTCTGGCCATTAAAGAGCCTACTAGCGGCCTAGAGATGGGCCATAAAAACGGACCTAAGCAATTGATTGATTTTGCCAGCGAAAAGGCCGCTCTTACTTTTTTCGGCTACCGTTTTATGTCCCAAATTAATCTTTATTGGCCCTACTCCACCTTGCAAAAAGTGCGATTTCTGGCCATAAAAAAGACCAAGCACCGTCCTGACAAATTTTACGAGCGGCACCAACTAATCCTTTTTTAATAATGTGAATGCCCGAGGGCCACTCCAGAGCCACGTGCCTCAGTCCTTCGGCAGGCATCTCCTTCTCCACATCCTCGTAATCTTTCATTGCCAACTCATTTGAGCGGCAGATACACAATTTCATTATGCCACAGCCAATTGCACACTCATTGTTTTATTTCTTATGTAAATTCCGAATAAATACAAATGCGAGTACGAGTCCAAATACAAATTGTTTTCCATTTCTTCGGGTAAACAAGCAGAACGAGCCAAGCCGCCGTCGTCAACGTCTTGGGCAAATGTTTCAGCCAAAAAAAAAAAAAACATCACCCAAAAAAAAAAAGTAAAACGAGCTGAATATTATGTAGAAAAACTGGAAATAAAAGGCCAGCAACCAGACCAGAACCAACCACTAGCAACCACCCCCAAAAACTGGAGGGTAGAACCAGAACAAGAACCGAAAATTGCACGAACATTTTCGTTTTGAAAATTGTGTATTTTAAATTTTTAGCACACTTGCTGTTTTGTTTAATTTTGCACACGTCGAGACGAGTGGGTGAGTTTTTTTCTTCTTTTTCGAGGGTGCCAGCGGTGCGTGTGCGCTTGTGTGAGTCGTACATAATTTATGGCACGCAAGCAGGGGAAACCAGAAATTAGGGGAAATATAGCCGAGGGTTTTCTACCCTCACGACTACAAAAATGTGTCATAGAAACTTTTGAATTTGTTTTAAAATTTTTAATATTATAATATGGCTTGCAAGGGGGAGAAAAAAGCAATGTATAAAAACAGAATATTATAAAAAAAATATTTAAGATCTTGAAATTCTACTTTGTTGCATAAAAGAAATAGATTTTTAATAATATATGATTTCCAATTTCTAATAAACTCATAGAACTCTTTAATTGTATGCATACAAGGGGAAAAACAAACAACATAATTGGTAATACCGAATAGGAAATTAAGACATTTTCTTTTTGATATTTACATAGATCTCTAGAGAACTGAGAACCATCCCTGCTTATCATAGGGGAATCTTTCCATCCAAAAGACTAACCAAACAGTTCATTCCATTTAAGTAGTAAGGGTTATTGATATGTCAACTGGATGACAGTCCCTGTACCCATCGAAAGGGCATCAAATTGTATGATTGCCTTGTCCTGGGGTTTGTAAAGCGTTGGAATGGGTTTTATTTTCTGGTCGGGTGCGGGGGTTGTTAGACGCTAGACGAACGCCATTGTTGGCAGTCTGGCCTAGTCCTGGGTCCTCTGGCCACCCCCAACCCACTGAATTTCCCTCGCTTTAGATGGTGAAAAATTCTGGCGAAAAATGTATGTCAAATTTCGGGGAGGGGAGAAATGGGATGTGCGTGGGTTGTCGGTGGTTACGGATGATTTGTGCGATGAGGTTAGATGTTGGGCTCAATACAAAAGCAGTTGACAGTTGTACCTAAAAGTTGTCAGCTGCCCCGAAACGGGCTAATTAAAGGTTCGTATCATAAATTACATTTGCTAAGCTTTGCCTCCCTCTCTCCAGAGGGTATAGCTGAACTCCGACCTTGGAGAGGCCCCTAGGCTGCTGTCGTCTGCCCGTTTGTCTGATAAGTGATAAGACCAACTGGCGCCAATGTCTTCCGCCCGCCGAATACTTCCTAATTCCCGGCCATAGGCGACAATGATAACAGCAATTTGTGTGTGTGTTGTTTTGTGCTACATGTGCTATTTCTGCTATTTGGGCTGTCTGTGTATACAAAAGCAATTTTCGGTGGCTGACACATTGGCCATAAAAGGGATCAGGACTCGGGCGACCCGCCTGCTCGCATATGGCGGTAAATTGTTTTCCCTTATTTCTCAATATTTTCCAAGAGTTTTCCTTTATGTCTGCAATTGCAGGGCCAAACGCCTTTTGTTATAGTTTGAGCATGGTGTTGATGTTTGCACAATGATAGGGGCGTGTCGAGGCATTGGCATTGGGTGCTAAAATTTCGATGCTGGCCGGCGGGCATGGGTTAAGGGCTTGGGTTTGGGTTTGGGTTCCGATTCCCGATTCGAATTGATATTGGAGTTGTGGGTCGGGGTTGGAGGACCGCTTCCTGCGGGGCTGATAAGGCGTGAATCAGAGGGGCTTGTTGAATCAGGCGAACCCTTTGTGTTTCCCATATGCTCCATATCAACTGGAAGGCCATTTCGCCAGCGAGGAAACAAACAGGGCAACAATAACAACGGATTTGTTTTGTTGCGCTTCGTTTCGCCCTCCAAATAAAGAAAGAAAAAACAAATACCCAAACCCATCCATATATGTTAATCATCCATTCAAACAGTTTTCAGCTCATATAACATCACGAAAGAATGCGTTCTCAGGGAGTGGGTTATTTATATGTGTGTGCTTATGCTTGGTGGGCCTGGGAATCGAATGCACTTTGAAGACCCATTCGAAACAGTGGCACCCCTTGATCCAAAAGTCTGGGGTCTCTCACATCCCCATGTCCATCCCCATCCCCCCAGCGTGTCGCCTTTTGAGTTATATATATATTTCACACTGTCTGACGATGGCAAGCCCAAAAATGAAATCAATTTACACACCCCAACTGTGTCCGCCTTTTGTGTAAAGAGATCTTAGCGCCTAAGTGCATCAATTGACGCGCTTTTCAGATGGAAAGTTCCCCCAATTGCATTAAACAAATTGAAAATGCTTCGAGAGCCAGAGAGATGGTGGTGGAGAAAGCGTTTCCCATTTAAAGTAGAAATTCTATTAAAACCCAACTTGTTTCCCTCGTTGCCCGTGACACTTTGTAATTGAAATCTGCGGTCACCAGACCCAAATATAAATATAGAAATATTAATAAGCCAAATAAAATATCGCCTAGTCGATGGATTGATCCCAGCGAAAGCAATTTATCAAGTGGCAGCGAATGGGGGAGGGGAAATTCTGAATTGAAAAGAAATTAAATATATGTAAGTATATACAAATAATGGGAGGTCTGAGTCAGAACAAGATAGAGCCAAAACAGGATGGAACTCGGAAGTGGCGGAGGCTGCAGTGTGTATAGGCCTGGAATGATAATGATTGATGGCCCTGCTGGCGAAAGGAATTTTGTTGTTGCTCTGGAGGCTGATAAAAAGAGAAATACTTGACTTTTTATATTTATATACATTTCAAAGGAGATGAAAGCAGAAATGGGATATTTTTCAAGCCCAGATAAGTTTGTTTTTTAGCTGTCTTTATCAAGTTCTGAATAAGAAAAACAGAAACTTGAAATAAATATGAAATATTAATGAGTATGAAGATCTCGCATGTGGGAGATGATAAATGTGGTCGGCTTAAGGAGTGGTTCCCAAAGATTTGCGCCTCATTTGAGGGGTTTCGTTTTCGTTTCAAAAGGTTCAAGGTTAACTGTCACTAAATGACTCGGCAAAAGAGATATATGTGCTTATGGTGTACCCCTGATGGTTGTTATGACAAATTGATTACATGTAATTTTGTGTCCCTGTGTCGGTTCCTTTGATTAGGTGCCAGCTGAAGAGACTCCGCAACTTGCTTCCGAAAATTTGTCTTATTTTTGTTGATTTATATCTTGGCCAGCATAGTTTGTCCCCATTCCTTCATTTTTTCTGTGTGTGCGTCTGTCTGTCGCTTTTATTTGATTTCGGCTAAGATGATTTCGCCTTAATGCATTGAATCGGGCCAAACAGGAAACCTTTGAAGCAGCTTCCCTGCTGCCCAAACAATTTTTTTCTTCGATTTTTCGGGCCAATTGAGGGAAGTGGAAGTTGCTGCGGAAGAAATGGCCAATATATATACAGTTATAAATTAAATTTTTCATTCTACTTACATTCAACTCCCTCCATTTTGGTATGTTTTTATTTACGGTAAATTTCATTTCGATTTCTTTTCCGATTTCTTACGTTCTCTCCTCTTTTTTCCTTATTTTTTGGCTGAATCGGCTGTCTGCACTCCTTGAGACGGCCAACGACTTCGATACCAACTGAATGGCCAATCAATAACATTGGGCAAGACATGCAGCCCCCAAAATACAGAGAAAAACCCGCTCCACTCCTCGAATATCTCCTGTTTACCCCCGACTATCGAACACTCTAAACACCAATTGATGTTTATATGATAATGATTAATGACTACGTTACTTTTACACAGATTGCTTTCCGAATGGCTTCAGTGCGAGTGTGTGTGTGTATGTGAGTTGGAAAGCCTATTTATTTATAGGCCCAATACAAAAGGCCATTTTCTTTCGCCTGGCGCCTAGATCTTCCTCGTTTCCCCGCCCCTTTTCCAACTTTTGACAGACTTTTAGTTGCGTTTAGCTTGAGATTTTTCTTCGCATTTTATTTGGCCCATGTTGAGCAGCGCGTCTCATTACCAGACATTCATCAATTGCTGGCAATTTGTTTGCAAGTAACCGAGGCTCCTTGTCTCTGTCAGTTTGCCGTAATTCATCTGGGTTATCCATGGGCATTTGTATCTAAGGGATGTGAAGGGTTTGGGAATGGCAGTAAATTAAAGCTAACTAAAAAAATTGGTATAGGATTTAGTTCTAACGAAAACTAAGAACTGGTTGTTTTTTCCATGATAATACATATACTCCTTAATATTTCTGGTACTTTAACCTTAACTTTTATTTCCCTTGAGAGTATCTCTTGGTCGAATTCGTCAAGTGTTACCATTTCTCCCTGGTCCTTTTTATATTCTGCCTGCTCGTCTGGCCAACTTGTAACTGTTACTAATGATGACAACTTATTTTGGCCTAAATGCTCGGCCAACACTTTTATTGGTTTTTGTAATTAATGATGCTGGCCAAAAAGTGCGGAAATGACTTTGTGGTTTGACCCGAGGTGTTTGAACACACCTCCACCCGGTTCCACCCCCCAAAAAAAAAAGGTAATAGGTAGAACCGAGTGGACTGGAGTTAAGTTTCCATTAATCAAATGCACTGATTAGAGAGCTGCAATCCGGCCAGGGGAAAAAGCATAGGACCAAAGGGCAAAAGTCCTGGCCTCGACTTTCATGGGCTGTCGTTCGATTGTCACAGTTGTCAGTTGGCCGGCACAAATTACACTCGTGGCAATTAAATTAGGCAAGCAATTAGGCCGGCGGGCGAATGTTGGAAAAAGGGTTGCACATCGCGAATATCGATGAGCTCAAATTAATCAAAGGCGGAAAGTAATCATTGAGTCGACATGGCCAAATGGAATTCGCCCCCTTAAAATGTCAGACGAACTGGGGGCGTGGCAGCGTTAATTGTTCTTCGTCTCCCACTTTCTCTGTTATCCTCAACTTTCTTTGTTCTTAATTTCTTTTTCGGCTGTTGCGCCTTTTTACAATTTCATTTGTAATTTATCATTGTTTGCCTTCGCTTTGGGTTCCTTTTCCTCTCAAGGTTCAGGACAACAGCACCAAAAAAAGAAAAAGGGTTCACCCCGTCAGATTCACTTTACTTTAGCATTTAAATATTTTATCGAGTGCCTCAGATTGTTAATTGTTTTTTGATGGGCCAAGGGTAAAAGGGTCTCCCTCGAGCCAAATCGATTCTAATTAGGGATTGTGTGTGGCAATATCCATATCAGGCGGATTCGGCTACGGATATTTCCCTCCATTTTTCCTCCGAGACAGTTAACCAAGTTAGCCAACCCTTTTACGAGTTGTCAGCCAAGTTTGTCAATTGAGTTAATTTGGGCCTTCGCTTTATGCATTCCAAATGCGCTCTTTCGTGGCTTATCCTTAGCACCCACTTTTCGTCCTTTTTTTGCGTCCCGAGGACATCAAAGAGCAGCGGCTGGTGGCCAGACAGGTGAAAATGAATATGTACCGCGACTCCTCGCATGGAACTTGATCAAAGGACACGCGGGCAACAAACTTTTTGGGCTCACTTTAAAAAAGCAGCCCAAAAGGTGAGAAGCATTCGAAGAATGCGTAATGAAGCCACGATGACGTTTCAACTTTCGGCTGGCTAAAGGAAAACCGAAACCCCAAGCATGGCAGGGGCAATATGTTTGGGGTTTTGCCGCGCTGACAGCTTTTAATAAAAGTTGCTCCCCTTTCTGGATTTTCATTTTGATTTTCCAGACAAGCAACGCTCCTGAAGGGGGACCAACCCTTTTTTTCCGCCTGCCTGACCAAGTTTTGACCTTCTTCATGTGACATATTTTTAAGTAAGTTGTCAAATTATTTTCACTGCTCTGCACAGCAGGCCAAATGAAATTATGTTTTTACCCTTGCGGTTTTCTTCCGCATTCCTACGTTTTGTTTGCGCGGGAAATGGGGAAAAGTCAAATGCTGATGAGCACAGGGGCTAATAAGGAAAACCTTTTTGTAATCGAAACCAAGAAAACCAAAAAAAGGAACGAGAAAAGAAGCGATAAAGCGAAACAGAAAGACAACTCACCCCCGATGAAATGTGACTCCTGTGAAAGGAGAGATCAAACTAAAACTGCAGTCACTCCACCATTTGATCCCAATCAATCGGTTCTTTTCAGTTCTTTGTTTACACTTATCTTTTATGTAAGGGAAAATGTAAAAAAACAGCAACTAATTACGACCTTTTCCCTTGTCTCTCGTTGCAGGTAATTCCATCAGACCATAATCTCCACCAAAATGATGCCCAACTTCAGGCAAACGGCCAGGGTGAAGATTATCAGTACCAGGGTCCTGCTGGGCCGCTCGAATTCGTCATCGCACTCTCTATTTTCGGCCGACATTTTCCAGGTTTTTCAATATATTCGGTTTTCAGTTACAGTTGCCACATTTGAGTTGAGCAGCAGAGGTAGAGAGAGAGATTTTCACCACTCAAAGTGTGAAATGCGTTGCCAAATACAAATGCAGTGAAAGCCGGCAAACAAAAGATCCATTTAAATGCACATTTGCGCCAGCTGCATTTTCAAACGCCGCAGGCCGACATAGAAATTTTCACACGTCCTCTCCACAGACAGACCACCAAATTATGGGCTCCAAGCCCCCTTTTTTGCTAACCCACAATAAATATCTGTAAGCTTCTGTTTGGTCATTTGGCCAACATTGAAAAAGGGTGAACCAGGTAAAAATGTATGGCCAGCGCGGGTTTAGAGATGTTTAAACAGTAGTTTCTGTTGGTTTTTCAGTGCTCTGAGCTCACCTGAGCTGATCTGAGCCATGTTGAGCCCAAGTTGGCCTATACCTTCCAGTTAAGACCCCCCCCCCCCCCCCCCACACTGCGATTTTAGCCTTGCTGCTTGCTTAGTCTTTTTCGTGTTGATGTTAAGTGTTTTTCTTTCGGTTTTGTATGTCGTGTCGTGTTGCCTCAATTTGTGTTTGGCTAATGAAAATACCTCCGAGAAACGGACGGACAGACAGACAGCCAGTAAACGATTTACGATATTCGGGGCCAACCAGGCATTTTCACTTGCCGTCGACGGGCATTCCACAGCAAATGACTTCATTGTGCCGGACTGAGTAGTAGTCGCAGTAGTAGTTGTTGAGCTATAAATTCGCAAGACCGCAAGACAATGGGCGCCCCGAGCTGGGATCTCCGCCACTGAATCTGGAATCTGTTGGCTGCTTTACAACGTTCGCTCATTCACTGCGACGATGGAGATGACGATGATGATGATGATGCGTTCGTAATGGAATTCAATGCATTTAATGGAAATTTTCGCATTTACATAATCGATGGAGGGCAGGCAGAGGCAGCAAAAAATGTAAGCTCGCACGCAAATTAAGCAAAGCTAGCTGCCCTAGTCTATAGGTCCGCTATCTCCAGTTCTATACTCGCAGTCCCTGACCATGCCAACTCAATTTGCCTGCCCTCTCGAATGCGAATTTGCATTTTGCGGGGCATGTTCCTTGGGTTGTTTATGTGCCTTATGCGCTTAGATTGCGTCCGTGTGCAGGTCTTGATTTAAGATACTTGCTTAATGTGTAATTTAGTGCATTTAGAAAAGTTCCATAGTGAATTTTTGATGTGTGTGGCTGCTGCTGCCGCAGCTCTGCCGCCGCCACTGCGCTCCACACATCAGCACATCGCAAAGGGAATTTAATGCATTGTCTTGCATTTCTGCATTTTGCATTCTGTGTCTGCTGCTGGAGCTGGTGCTGATAATGCTTTTGTTTATTTAACGGCGCTAAGTGCATTGGTTGCATTTGCATAAATCGCTCGGTGGTTGCACGTTGGAGAGATGACGGCGAGTGTAGGGGGTAGAGGGCCACCGAATGGGTAGAGTGCAACCCGACGCATTAAACAATTTGTGGCATTTAACAGTCGTTACAATATTGATAAAAAGAATATCTGTTAACCCATTGGCAAGGTTTTTAAAGTTGAAACAGTATAGCTTTAATCGAAAAAGAGATTTTACAAAAGTTGAAACTTATTTCTAGCTTCATTTTGAATAATTAGCAATGGTGTCCGAGCAGGAATAACCTTCAGTTAAACAATTTGAATGGATTTTAAAGGTAAACAGTATAGCCTTAACCATATTTAGCATTTTAACTAAAGTTAAAACTTATTTTAAGCCTTAGTTGTTAAAAATTTTAATGGCGCCCGAACAGAAGTAAGGTAAACTAACCTTTAGTTAACCAATTGGTATGGTTTTTAAAGTGTATATAGGGTATCCTAATTGAAATCCAATTCGTTCAAAAATATCAATGACGCCCAAGGAAAAACAATTTTTATTAAATATATTTTTGGTTATGGTATATTTAAAAGCGTCAGTTTCAAAACTATATTTTCCACTTGGGTTAAACAAGGGTTAAATCGCTGCCATCGATAGCCGGTTTCAGCAACAAGGGTATCAATGTTTTATGCGTCCGCCGCTCGGCATGTGTGAGCGTTAATCACAAAAGCCAATATGCAGCTGAAAGCCGTTTGTTAATGCGTTATGCATTGCCACACTCCACACAAAACCCCCTTCCGCCGCTCGCAGCTTTTTCCACCGCCTCTCACCCATTGTCATGGCATTAAATCCCGCAGAAAATTCCTTTCTGGCCGGCCAGGCTGTGATAAATTACACAACGGCACCAGCCGATGGACAGAGACTCGCATTTAATAAATAAAAATTCCATTATGGACACTCAATGCCAGCCTCAAGCTCAATCAAATAACAAAGAAACTCTCGCTGTGTTGAGTGTGTTGGTTGTGCTGGTTGTGTGTAATAAATGACGTTGCACCTCCTGGTGCCAAGTGGGTTTCTGGGGGGACTACAAAACTTCGTTTACGATCCGGGGACAAGCTTGTCAATTGCCGAAACGACTTTACATATATATATATATTTTTGGCAGGGGTGTACTGGCGCCACATTTTCCAACGCCCACAATGCCCCGACTTTATGTTGCATCATCGGGTAGCATGCAACAATTGTGCCTATGCTACCAGCAAAAAAATCCTGTTTTTGTTAGCCTTCTGCTGGTGTTGCTGCTGTGCTGTTGCTGTTGCTGCTGTGCTGTTGTTGCTGCTGCCGCAACACGCTGTAATTAACCCGTTTGTCATGCAAATAAATCAAAAGTAACATCCCTCATTCCCGCCGGCCAAATGGCAAATGGTGCCGGGCAAAAATGTGTTAAATGCAATTCCAACTGCATTTTGAGTGCACTTTCCGTGTTTTACGAGAGCAATGAGTTCGCCATGCTGGCAGGCAAAAATCTCATTTGCAACCACTTGATAATGGAATGTGAGATTTTTCCGTTTTTCAAAAGATTCCGTTTTGAATTTTCCCGACGGCGATCAAAAGTTTTGCGGTTGGCAAGTAACCAAAAATTTGCACACACCCTAAAAACGCGAAAGAGTCGAAAAAATTAATTGCAACAGAATGCGTTAAATTCCGTATTGCATTTATCAAGTGGAAAATGGATTGGAAGGGGGATTGGCTGAGGGGTTTTTCAGATTTTCTCGATCCGAATCCGTGTGCACAATCCGTCCGTCGATCGAGTGCAATTTAATGCCTCAATTTTCACCAACAATTTTCTGCGGCTGCCAATTGCTACGTGCGTTCCCCAAAAATAGCCGTGTTTGTTGTATGTTTTTCTTTTACTTTGTATTCGAATTGTTTGGCTTTCGTTTTCGTTTTTTTTTTTTGGTTTCGGCTCGCATTTTGGCTTCCTTCGTGCTTTTTTGGGGCCAAAGACAAGTTCCGCGTGCGCCAATTTTGGCCTAAATGGCAATGAACTTGAACGCCGTCGCGTGGAAGTCTGTTGGCGCCCTGCGATTTGATTTTGATTTTGCTTTTCAGTTTTTTGGTTTTCGGTTTTCGTGCCGCTTGTTTTCTTTTTCTGTCGCTTTTATTTCTTCTTGTGTTTATCTTTGTCGTTTAGCGTTCAGTTTTTGGTCACGCGATGCCGTCAGGCGTATCAATTAGCCCCGAAAAAAATTTGTTATTAAAGGTAAGAGTGAGTGACGGGTGGGGTCTCTAAATGGGCTGAATTGCTTGTTTCTTGACTGACAATAAATTTACATTCATTTCCCTTTGAAACGGGTCAGAGCTGAAGGCTTATTTTCAAGGCAATCAAACGCATTTTTCCCAAAACCTGATAAGTCCACATCACTTTTGCAGTACAGTAACGCATAGTTCTCACCTAATAAAACTGACGAAGACATTTTTGCTCATGCTGACAGCATAAAACAACCAAAAAAGAAAAAGTTGGCAAAATGTTTGCAAAAACAAAAAAAAAACGGGAAGAAAAGAGGTGATGTATGAAGATGGGCGTTGGGTTGTTTTCCTGGAAATGGGGGCGTGACAGCATGAAGTGTAGCGTAATAAAATGCACACAATTTACGCAATTTACGTAAAGCTAAAAAACATAACAGGCAAACAAGGACAATAAAGGGAGATGGGTGTAAGGGGGGTAATGGTATAAGTAATGTGGGGGGAGGGGGTTTTGGGAAAAGTCGAAGGACGAAGAGCAAAGGCACTTAGTGCAGCTCTCACACACACACACACTCGTCTAGTGATGATGGCGGCACTAAATACAGTTGGTGTTGCTGCTGGCATCCTCATGTTGCCGCTGTGCTGCTGATGTTGCTGCTGTGCGTTCGCTCAATTCCTTTGCCGCAGCAGCAACTCCTTGTTGTTCAAACAGTTTTCAACGCGTTTTTCGCATTTTAACAGCCGCCATTTTGTTGGCATTTGTTTTTTTTGCTGCATTTGCCGGCTTTACGCTGTCATTGTCATGGTTTTTGTTGTTGCTGCTGTTTTCCCGCTGAAATGTTTCTCTATTTGCCAGCGAGTTTTGTTTTTCCCCCCCTTTTTTTGGGCTTCTTTTTTTTGTAGTCCTTTGGTGGTTCTTTTTTTGTACATTTTCTTTTAGCCAGCATGTTTCGAAATTCAATTTTCGTCAAGTTGGCAACAGGCACATGAAGACAGCCAGTTGATGTGGGTGGGCCAGGAGTTGCTGTTGATGTTGCTGCTGCTGCTGCCTCCTCCACTTGTGACAAGAGCAACATTTGTCTATGTCGAGCTGCGACGACATGCAATAACTTTAACTGATTTTTCACACAGACACACACACACGGCGCTGCCTGTAGAGTATTTATAATTCTATTTATGTTTCAATATAGGGAGTCCTCTGAAAGAGCCTGGGAAACTGGCAAACTGGCCACACACGACGGAGCCGAGCAGCCACTCAAAAAAGTTCACCCGTCAGGCTTAATGATAAAGTGAAAGTTTTTTCAGGCTCCGAGGCCCCTGCTTTTCTTGCCATCTTGTTGCACATTGGCTTTGCATGCGACACAGGGGACCAAGGACCAAGGACCAAGGACCAAGGCTGGCTGGTCTGGCATGAAATCAAGTTGACTTTTCATTAACAGCTCAACAATGCCTTGGGTTTTCGGTTTGCTTTGGCTTGGCTTGGCAAGCCAAGTTAAGTTGTTTTTACTGCCTGTCATAGCGGTACTTAAAAACCCCACCATCGCACACACATGCCCATGCGGGCTCCCACAAAAGTTGGCCCGCATTAGGCCCCACATCCCCCATAAGTTCCCCCTGCAACAACAACAGCAATTAATGCGATTTGTTCAACGTTTTCCATGTTAACTACTTAAAAGAAAACACAATTTTCGCTGCCAAGAAAAAAAGAAAATATTTTTCACGCGGTTTAGGCGTTCTTACCCAAGCGATGAAGGAGCCCAAAACATTTATGATTATAATAATAAATTGCTGCAAATGATGATTGACATTGAATACGTGTATGTGCCACCCGAGTGTGGCTGTAATTTTGCGATGTTCATCAGCAATAAAAATGACAGAAAATTGCGCATACGCAACGTTGCACGTTAACACAGTGGCGATTAAAAGGCGCTCGGCCCGTTTTTACGACCATCAACCCCCAATGTCACACAAGATGATCTGAGCAGCTATGGTGCTTCATAAAAATCCCCATTTGACGTGACCGGGGTGAGGAGCTTAAAGGGAAAACGGAGTCTTAGGCCACTTGATTAAATGAATATTCTGCTGCCGGGGCTGCGTGACTTCCTCTTTTGGCCACTCGAGTGCCACCCATTACCTAATGCGACTGGGCTGCGTCAATTTTTGGTTGCATTTCAAATGAGCCTTAGCTGAGCCTGGGGGCCCCGGAAAATAAGAAATTCTCATAAATGTTTGAGGGACCTGTGGTCCTTCAATATTTAATGCCTGTCGCTGAAAGTATGCATTTGTTTTTGGCCAGCTTATTTCTCTCGCTTAAAAGCACTTTCGCTTTTAATTAATCAAAGTAAGGCCATCGAGCTCACTTAAAAATATAACTTTAGTAATTGAGGTTCAAAAATGTGTGAACTTATAATTGGCGCCCAAGTAGGGACCCTAAAAACTATTTAAATAGTCAAGCTACTTTATGTATTTAAATAGGGTCCTCTGACTTATATATTTCTTTGCGAGATCAGTTAAAAATACACTTTCTTTTACTTAAAATACAATTTGCATGAACATATACATGACGCCCGGAGTAGGGACCTTAAAAACTATTTAAATAGTTTAGCTACTTTAATGGGTACTTAAATGAGTACCTCTAGCTTATTTCTTTCTTTGCGAGATAAGCTTAAAATACATTTTCTTTTATTTAAGTTACAAATAGTTACCGAGTAGAGACCTTAAAAACTCTATAAATAGTTAAGCTACTTTATTTACTAAAGCATATCTCACGTTGACTAGCATATTTATGTCATTGCGGGCTAAGGTAAAAAACATATTTCCTCTCACTAAATTTCGAAATGGTATAAACTTATACATGGCGCCCGAACAGGGTTCTTTGAGGCCAGTTACTATGAAAAAAGTTAAGCTACCTTATTTAATAAAGTATACCTCACTTTGACCAGCTTATTTATGTCGTTGTCAAGCACTTTCGCTTTTAATTAATTGATATTAGGCCAGCTGACTGTGTTTACCAAAAAGCCAGCGATAGTGAGGCAAAGTTTGCACTCGCTGGCATGATAAGATATTGTTTAGAAACTCGGGCTAGTGATAAGAGCTTGGATTCAATTAGGGTAAGTTGGTCAATGCCTTGGCTGGTGGGGGGAAGTTAGAGAGAGAGGGGGGGGGGGGGGAGGGGGTGAAGTTTGTGGCGTGGAAACTGTGCCGCTTGGAAAATGGAGCGAACTTAGTTGGCGTTACTTTCCACTTGCCGGGGATTTAGTGGGTGGGCCGGCTGGATTGCCCCGCTTTGTTGTCAGCGACGTCAAGTTGCCACTGCGCCGGCATCGTGACAGGTGCCATGTTGCACAGTGTGTGTGAGTGTCGCTGTTGTGTAGTCTAGTGTAGTGCAGTGTTCTGTAAGCCACGCCCCAAATATGTCGGAGAGCATTAGGCCGCGAGTACGCCACTTAAACGGACTCGCTCGGCTCCTGCATTTCTTTGCAGCTTCCCGGGGCTTTTCCACCCGAGTTTTTCTTCCAGCCTTTCCCTTGGGTTTTTCCCCCGATGCGTGTCAGTCCGTCCATGTTGTCAGTTTGTCAGTTTGTCAGCTTGCTCGGTCTGTTCACTCACTTGATTTCTATTACACTTGACAATTTCGTTGGCTTGTTCTTGTTCCTGTTGCGTTGTCGCCTTTTCACGCTGACATGATTTTGACACATAAATGACAAAGTGTTTAATATCTGCTGGAATTATGTCACTCGACAAGCGTCTTGGCTCTCGGACCAAAATTGATTACATTTTAATTTGTGTTGAAGTGAAAGCGCCTGGGAAATTAGGCGAGCTGAGTGCATGCTTCGGTTGGTCTCCTAAAAGTTTCGCACATAATGTGCAATTTGGTGTTTAAAAGGTGAGAGGGCAGGGCAACAAGAAAAGTGAACTTCCCACACATAGCAAAACAAAAAAAACAGCCCAGTTATAAGGTTTTCTTTTTTTGGCCTGAGTTCCCCATCATCATCATCATCATCGTTGCTGTTTATGTGCCGTCATTATCGCCAGATTAACTGCCTCTCCTCTGGCTTGTCTGTTTGTCGCTTTTTTGTGCCTGGTTGGAGGTGCCCTGTTCCCATTCCCTAAAGGGGAGAACCCCCATCTCCATCCTTTTGGCAGGTCTCGCGTTGGCGTCATGCATCCTGCACATCCTGCCCACGCGTGCCGCACATGCAACATCGCAACATGGCAGCATGGCAACATGGCAATGGCAACATTCGCAGCGCCTCGCATTGGAGCTTCCCTTTTGTTGCCGACGTGTCGCCGGGCCAAATTATGCTGCAGTTAAAATTTAAAGTTGAGTGGCGCAAATGACATTTAATTGAATTAAAAATAGCAACGAAGCGTATATGGAGCGATTGTTCGTGTTGCAATGCCAAAAGGCGGCGGGAAAAAGGGGTTTTCGTATGCATGAGGTATGCCCATTTTTGGGCAGGCATTTTTTCACTAAAAGCTCATTGGAATGCAGCAAATTGAGCAATTTAATGGCAGGCTCTCTAAAGGCACTGTGCTATTAATCAATTCTTGATAACTCAAACTTTAACAACAATTGCAGTCCCTATCTATCTTTGAACTCTAAAACCAATTTAAATAACAAAACGTCTCGGAATAAACTATTCAAGCATCGTATGCATATTCAAATATTGTTATTTGCTTTTTTAATTGCACATTTACCATCTCGCTGTGTGACTTCAATTAAAAATCGATAACAATTATTGTGTATGTACAAAATGTTTGCTTTCGAAAAGTATATATATAGCTTATATAGCTAAATTTTATGGCATAGAACCATTGCTATCTCGTTCTGTGTGCGCCTGCACTTGACACATCTGTACAACAACCCCACTTCCCCCTATCTAAAAATTCCCTTGTTGCGGGCGATAATGAATTTGACGTCAATCTTTATTTGGCGGCGAGTGTCATTTAAGATATCAACGCACTGTTTTCGAACAGGAAAAGTGGAAGTAGAGGGGGTTTGTTGTATGTTGTGTGTTGTTTGGTGTATGGGGGGTTCCTGCTGCTGTCAGCAGCGGAAATGGCTCAAATCAGTATACAAAAGGAGCTGCAGAAAACAAACGTGGAATTACTGATTGGCAAGAGCCAAATGCCGGCGATGGCAATGAAATGTGAAAAGGCCGAAAGAGCAACAGCTACGCAAACAACAATCCTCATACAAGTTTAATTTAATGATGCGCAGGGGCGTGGGTAAAGAGGGGGCAGGGGGCAGGGGGGCGAGTGCAGTGCAGAGGTGTTGGAACATCGATGTGGGCGTCGTTGTTGGGGTTTTGTCCGTGGCAACATGCAACAACATCGGCAGCAGCAGCAGCAACAACAGACAGACGGACGGCTGTTAGACATGTTGTATAAATAAATAATTGCCCATTGATGAGCAAAAGCGAAGCATCCGCAAATGGACAAAGCAGATACAGATACAGATACAGACTCGCAGATATGCTGGCAGACTCAGATGCAGATACAGATACATTTACAGATTCAGATACGGATACAGATACGGATACAGATTGCCTGTTGAGCCCGAGACACGCACTTCCGCATTACTCCAACACGCCAAATGAATCTGCCATTTTAGATGTCAATTTGTGTAAAACACAAGTCACCATCAGAGTCGTCTCCCTATCTGTATCCATATCTCTGCCCGTCCATCTATCCATCCATCTATCTATCTGTGGAACACAGAATACGGGGGCCATCAAGGTCACTCGTTGGCAATTGCATCTTGTCTGGGGGATCGGCCACAGGTCAACGATCTCGCATCGAAAGAGTGCTCATTTTACGCCCTCAAAGGCGAAACTCAAAAGCAGCTTAATGATGCCCAATATGGTCGGCCTTCCTGCGCTCCATAAATATGGCAAAAAGTATTCGCTACCAGATAGACGGAACTGTGTTGACGTTTTGCCAATTTGGGGCCATGTGTTTTTCCCTAGTTCGTGGCCATTTCATACTTATGTCATTGGTGGCCGATGAGGAGGGGAATGCCAGTCCCTTGCCGTTTTGCATTCGACAGTTGCAGAGGTCTTTCCTGCTTTTCCAGCACGTGTGGCGGAAAGTCGCCGGTTGACCATCCTCTCTATACTGAGAAAAAACAGTTCTTAAAGCTCTAGATTTTTTTATTTCCGAACCGGTTTGAAAACA
Organism: Drosophila subpulchrella; assembly: GCF_014743375.2. Lineage (NCBI taxonomy): Eukaryota > Metazoa > Arthropoda > Insecta > Diptera > Drosophilidae > Drosophila > Drosophila subpulchrella. The sequence goes on from NC_050611.1 coordinate 11,259,589, forward strand.
CTTTTAATAAAATAACTTTCTCTTTCCGAGACGAAACTCTTATTGTTTTTAAGAGCAAACTCTTCTTGATATCAGTTTTGCACCATTCTTAAAGTTTTAAGAATACATTATTCTCGATTTCAATCATTTTAATATACTAAAATCAAGAAGATTTGTTCCTGGTTTTCTCAGTGCACTAACCAAACTTCCACCTACCAAAACTCCAGTTCTATTTCTGGCTATCTGCAGTCTGTGCTGCTTTTTATGGCTGTAACTGTGGCTCGGCTGACAGCTCTCGAGCTCTTTGCATCGCCAGGGCCACTGATTTGCTTTGGGATTACGATTTTGTCTATCACCTAATGGGGTCGTTTCGCTTGCCACCATCGGCGGAGCCACAGACTTGGACAAAGAGTTCTCCTCCAGACGACACCGGTGTCTGCTTTAAGTTGATGTTAACCCAGGTCAACTGCATGGCTTTGCTTATGGAATGTGGATTTGGGTTTTACCCAGCTCTCTCTGTCTCTCTCTCCCTCTATATCTCTTCCTGTGTCTCCTCCAGATTATTGTTGACCAGCCAGTTGATAATTAAACGGAAATTGCTGCAGGAAATCGGGCGGAGATACACCATAATGATGGACGGGGCTAGATTAAGTCCCGGTCCTCCTCCTTTCGGTAATCCATTTTATATTGCATGTCTCGGAAACCGCATTATGCTCTATGTCGCATCTCACTCTGTGTCTCAGACGCACATCAATAAAGGCAACATTGTTTGCCTGTCACATGCTCATCTGGATCTTCTCGTGGTTTCCTTTGCTGGGTTGTATTCTTTTAGAAGGGTGTATCAACGACCAAGGCGGAAGTAAGTTGCAATCGATAAAATAAAGTGGTTCTTAAGAGCAGGTTCCTTAAAGTATATGATTATAAATGTCTTTGAGACTTCTATACCTATATTTTTTGATCAGACGAGCATTCTAATTGAAACCCATATTATATATTCTTATACAGTTCAATTTCGGCAGTCGATACGAACGGTTGTGCCATTCTTGTGTTCTCTCAAGTAATAAACCTTCAATCTTCCGAATCGAACCACCCCCCGCGACCCCGCGCCTTTCTATTGTTTTCTTATCAGCAATTCAAATCAGCAACTACTGTCTTCGTCGCCAAAAACCGTCGCGTAGTCAACTGAAGACGAAAAAATGCTTGACCCCCCCTGGAAGCGACCCCCCGCACCTGACGGGAAGTACCTAATTATCGCGCGATCCGACAACAACAACGACGGTTCCCTAGCAAAGGTCTCGCCGTTTACATTGAAAAAAATCATTGACGTAACCGTTGGAGGAGTAGTAGAAGAATGCAAGAAACTTAGAGATGGAAATATTTTGATCAAAACCAAAAACCAGACCCAAACGGACAAACTCTTAAATCTAAAAATGATCCCCGGCGACATCCCTGTAACAGTCTCAGAACATCGATCGTTAAACACCTGCAAAGGAGTCATATACTGCCCAGACCTAAATGGAATCGATACCGAGGAAATCCTGGATAACTTAAAATCCCAAAAAGTAGTCGAAATAAGGAAAATTACCAAGTATATACAACGCAAACCAACTGACACTGGATTATTAATAATAACTTTTTCGCTACAAAATATCCCTGAATTTATTTACGTCGGTTACGAACGTGTTAAGGTACGCACTTACATTCCACCGGTAATGCGTTGCTTCAACTGCCTGCGAATCGGACACCCATCCAAGCACTGCAAAAACGCCGAGCTATGCCTTTCTTGCAGTCAACCAGCCCACCTCAATCTCGAGCTGGGAGAGTCATGCACCAACAACTTAAGTTGCATCAACTGCACGGACAGAAAATACCCCAACAACAATCACCATGCCAGAGATAAGGTATGTCCTGTCCTTATCACCTACAAGGAAATCCAGGCAATCAAGGCCATACAAAAAGTAAACAACCGCGAGGCTTGGACCATTTATAAGACAAGACACCAACACGACGGATCCCTCTACTCTACAGTGGCTAGTCCTAACCATGGCAAGCCGCAACAACAAGCCGCAAAAACCTCCACAACAGACCTCACACCACCGCCGACAACAACAACCAAACAACAAGAATCAACGGACAATAAGAAGAACGGAGCAGATCAACCCTCCTGCAGTAATATTCGGCCGTCAATTCAATACGAAAGCGAGGAAGAGATGGCTACAGCTTCTGACACCTCGCAACCACCTACTAATGATAAGTCTAATTTCACTACTAAAATCTACCCTTCCAAACTATCCAAAAGAGAGAAAAGATTCGTTAAACAAGATTATATGCTAACTAGGTCCAAAATCAAAGCCACAGTCAACTCCAACAATACAAAAACAACAAACTAAATCCTAAGTTACACTTTAAGCCATTACATTACCAACTAAATATTATGACTATTTCAATACTACAATGGAATATGAACGGCTACTCAAACCACTACAAACAACTGCAACTCCTGATAAAAAAATACACTCCACAAATTATATGTCTACAAGAAACTCACCTAATACCCTATAAAAACTTTCCCACTCCAATCAATTACACTATATATACTCTTAACTCTGCTGTCAATGCCTCTGGAGGCGTTGCTATCCTAGTACACAACTCAATTCAACACACCGAAATTCACCTTCCACAAGACTTTGAATCACTCTGCTCTAAAATCCAATCCAAGTATACCTTCAACATAATCTGCTCTTACATCCCACCAAGACAACATTTTACATGCAACAACCTTGAAAATGTATACAGCGATTTATCTACCCCCACCCTCATTACCGGGGACTTCAATAGCTGGCATACCTTATGGGGTTCACCTAGGAATAACAAAAAAGGAAATACACTTGCCCAATTTATTCACCAATCTCCCCTTACCCTACTAAACGATGGTTCTCCCACACATTTCAGCACCCACAACACTCTCACACACGTCGATCTCACTCTCGCATCTGCGACCCTTGCCCTCGAATCCGTTTGGTTCATCGAGTCAAGTACGTTTGGAAGCGACCACTTTCCGATCATCACAACACTATTTGACACTACTTCTACCCCTACCTTCTTACCTAAATTCAAATTAGATGACGCAAACTGGCCCAAATACGTTGAAGCTAGTAACTACTTCCACCTTCAACGGCCCATAAGCCACAATCTTAATAAGGAAGCCGCTAACCTTAAAAGAATAGTTCACCAAAGCGCTAATTGTTCTATCCCACAATGCATACCTAATCCCCATTCAAAACGCACAGTACCATGGTGGAACACTCACCTACAAACACTTAAAAAATCAAAAAACGCTTACTTTAATATCCTTCGAAGAAACATCTCCAACACGAACATAATTAACTATAGGAGAGCCAATGCCCTTCTCAAACGCGAAATAAAAATAGCTAAACGTAAATCACTAGTAATATTCACCTCCGAAATTAATCCAAACTCTTCGACCTCCAAAATTTGGAGTAATCTTCGAAGATTCTGTGGACTTCGACCAAGAATCGGTATCCATTGCATCTCACAACCAAATTCAACAACTAAAATAACAAATAGCCTAGAGATAGCCAATGAACTATGTTCCTTTTGGTCCTCCGAATCAAGTGACGATAATTTCTCAGCAACCTTCACCCACCACAAAAATAACATTCTACCCATCCACCAGAATTACCAGCCTTCCACTAGCGCATTAAAAATCGATTCACCCATCACCTCCCTTGAACTCAACATAGCCCTGTCTAAGCAAAAAGGAAAGTCCCCAGGTCTCGATCGTGTTTCCTACCAAATGCTAAAGAACCTCCACCCAGCAGTAAAGCTCAGACTGCGTGATCATTTTAACAATATATTTAACAGCTTCATCCCACAACATTACAAGCTTAGTAAAATAATACCTATTCACAAACCTAATACAGACAAAACATCCCTAAACTCTTATCGTCCCATATCCCTTAATTCATGCTTCGCTAAAACGCTAGACAAAATCATTGCAAATCGGCTATGGTGGTTTGTTTCCTACAACAACTCGATCGATAGTCGTCAAACTGGATTTCGAAAAGGGAAGTCAATATCAGACAATCTACTGGTTTTAGATCACCTGATATCCTCTTCCTTATCAACGAAGAATCACTTATCAGTGATCTCACTGGATTTTACAAAGGCGTTTGATAAAATTGGAATCCATACTGTTGTCGACGAACTGCAGTCATGGAAAATCGGCCCTAAGATTATAAATTATTGCATTAATTTCATGACTAACAGAAAAATCAAAGTCTATGCCAATAACCATTTTTCTTTCACCCGCCCACAACACAACGGCATTCCCCAGGGTTCGCCACTCTCAGTAATTCTATTCCTCATCGCGTTTAACAAACTAAATCTAGTTATCCTTAACCACAAACAATTCAACTTTTGCGCCTACGCCGACGATTATCACATATTTAAAAAGATAAACAAAGACACACAAATAAATATTGACCCCCTCCTCAATGATATCCGCTCTTGGTGTGAATACTCAGGCGCTGTCCTCTCACTCAACAAGTGCAAACACCTTCATTTTTGTAAAAAACACTCCTGCCAACTTCGAATATCCACTACACTTGCACCAATAGACAATACTAACACGTTAAAAATATTAGGAATAACATTTAATAAGAAATTTAATTGGACAGATCACGTAGCTAGCCTCGTCTCTTCCCTCTCAAATCGCCTCAATATCATAAAGTGCATATCGAGCAACAAGTTCAACTGCAATCACCTCACCATCTTAAACATTATAAAAGCGCTTATTTTGTCAAAAATCGACTTCGGTTTACCCTTTTACGGTAATTGCACAACATCCACAATTAAGCCAATTAAAACCATTTACCACTCTGCCATCAGATCAGCACTAGGTGCTTTCCGAACCACCCCTATCCATAACATTCTCTTCGAGTCTAACATGATACCAATAGATATCCGAACCAAGTTTTGTATCTCCAAAACTATAAAACCCATCCTTCTATCCCATAACTCTCCGCTAAAATCTATAGTTACCAAAATATTAAAAAGAAAGAAGAGAATCCCAAAGATTCCATCTGTCGTCTACAGAGCCTTGAATTCCGCCGTAGAACTTGGTTTACCAATCAAACCACCCATTTTAAAAAAACCCATTAACCCACCTTGGTCGGATGTATCCAATCTGATAGATACAACTCTGCGTAAACTACCGAAAACCACTACTCCACAACTAGTCTACCAGCAAAAGTTTCTCGAGTTCAAAAACGAATACCCGACCAGCACATTCATCTACACCGATGGTTCCAAAATTTCAGGCGCGACATCCTTTAGTGTAGTATCCAACGACATAAGCCAACAGCACTTACTACCATATTATAGCTCCATCTTCTCTGCCGAAATCATTGCTATCTACAATGCAGTCCTTTTAGCTCAACACTCACCAAACTCTTCAGTAATCTGTTCCGACTCCCTGTCGGCGTTAAATGCTATAGCAAATCCCTCCAATAATTCCTTCTACCCAGCCACAATCAGACAAATTCTGTTAAAAAATTTTAACAAAATAACCATAAAATGGATCCCGGGTCACTGCGGCATAGAAGGCAACGAAGTTGCTGATAAAACCGCCAAAAACGCCTTTGCATTGCCCCTGACATTCTACGACAACCTAAACATATCCGATATGCTAAAACAAATTAAAAAACACTATAAAGAACTACAGCCTTCTCTTTTTAACCAAACAAATACATATTACAAATCAAACAATACAGATCAAAACAATATATACAATTATGGTCGATTCCAAGCCGACCTATTCATCCCACGTCATATCTTTACAAAAATTGTACGTCTTCGGTTAGGACACACTAACCTAACCCATAGCTACCTTTTTACGCGCCCTCCCACAAGACCCTCTTGCCCCCTATGCAACAACGAAATAAGAACTCCTCGACACATCCTAATAGAATGTTCCTATCTGGATTCCATAAGATCGTCTCTCTTCACTTCCACAAACCCCTTACAATCCATATTTATCCCCACCGCACCACAAATAAAAAAAATAATAAAATTCCTTAGCTTTAATAATATAATTAATGAAATTTAATAAGCCTGTAAACGTATAGATAAATGAAGTTATGAAATGAATATTGAAATTTGTTATCTAGTTTTTAAGCTTAAGGCCACGTAGCTATAGCTTATTTTAAGTTCGCCTGTAAATTTTACATTATAGTCGAATATTTTATAATAATAATAAAATATTCTTATAAATGACTTACTTCATCAAGTAAGAAAACTATTTTTAGTGTTGGTTGTTAAAATGAATATTATATTTAGTTGACTATAGGTACGATATATGATGATGTTTCCAAGTTATTTTTAGATCCCAAATGCCGTAGCCACATATATACCCTATTGGGTATTCTCGAATTACACACTCAGCCCTCTTAATATCGTTTATCGTTTTTTTCTTTCAATTTTCCCCTCTGTGCGCCCCTCCCCTCCGCACACAAACTCTTACGCATAAGCTCGAAATGACATTTTAACTGGTGCGTATAAACTTGAGCATTTTATGCATATTATCCTTTATTGTATGCGGCCAGGACCAGACGCAAATCCATAGCCCCGCCTGCGGCCTAATGCGCATTCCCCCCTCCCCCGCCCACACACACTCCCCTCAGTTCTGATAAGGATGGGGGCCTGAGAGATATCTGGGACAACGACACGCCTTGGCAGCGCTTTAACAAAGTCAAAAATCGTATTTATTATATTGCATTGACAACCCATGTGTCATGTGTGTGTGTGTGTGGGGGGATAAGGAGTGTATATGTATCTGGGGGATAGGGATATCATGGAAGAGAACCGGGGAGATCGAGCTTACTGTCTCAGCCGCAACCTCATCCTCAACGCAGGTCCCACTCCACTCCACTCCAATCCTCCGATTCAGGTTCTGTTTGTGTCTCTGGATAACTTTAAGTTTATGCTCTCGAGTGTTCGGAGGCTGGGCCTGATTCTTTCCTTCTTTCCACGTTTCTGCTGTGTAGGTGGTATCCCCCCTTCGAGGAAAAACTTTGCCGCCAATGCCGGGGTTTATCACTCTTCGATGTTTGTTGCCGCTGCTGCTGCTGCTGCTGTCGCTCATTTGTTATGCGACAGTGATAAATGTCATGCAAAAGTTTCGGCAGCTGTCAAAAGGCATGTTTTTGGTCTTTTTCATTTTCCTGCCTGGTCTTCGTATCCTGGTTGCTTTTCGGCCCAGTCCTTTGTCTCTTGCTCGCATTTTTCTTTTGAATCGCTTTTGCCTGTTGACAGAGCTACAAAAGGGCCATGCGAGGGTTGATTAAGCTCTTCCACATGTCGCACGAGTGGGTGCACTGAAAAAAAAGTTGAAAAGAAAAGAGTTAAAAAATATACCAACAAATCTTTTACATGTTGCTTTAAGCATAAAAATAGGATTTTCCCTTAAAGTTATTTGTTTTTCCATTTTAAGATGGGCTTAAGGCAGCTTAACGTCAATCTGGATCTGAAGAATTCGCGTTACCGCCAGCTTTAAAGTCCTACGAGTCTCTCCGAAATGCGAAGAGTGTATTCTTTTGAGTGTCTGAGCAGCAGATTAAGCTGACTTGGATTAGGGCATAATCCTTTGAGTTTCCACATAAGTTATGGCAGCCAAGTGCGCGACAAACGCAATTTCGGAACTCGCTTGGAAATTAGCTTTTGCCCCTCCAGCTGCAACTTCGGCACTCACACTGCCGTCCTCTAATTTTACGCATATTAGTTTTCCGCAAGGAAGGACGAGGACGAACGAAAGAAAAATCCAGTTCCTTTAAGGATTGCGAACAGTTCCTTTGAAAAATTAGCACCATTTGCATAGACGCCCCCTGTCAACCGGCATCTCCCCCGGTGGAGGATGTTCAGTGATTTTGATGATGATTTTTCTTTTGGAATTCTTTTTTTTTCTTATTTTTCTCCACTGCTCAGCATTTTCGCCACGACCATGCGTGTGCTTTATTTCACGTTTTCCGGCAGGAGAGGAGAACTTGATTTTCCTCAATTTATTGAAACGGCTTGCGTGTGTGTATGAGTGAATTATATGAATAAAAATTTATTCAGCCATAAAGGCGCGAAAATGTTTCACCGAACCAGTGCTTTTTTGCCTCCTCCCCCGAAGAGAAATACTTGTCTTTATGACTGCCTGCGCCATAACAGTTATTCCAGGCAACGATGTGATTTATTTGTGTTCTTTATGTTCCAATATTGTTGCTGATGTCTTCTCCCCCGGCCATGGGCTCTTTTGAATTGATTATTTGCTTGTTCTCGTCGTACTCGAGACTCTTTTGGGCATAAAAATTCAATTTGCCAGAGTTTCGGTTTAAAGTGCTTTGAGTGGGGGCCCATATCGGACAGGCAGATCTCCCGAAACATTCCGAATCGCAATCGAGAAACTGTTGCAAAACTAGCCGAGGAACTCAACTGGCTGCTGCCACGTTTTCCCACTTGACCAGAATTATGTAAAGAGCCATTTAAAAAGGGTTTTCTGTGGGGGTTGGGGGTCTCGGGTTGGCCATAAACGTATCTCACAGAACTTTATTGTTATGCTGATGAGTCTCCGGCCAAAGAGAGTTGGTCCGAAACAAGTTTGGCTAGAGGAGTTCTGGCGTTCTGGCATTCTGCTTAATTCCGAAAGCGAAGATGCTGCTCCTGCCTTTCCTTTGGTTACTTTCTTAATTAATTCGGTGTTGGCTGGGGGGCTTTGTCTCCTGCTGAGCATCACTTCAATTAAGCCACTTCACTCTGCTGCTTCTCTGCTGCTGCTCTGCTGCTCTGCTCCTCTGCTTCTCTGGTCTTTTCTCCTGGCTGCCGAGGTGTTGCACGCTGCACGTGCAATATGTGCCGCCTGCCACATGCAACATGCAGGGCCGCAGCATGTGTGGGTTGTCCTTTTTGTGGCGGCCTCTACAAGTGTCAGGGGCTGATTATGATGAAGCATCTTGTCATAAATAAGCACGACAGTTCAGCTTCCCTACCTTTCCCCTTTTGTTGATTAACCCCTTTTGTAATCCACCTCGGGATCTGCCTTTCAGCCGTTCCTCTTCCACTTGCCGGTATATCGCCTCCTTTCCGTGGTTCCTGCGGCTTTTGCATGTGGCTGGGTCCTGACTTGACTCAAATCGGTTAAGATCTGGGGAACAAGCGGCCTCTTTTCAGCCAGCACTTGTGGTTTTTAATTACTTCAAGTTGGTTCCCCCCTATGTCAACTGTACTTTCGTCTGTCGTAGTTGCTGTCGCTTAGATTCATTTAATTAAGTTGTGCCGCCCTCAATTTGTTTCTATTAAACAAAAGCCAAAAAGTGAAACAAAAGCATATACTATTTGTTTCTTTTTTTTTTTGGCAAACTCACTTTATGGCTCTCGGTGTCAGTCGGTCAGATGAAGTGAATAAAATTTCCAGACTGCCGGACTGAACTGAACTGGCCCATTCATTATCTCATTTCCGCCTGAATAAGCAAAAACTTTGTACTACGGATACTAAATATAAACACACTCGAAACAAACGCACCATCGCACTCACACCGGCACACACACAGTATACACACAGAGACAGTTGAAAATTTAATAATAATGAAAATTGCAAGCGACAGTGAGAAATTCAATTAGCTTGAGCTCTGCCAAACACTTGCCGGCGCGAAAGAGAGGGGGCTACGCGGAGTGAAAGAGATGGAGAAAGAGCCAGGGGGGGGGGGGGTGTATGTCATGGCATAATTTAATTTGTACGCTTGCTCATCCATTCAAGTCGGCAAGCATTCATTCAGCCATTCATTGCGCTCATTGTATCAAACGTATAAAAATACGGCACACAAACGAATTGGAAAACAAGTTGGCATGGGCCGTATGTATGTCTATATACAGTGGTCGGCATATGTATTTTGACAAAATAAAAGTTAAGTATACTCATAACTTGAATTTACTTCTTGTAAACTATAGGCATCAATGGAAAGGTAATTTCAATGCCGTTTGAATGATACAATACATTTCTTTACCCATTCAGTACTTATTGAAAAGGACGAATTTGTGTAAATCAACTTTGAAATTTTTAAAAAAAACTTTTTTCCTCGTCTTGAAAACTTAAACTTTTTGATGCAAAAAGTTTCTTCAAACAAAAACAATAGTAACTGCAAAAAGAATTTTTCAAAAATCATTTTTCTTATATTTTTTATGAATTTTTGAAAATGCTTAAAAACAGGCATTTGAGCCATATTTTTGTCTTTTTCATACAAATTTTTTCCGACATTGTCACCTTCAAAAAATCATAAAAAATATAAGCAAAATGATATTTGAAAAATTCTTTTTGCAGTTACTATTATTTTTGTTTGAAGAAACTTTTTGCATCAAAAAGTTTAAGTTTTCAAGACGAGGAAAAAAGTTTTTTTTAAAAATTTCAAAGTTGATTTACACAAATTCGTCCTTTTCAATAAGTACTGAATGGGTAAAGAAATGTATTGTATCATTCAAACGGCATTGAAATTACCTTTCCATTGATGCCTATAGTTTACAAGAAGTAAATTCAAGTTATGAGTATACTTAACTTTTATTTTGTCAAAATACATATGCCGACCAGTGTATATAGCAACTGGAGACCTTTCTTTATATGGCTTTAAATTGAAAAAGTTCTAAGAATAAAGAAAGGCGTATGCATAAATAGCTTACTTCTACAATACTTTTGTTATTGATTTTAATATAACAAGATAGATTTACTTTAAATTTCATGATGGGTTTTAGGCATCGCAAAGTGTCAGTCATGGTCTAAAGAATTCGCGGTCAAGGGTAGACTCAAAGACCAATTAGTATGCACACACAATTTACTCTTACAATTTTGTTTGAGCATAATAAATCGACTGAAGACTTGGGGTGAATTACTACCCTTTTATAAACAATCAAAAAACCGCTAAGCTTTTTATTCCAGCTGACCAGCCAGAAGCCTGGGAAACCAATAGCAATTTATTAATAATGCCGGGACAGTCCGAGTAATTATACTCAAGTGGAATTTAAGAAATTGCCAGCAATTATTATTTGTCATTAGTGGGATGCGATGAAGCTGCACGATTTTCAATTCGACCGGGGTACTCCTCGAATGGATGGCCCTTCGGCGCGAGCATCAAAAAATGCACGAGAAACAATTAATTTGTAGGAATTAATGAAGGGAGCGAATCCGCAGAGGGATAAACCAGAGCACGAATCCCCAATACCCAATGCCCAATGCCCAATACCCAATCCCCGATCCCCATTCACGGCAGCAACATTGCCAGCAATGTTGATTGCAGTCGGCGATTATTAACATTGAGCAGTGGGCTTGCCACTGCCCCATCAATATGCAAGACCCACTGCGTGCCATGTGCAACAGCAACAACAGCAGCAACTGCAACAGCAACAACTACAAATTGACACTTGAGTGAAGACGATGGACCGATGACGATGGCGAGCCAAGGAGACGGCGTCAAATCGATTTGCGAAACAACAAAACATGGCGCGATAAGCGCGGCAATGAGACAAGAACGTAACCTGATGATGCCAAGCAGCAACATCAAGCGGCAGCAGCAACACAATGGCTCTGCAACCGCAATGTTGCTGGTGTAGCAGCAGCAGCAACATCGGTTGTTGGCTACTGGCAAGCGATTTGTCGTTGGTCTTTGATAATACTGCCCCTTGATGATGTTGTTGCAGCTGTTGTTGGTGTTGCTGCTGTTGCTGCTACCGATGTTGCTGTTGCTGCTGCTCTTGTTGCTACTGCCGTCGCGGCAACTGTACTGTAAAATGCGCTTATGCAATGAAGAGGGACGAGGTCGCCTTTCTCTGTCGCTTGGCTCCCAGGGAAAATACTTTGTGCAAATCGAATTACCAAGTTATAACATCCACTTGGCCAGCAGGGTAGAACAAAAGCTCTGTAAAAGAAGCAGAAGAAGGAGAAGAGGGAGGACTAGAGGTGGAGATGCAATGGCTATCCGATTGCCAACCCCTCGCCCTTAACCCTCCTGTCAACAGTTGTGTTTTTGCTGCTTTTTATGGCTGCTGCTCCAGTTAACCAGAGTCCGGCGACTTCCCCGTAGCCCTCTCCACTTCCAGCACAGAGCTATTAAATTTCGACCGAACTGGGGAACTGGGGAACGGGGGGTATGTGTCGAACCCTCGATAGGAAAGACTCGTTATGCGTTACAGGATTTGACAGTTGCTTAATTTTTCTATTTCACTGCATTCTCTCTCGCATATTTCCGCATTTGCAATTGGCCCTTGGGGGCGACGGATTGCTTCCTCTTTGGACCCATCATTACGAGCATCCCCATCCGCTTGGCCACGTGTTGACTGTCTGTCTGGGGCCGAAATAAAATGTGAGATACACAGATACATGGCTGGCTGGCCTGCAGCTGGCTTCCTCGATTGCCTTTCGTTTGAGAGTTTGCCCAGGCTATTTGCTTAGAAAGTGCGCTGCAGCGCTCCTTTAGCCGCAAAACTGCAAACTGCAAACTGCAAATTGCATTTGCCGCGCACATTTAGCTGTCAATGCCAGAAGCTTGAGTGAAGCTATTAGTTTTTCCACTGCTGCTGCGCTTTGCTTTTACCATTTTTCCATTTCTCCACTGCCAAGCCCTTTTTTTTAGCCCCTGTCCCATCGATATGGACCATCGACTATTGACTGTAGACCCTATACCATAGTCATCTGCTGCGGGGCGGCTGCAATTTGTTTGAGCTGCACTCGCAGTTGTTCGGGTGTTGTTTGCCCTGCTGCATCAGCATCATTATCAGCCCAAGATGCCGGCATCACCGCAGATACGAGTAATGCAGTTCATCAATATGTCGCACCGCCCACAGCCACCCAGTCTGCACCGCCCACCGCCCATCGCCCATCAGCCCGCTGCGTAGCTCCCTTGGGTACATAATCAACAGCTATGCGAGCTGAGCTGAGCGCTAAGAGCCTGGTGTTTGCCCTGCCAAAGCTAAATGCACTGATAGAAATTACATCCTTAATGTTGATTTCACACAATAAAAACTGATATTGAACCAGATAAAAAAGAATCAGTTCGTACTTACAATATTTAAAAAAGTTTTTAATTTACTTTCATACTTTTCATTATTTATTTTGATCACCTTACTATAACTCACTATTAAGAAATAATAAAAAATGAAAAACTCCTTTTGGTTATAAAAGTGTTAAATACTTATTTTGTAAAACTGTCTAACCAAATCCACAGTAACTTTAAAACCAATGTATTCTTTAACAAAACATTTAAGAACTTAGTTCAGAATTTGTAAGCCCATGTCTACACTAAATGTCTTAAGACTATTGATAGTTATTCTATTTGTCAAAAAATATCTAAGCTTGGTATAATCAGATTAAGACATATTCAAATGCTTACTTCACCGTACTTACCTCATACAAAGTGCTTTTCAAATATACGTATCTCTATCTAATTGAGAATCTTTATGGGTAACACTACTGACCTTTCCAAGTTATAGCTTGGCTTCTCCTTGACATTTGGTGTGTGAATTAGTGAATGCTTAGACTTGGCTTTGCACACGTTATGAATACATTTGGTACTCATCTTTTTTTCCAGTGCTTTTTGGCCTCCAAAGCGGCGGTTCTCTGCTGCCACGCAATGCAACTTGACTCAGCTCTGTTCAATTTGGTTCAGTCGGGTTTGGTTTTCAATACGTTTCATTTCGAATTAAGTTATTTCCAAGTTGAATGCAATTTGCTGTCCCTTTTCACTTTGGCACTTCGCCCAGCACTTAAGGCCAGGCCAGAACCGAACCAAAACGAACTGGTCCGGATGGAAAGGGATGGCAGATTGGTAGATCAGCCCGAAAGGTTGCTGCGTCATCATCGACAGCCGTGGCATCCACATCCACAGTCACGACCCGAGCTTAATCATCAATGCAGGTTGGTTGGCTGGCTAAAAAAGGGGGAGTGGATGTGCTGCACTTCTGCCAACCTCCTGGCCACATTCCATTTGCATTTGACAAGCGGGAAACTTCTCAGATATGGGCGATGTAAAAACTAGACAAAAACCCCAGCCCTTCGCCACTTTAAATAATGATTTGTTCCGGCAACTTCTAGCCAGCGTTCTCATCCCAATCTCACTTCTTGCTCTCGTTACAGGTAATTAGAGATGCCAGTCAGCCAGCCAGACATTTGCAGCTTTGGCACGCTTCACTGGCACTTATTCCGGCAGTGGGCGTGGCCCTAATTAACAAATTGTCTGCCATTAATTAGTAAGTAATAAAAAGAGAGCGAGTCGAATGCGGAATGCAGCTGGAAAATGTGCTAATTTGGCAGTCAACCTGGGGCGGAGAAGATCACACAAGTGGGAAATCCCGAGAAAATTAATGCACACGATTCACATTTGATTTTTCAGTGTTAAGATACGTTACTCTCTATCTAGCCAATAAATTCTAGAACAAATCTCTAACATTTCTTTCATGGAATTTTAATTACTATATTTGATTTCTACCTCTGTAACATCAGAAATTCTTTCATTCAACTATTTTAAATGCAAGAATTCCACTTATCTGCACCTTTTATAATAAGTTTGCTATTGCAAACATTATAATTCCAACGTTAACATAGCTACTGAGGGATTCTCTTATCTTTTTATATCCCTAACCACTTTGTTTTTTCTATCTACTCGCTTATGGCGCTTATAATTATCTCGCACACATGCGAAAAAACGCAATTAATTAAAAATAATAAGTGCTCGGAACAAAGAGTAACAAAAGCGAAAGTTTAAGTACTTGGAAACGGCCCTCGGGCCAAGATGCCCAGCTATATGTAGAGCTATATGTACACGATTATGTGGAAGTTGCAAGCTCAATGAGTTGCTGGTCAGTTCAGGGAGCCCGAGTGCTCCACTCCACTCCATTCAATTGGGTTCGAATTTGTTTCGTTCTTCTTTCCTTTGCCGCTGCGGCTTTGTTTGCTAATTTCCCGGGCAACTTTGTTGAGTGTTGGCCAGCGGCATTTTCTCATCTCTGCAGCTGTCTCCTCGTGGGTTTTCCCAGCCACCCCTTCCTACATTTTCCGCTCGCCACTGCAACTATTTTCTAATAAAAGTTGTCAATTAATTTACTGCGGCCAGAGCAGTAGCAATTTCTTTGCAACTGTTTCTGCTTCTAAAAGAGGGGGGTGAGTGGAGGGTTTTGAGTGTGGCAAACATTGGCAAAATATTTATGAACCGATCATCCAGACGACGTTCCATTGTGCTGTCCTCCCCCCTCCACCTAAAGCCCTTTTTTCACGTTACGCTCACTGAACAATGGGTAGCGCGTTTGAGTCTGAGGCTGGGGCAATGTTTTTAATCAAAAACCGCAGTCCATAACTTGGAGGCGCAACAGCAGCAGCAACTGCAACTGCAACAGTGGCAACATCAGCAGCTGCTGCTGCGGCACAAAGAGTGCGCTTTAGAAGGATGGCAGAACGCAAATGGTGCTAAAACAATGCATAAAAAAGGGAACCACAAGCCAGCAGAAGGCAAAGGCAACAGTCCACTGGGGATAAAACCACAAAGTCGGGAATACATTTCAAATGCCAGGCCAAAAGCAAAAACACTACACAAATGTTCAAGACATTATCTTTTCTTGTAAAAAAAAAACAATTCCCCAAGGAAAGTCTGACTGGGTCCACTAAGAGCAATTTGTTTGTAACTAAAGTCTCAACAGGGACTCATTAAAACTAAGGAAATCTCTTCCAAAAAGTGGTTCCAAATTTCAGATATATACATTTGTGAAGTAGTGTTTCCAAAATTTCTTAATATTTTATCAAAAAAAATGTTAAGAATGTGTTATGGGAATGTGTTATTCAGAAACTGAAATGGACTTAGAATCTTTTTCGCTTTGGTATCAACGAAAAAAATTCCTTTATAAGAACTTTTCTTTTGAAAATATTAATATTTTTCCCTGTGTAAATGTGGAGTGGGAGAGGGCGCCTTCTGCCCCCGATCCCTGCCCGATTCGCCGCCCCTGCCCCCTGCTTTTTGCCCCCTGTTCTGCTCCAGAGCACAGCGACAAAATGTGTGTGCGAGGGTGCTTGTGTGTGCGAGTGTCTGGTTAACATGGGAATCAATCTTTGAACAGAGCTATATTAAATTTCGAACATTTCCGCAATTTCACAGGCAGTCAACCAAGAATAGGCCAGCTAGATGGGAAAACGGGGGGGATTTGGGGTTAGAATCCGGAGTCTCGTCTTAAAGGGGAAACACTTCGGATGATATTTCTTTGACAGCACTCACAAGTATTTAATTTGATGTTTATTGACCTGTTTGCCAATGCCAATGATACTGAAATGTATATACATTTCTACCGATCTATTTGCCAACTTCTTGCGTAGCTTAGTGTTTAATTAACTTGCATTTGCATACGCCACTTGAGGCACTCACACGTGCAATTATTCAGGCAAGTCAATCAATCATCCTGTAAAATATATTGTAATTGCATCAAAAAAGCAGCAAATTAAAGGCCATGGGATAGTTGGGAATAAATTACGCATACGCGGCGTGGACAAGTGCAGCAAATCTCTCGCAGACACAGAATTTAAAATGCAAATAAATTCATTAAATGCAATCGCCAGATAAAAATGCAAGGGGTGAGGAAAGGAGAAGGGGGCTATTGTTTAACATATGCAGTGGCTGTTGCATTTATCTACCATTCGGTATTGTGCTAGTTAATAAATCTTCATGTAAAACACAAAAGAGCGAGGGGAACAACACAGCACAGCGCGTTGTGTCTGCTATTTTATCTAACTTTCATTAGAACAACAATAATAGCAACCGCAGCGACAATAGCAACAACTATGGCATTCATTTCTCGGCGTTCATTGAACTTCGCCGGCAAACTGCAGTGGCAAAAGCAAAGCAAAAGCAAAAGCAAAAGCACCAAGCACTAAGCAAAAGCAAGGCAAAAGCACAAAGGCAAAAGCAAACACTGAGCGCATGTGCGAGCAATTTTATTTATATTTCTTTTTTTTTTCTTCATCTGCGTTTTTGCTTGTTGTAAATGCCATTAAATGCTTGCTCGCGCCTTCGCATTCCCCGTCTCTTTCTAGAAAGAGATGGGCACTGTTTCATTCATAAAAGCGTTGACATGCATTTACACTGCAATTTAATGAGAATCCAAGATCGGACAAAAGACCCGCTTAAAATAAACAAATCGAATTTGCCATTTGGTATTTGGGTTTCTAGTTTAACACTGCAATTGTTCGTGCAGCTTATGCAATGCGGGAAACTGGTTTGGAATTTTTTTTTTCATTTTCCACGTTTGTTTCCATGATAACTTAATGGATTTTTGTTAGTCTCTTTTCCTTGTTTGGCACTTTTATAGCTAAAAATAAACAACATAATTGCATATTTACTGCCATGCTCGTTCGGACGCCTTTGTGATTTGTTTTTCCCGCTCTTTTCGCTTTTTTTGCGAGCGGAAGTCACAATTTCAGTTTCATTTTTGTCTTCGCCTCTGCTGTTTTGCCATTTGCATGCGAAAAACACACACATTTTTCCGTGCATTTCTGCTTTTGAGCAGCGGATGCAGGCGCATTCCAAAAAGTTGAGCTAATTTATGCAATTCTATCGGCTGGCCAGCGCATCTGGGCTAATAGAAAGTCGCCCGTCTTTTAGAAAGTACCCTTGGTCATTCTATGCCGCTCCATTTTCCCCGGCTTTTCACACGCCCGCAGCGAGGAAAAGGAAAAGCCGGTTTCCCAACGGCGGGCATCATATATCACAGAGTGAGAGGGGCATAAACATTAGGCTAAACAAAGAACAACCTACTCATTTTGTTAATTTGAAATGGGGTCAAGCCTAAAATTATAAACCTGTATTGGTTACTCAATAGCGAGAATTTTGTTTTAAAAGAAAATTCGAATAATTTTATTCACCAAGTGGAACATCATTTAAATAAATTAAATATAATATTAAAACAAGATTGAAAAATAATTTATTTATAAGAATAGATAGAAGCCCAGTTTTCCAAAGATTTTTATTTAGAAATCCAATAAATATTTTCGCCAGAATATATTTTCCTTTAATCTCTGCAGATTTCACATCTCAAATATTCCAAGTCCAAAGACCTTGAAATGTTCTTTTTAAATTTGCAAGTGAAGAAATGCTTTCGACATAATTTTGTGTTCTTTTATCTCCACAGATGCCACATCTCAGATATGTGAAGACCAATCCTGACAGATGTTGGCAAATAAATCCGTTCTGTCTTTCCACATAATGCCAAATCTGTTTCGATTTATACGGAGACAGCCAACAAAGAACAGAAATCGCTCGAGTGCCGGCCATTAAGCATACGCAGTGTGTGCGTCTTGCCAATTAACTTGGCGGCATTCGCATCAGGCCATTGAGTCATCAGATGGGGTGAATCTGAAAAGGGAATAAAGGCCACATGGCCACATTGCGGAAGACCAAGTGTTTGGTCCACCAAAGGGGCAGGGGCAGGGGGCGTGGCATATCGCGGTGCACACGGCGAGACACGCGTCTCAGATGTTTTATGCTCATTGCACAGGTAAATGGCTGAAACGAGGCGACAGGGAGTCCAACTCAAAACTCCCGGAGTGGACTGCAGTGGTCCATTGTTTGTGTCCACTTGTACATGTTGCAGTGTGCCGTTGTGTGCCACATTTCGCGAAAGCGGCAGAAACGGCATGGCCAACAGCAACAGCAACAATGGGCCACAAATATTTGCCAACGTGACCGTGAACTGGCATAATGTGGCACGCGATGCTCATGCCGCGACACGTGCCGTTGGACTCTTTATTTCCACTCCTTTTTCACACTCCTTGCCCCCAATTGGGGCAACTTCACTTTTCGTGCAGATTTGTTTAAGGATTTACTCGCATTTTCGCACCATTTGTCAGCCAGCTGCTGCTGTTGCAATAAAACCAGCAATTAATATTTGAGTAACTTCACGCACTTTTCCAAATGGCCCTTGGCCGGGGCAATTTGCTTGCAAAATTTATGATGAAAGCCTTTCAATTTTCATAAACCAACTTCTAGTCGAGGCCCAAAAGATCAACTGAGATTTACGCAGTTGGCTTGCAAAATTTATGAGCTCAGCTGAGCAACCCATAACTTCCTCTGCCACTTCGTTCTTGATGGCTATGTTACTTTTATCTGACCAGAAATTAACTTTTCGGTCTTAGGCCTGGCTTACACTCTTGGTTGGAGAGCTTGTTGGCCGTAAATTTGCCCGCTGAATGTGTTAATAACCGAGCCTGCTCTTTGTTTTGGCTGGGTTTTACTAGAAAAGCGAAAACAAAACGGTCGAGAGCTTGGAGAGGAAGTGGAAACCGTTGAAGTTTGTCCGCTACTTACGGTCATGGGAAAATTGTTGGCCCTACCTCATCAGCCGTCTCTCCGGTGTAATTGGCATTTTCATTATCTGTGCGCCACAATGTAGCCATTTTTCACACGTTTAAGCCCACATTAAATGCATCTATTTATATTCATGACAGTTCGCTGTGATATTTGTTATTGTTGCTGATTTCATTTCGAATTCTCCAAATCGCACAAAAAATTCATAAAATATTTGTACCCTGGAATGCATGATGGGGTTAGAGGTTTGATGGGCTGGCATAATCAAGAGGGTTTGTTTAAAAAAATATACTTTCAGTGCCTTCAATGTTCCAATAATTTATTTATTTCTAATTACAATATGATTACATTTTCTCCAAGAGCTTTTAATGGGTATTTGGCTCTTGAGATCCCCTTCATTTCAGCCAATTTGCACTTGGCTTTTATTATGCATATATGTATACGTTTTTTACGGTTAAGTGTTTCGACTCAATTTATTCATATTTGTTGCGGTTGCTATTGCTGTTTTGTTCATTACGAGTATTACTAACCAGTTTGGTATGCCAAGAGTCGGAGAAATAAATGATAATTTGTTTTGTAGTTTGTATAAACATTCCTGATATTGGTATGGCTTATTGTTCTGCCTCTGTGTGTTTGCTTTTATGTGGGCGTGCCGGTTTTGTTGATTTTTTTTGTGTTTTTTATTTAACCAGCCGGCTCACAAAAGCCGAACCCCTCTCGTTCTGACCAAGTCAGGTATTGGCCATTGGTAGCTTGTTGTTGGCTTGAATGTCAGAGCTACGTGCCAAGTATGTGTCATGTTCTTAGTCGAGAGCCCAGTTTGTGTGACTGACTGCAGTCAAGATCTGCTGCCGTTCGATTCGAATACTTTATTATAGAATTAACCTTCAACTTTCAAATGCAGCTGCATTAGCTTTTTGTCGAACAACAAACAGAAAACAACCAAAAACGTGCATTTAATAGACCTTGAATCGCTGGCAGTCGAGAGAAATACCAATTGTGAGAAAAACTCGTTGTTGTCTTTGCAGTTCATTGACACAATTTTCATGTTTTGTGTATTTTGAACTTTTAATAAACAAGAGACACGGCAGCAGCAAAGTTTTTGCCCACTGGCAAAAATGTATATAGAGATTTTTGCACATATAAGCGGCGTGTGTGTCCAATCTCTTGCACATATTACACAATTTTTTCGATTGTTTATAGAGGCGCCAGTGCTCAGGAGCCGAGAGAAGAACAGGCAGACGCAAACCTGGCCATGATTTATGGCATTTTACGGAGTACTTTAGCATTTTCACAGTCCATTTGGCTAATTGCCGGCAGTTTCGCCCGCCGGCTCTCATATGCAAACGAATTTTTATAAAAGCTTCGGCTTCTGAGAACTTTTTTATTGTCTATTTTTGTGATTTAAGGGTTATACAATACACAACCACTTGAGTTGATCTATTGCAGTGTTTGGCTGTGCTTATTTTTCCACTGCAAAACCATTTCGAATCGAATTATCAGCCTGACATGCGGACAAATCCCTCAAAATGAAATAAAACAGACGAAAGGCAAATGGCCATGAAAACGAGACACGGTATGAAAAGATAGTCTCTAGTCTGGCTTTGTCTCTGGCATTTTAATTATAGGCCAAGCCTGGAAAAGCCTGGCCCTGGCAACACAGCTCCATGACATTTATGATTGTCGGCCAACTCGGTTCGTCCACCTGTGCGGAGCCAAAACAATGGAGCCGGGGATTAGTGACGAGGGCCGGGGAGTAGTGGTAGTTAATTAATATGACATGGCAGCGAATCAAAGGCAGGGGGCAAAAATTGCCAAGTACTTAATGATGATGTTGTACTCCTTAGCAGCAGGCCCAGTCCCCTGTAATTAGCCAATTAAACCTGGCTTCCCCCACACGCCCCAACCAACAAAACTGAAATAGCACACACACATTTCTCCCAGAGATTCGCTTTCGTTTGATGTATGCAAATGACTTTTGATGTCATTGAGCCATTGGCACAGTTTTGGTTTCTCCACGAGCAGCGTTTCTGCTCCAGTAAGCAAGTTAGGCAGACAGAACATGACTCCACGAGACCCCCTCTATAAGGCGGCACTTGAAAGGAAAACGCCGCCCTGGAATTTATTATTTTTTATTACATCAATGCGACGAATGTGGCGAGCGGGATTTACGATGTGCCACAGTGACAGTTTCCGATTCTTGTCTTGATTCTGCTGTGAATGTAAATCACGAACGGCGTAATTTTAATTGGCCGCGAATTCTTTGGGAATTGTTTTCGGTTTGGTATTTCGTATACATTTTATGCCTCATTGGGGCTTGACCACAATCCATGGTTACCCCTTTGCGCAGCTCGATTCGTTTGACACTTTAAGCGGGTTAATAAATTTTATAGCCTTTCCGGCGAAGCGCGCGTGCCATTGTCATTATCTCACAGGCTATATATTCCGCTTTGGGTACTTTGGCTACATATAGCTTTCAAAGAGGCTTGGCTTGCCGCAAATCTCATTTGGTCTTAATTTACCTAAATCCTTAGATTTCAACTGGGACTGGGAAAGGGGCACACCTTTTCGTGTTGGCAGACGCACCTTTCCCGCTAAGCTGGGGATATTATGCCTTGGGAGAAGTCAGCTCTAAATCAACAGCAGCCGTAAGTTGATATGAGCGAATGTGACACCAGCGACCCGGGGGTTAGAGGGTTCTTGAAGGTTGAGAGACTGGAGATGAGGAGGGTCCTGCTCCTGAAACTGAAACTGAAACGGGGCGCAAGGGGCCAAGGTGCGATCACGTGTGGTTGGGGGAGGGGGTTTTTTAAAGGGTAAGATGCTCAGATTGCGTATGTCGGGCACTTCAAAGGGCCATCACACCACCCCGGAAACTAATGATAGACAAAAGGGCTGACGGAACCCAAACAAGTGGTGTTGGTTTTTGCCCGAAGGCAAGTGCGCTTGCCAGATGGGATTAAAATTACCAAAGGACCAACTGGTGGCTGGGGGCAGTCCTCGGTGGTTCCCTATATATATGGTATACATATATCTATATAGTGGCTGGCTGTCTGGCAGACAAAGCTGCTTAATGATAGCAGCGGACCAGGGTTTTGGCTTCCCAGTCGTCTCCGACTTTAGTTTTTGGCTTTGGCGTTGCCTTTGGCTTCTCCTGTCGCCCGATGCCATGTTCAAAATCATTAAAATGGATTTTTCACCAAACTAACCATAGTTCCACTCCGATTCCTCCCCCCCTGGTTTTGTTTCATTCGAGCTGGCAAAGCCAATTTATGAAATGCCACTGACAAGCAGGAAGGAGTCGCCTTGAGTTGTAAATAAGTTTAGTTGTTGCCCTAATGTAATTGAAGTTAAGGGTTTTGCCAGCCAGTATCTGTTTGTACTTTCGGTACATCAAATTTAATTGGATTTGATGAGTTTTGTTTACTTTTTGTTAAAGTCGAAAGACTTTAATGCAAGCTATGCAGAAATAGCTTATAGTTTATATGTTGAAAGCCTAATGAAATCTGATCTACAAGCCAAAGGCACTTAAATATGACTAAATCGATTTAAATGGTGAATTTAATTTTAATTTTATGGAGTTCAATTCCATGCATTGCCAAACATTCGCATTTAAATATTATTAATATTCGTCACCCCCTTTTATCTGAACTCCTCCCAGGAAAATCTGAAACGATGAAATTCGAACATTTGCCATAATTACATTATTGACAACACTTTGTATGTCCAACGGTCAATTATCAGGGGATATTTATTTGCGCTCATATTCGATCGCTTTGATATTGGAAATCGAATCAGCAATCGGCACTTGATTGATGCTGCCTGACCCCAGACTGCAATTAGTTGTTAATTTGTTTTCCGGACAAATTGCGTGTGGCTAAATTTGATTTAGTTTATTATTCTTGCTTTCCTCTTTTTTTAATGCCGCATTCAGATTACAAAGTTGTCTAATTGTTGGTATTATTGTGCTGACCATTTAATGTTTAATGGAGCAGTTGGCGAAATAAATAAGTAAACAGAAACGCATGGCAATGGGGAACTTTTATGGAGCCATAAAAGAAAATTTGGCCCTGCGAATTGCGGGAAGTAAATCAACGTTTGGCTGTTGCCCTCCGGACTTGCGACAAATTGCAGTTCCATGTTTTTTGGCCACCAGAAGAATGGGGAGTGGCCAATCAGGGAGTAATGCCCAAGTTTTATGAGCATTTAAAGCGGCAAATAAAACCGCTACCAAAATCACATCATCGCAAGAAGTTGCCAGCCAAGTTGAGCGTTAAACCTTGTCAATAGATGCAGTTGTCTCTCTCTCTTTCTCTATGTAATTCTACAATGTTTCCCGACTCCTAAAGATGCACTTAAAGAAAGCGTCAAATATGCTAAGGAAATACTTAGTAAAAACACCAAAGACACATTTTTAAGAGGTTAGATATCACTGGATGTTTTATTGTACATGTAATATATTATTTTATCTATTAATAATAAAATAACTTTTAAATTAAAATCCGTAGATTAAACCATTTTACAAATTTACTTATGTTTTGTGGAATAATAACTCTTCAAGTTACGCCTTTTGTAGTGGCGTAAAAGAGCCTGTTCTTTCTTAATAATCATCTTATGGGTTCCTAAAAATACTCCATGTTTTTCCCAGTGTAGTAGACTGCGGCACGTGAGCAATTTTCGAAGGCAACATTTATTAGAGCATGGCACTCAGGCGCACACACTTGCAGGCTGCAATGTAAATTTAGAAAATTGAAATGGCGCATTGCGTTCTGCACGTGCGTGTGTGAGTGCGTGTGTGTGTGCGGGCATGGATGTGTGGGTGGGCTTTAAGTACTCCCCATAGACCATTTGTGGGATGTGCAGCTTGGGGGCGTGGCCCAAATACAATCACACTAAAAGGTGTTACACCGCAAAATGCAAACGCTTTTATGACACAGTCACCAGAGCTCGGCTCACAGGCATTTCTTTTCCTTCAACTAGTGTCAAATGTTGCCTTACCTTGGTTGGTATTTTCCTGGCACTTTTCCCCCAATTTCCCCCCCTTTCTCCAGGATTTTCCAACGGCTAACCTCCAGCGCAGGCCGCACTTTGAGAGTCATTCCAGGTTCGCCCCATTTGTCAGGCGCACACTCCTCTTTTATGGTCCATAAGATGTGCATATATGTATGAGTACCCAGAAATGACTGTGAGTGTGTGTGGGTGTGGGTGGGGGGGTGTTGTTTTGTATGTGTGCGTGTAAGTATTATGCGTGCTCAAGCCGCGCACTTTTAGTTTACAAGAAATACACGAAACACAATTTGATTTTAGCAGGAAAACTATAAAAAAAGGAAAGTCAGCAAAGGAAAATAAGTAAACCACGAATTTTGATTACCCTTTTTCATAAAAGTATCTTTGAAATATCCGTAAGAATCTTATGAATATACTGTAAATCAAATTAGAAAACGACTGATACAACATGCCTTATAACTTCTTTGGTAATAGTATGTAATTGCCTGATGCAAGTGACATCCCCTAAGCTCAGTGGAATATTTTCCGAAATGAGCTCATAAGCTTTGCCCATAATTTAGGTCCCAAATCTGATGTTACCTTTTTGTCAGGTGCCCGAGAGGAATTCCATAAAAATTGGTAATGCTGTTCAAAGAGCATGACAAAGAGGACAATTCCTGCTGGGGTCGTATAGTGAGCAGGGTTTACGAGAGTCTGGCAGTCTGGCGAATGTCGACTTCCCCCAAAAAGTCAGTTTCCAAAAAATTATGTTTGCCGGCAAAAATTATACGACCGTCCGCCAAAGTTGATGCCCTGGGATACTTATGCCGCACTCCACTTTTGGCCATGTTTTCTTCCCCCCATTTGCCATTTGGCATATTCAAATTGGCAACAATGTCGCCCCACAAGCAGCAACAATGCGTTCCGCTGTTGTCAAGTTTTGTGCTTGAGTTCCCTTTTTGCTTAGTGTCTCATTTTTTTTTTTTTTTTTGATTTTTTCATAAAATTTGTATGCAATTTTATGAGTTTTTACTTTTACATGGCAATGCGTTTGGCATTCCCGTTGCGGTTATTTCAGCGACGTGTTTACGCATAAAAATTTTCCAGGGGAGTTTCTGTTTTTTAGAGGGGCTACGGAACAGCCCCCTTAAAGTCGTAAAGTGTATACGCTTTCTGCGGTTCGATGGGAAGTGCTGCGAAGCAGCCACATAATTTGATGGTGAAAGTGCAGCTTATGTTTTGGCCAGAAATATGCTGCAAACTGCTTTAGGTGCTCTTGTGCCTTGTGTTTGTACAATTTTTCGGGCCAGCAACCCTTCTAGGTGGTCGTAAATAAACAGCAACCCCTGAGCTGGTCAATTGAGTAGGCCGCTGTTTGTGTTTGGTAATGGCCATGTTTTCGCTCCCCTTTTTCTGCGTCGCTTCCTTTCCCCCACATTTTCCCCATTGCTGTTAGTGGCATATAAACTGGGTTTTAATTTTCTAATTACACACGGCAAACAAATGAAAATTTATTGTCGACAGGGTGCGGTGCTCTCGCAGCTCAACCCCCTTTAACAACATTTATGCAAAGTCCGTGTGTCTCACCTTGGCTGTTATCTCCGGGGGTGTGCGTGCAACCACCCCCGCCCAGTCACCCAGCACCACCTAAAACCACCCAAGACCACCCACTCCACCGACCTCTGTTCCACAATTTTTATGTGCCAAGGTAAAGGCTCAAAAAACCAGGCAAAAGTTATATATATTGTATTAATAAAATAAAACGCCATGCAAACAAATCGTAAAAGTTCACATATCCCCAACAATTGGGTTCGGGGGATGGTGTTATGGGCTCTCCTGATGTGCGTTTTTAATTTAGCATTTTTTTGTTGGGGATGCAAATACCACTAGTTGGGGACCCATCTGCCGGGTTTGTCCCTTATTTCATTACACTTAAACTGCGAGTGCTTGGCGGGAAGTAATGGAGTTTGACTATGGGGTTTTATAGGGTATCCCCCAGGAAAACTAAGAATGTGTTTTAGAAACTTTGCTACGAAAAAAAAGAGGGAATCAATATGGAACTACAGGATATTCCCCAATCGGTTACTACGTGTATTTTTGGCCCAGCCATTTCTTTTTATTTTCATACTCATATGCCGGCAGTCATATTCCCGTCAGAGCCTGTTACTGCCAAACACGAGTCCTTTGGGAGGATGAGCGGGCGCCTTCGATGCGTGACCTCCCCGCCCATTCACTTACACACTTACACACGCTTTTCCTTTCCGTACTCATTTTCTTCGCCTTACGTGCGCATTTTCCTTTTATTTTATTTCATTTCTTCTTTTTTTTTGCATGTTCTGGCCGTTTTTATTTTACGGTTAAGTAAAAACATACGACACATGCGGTGGGGAAAAGCGTGACCTTAGAGATTTGTATTTCGAACGTTTCCATGTGCAAGTCCAGCCGGGGACTTAATTTATATGTGCCGCACTATAAACGAGACCCCGAGCTCAGGCCCTCTTCGAGGCTAATTTAGTCATATTTTCATTTTTTCCCCGCTTTTCCTCTTCCTGTGTTTTTTCTTTTATTTTGGTAGTGTGTGTGGTATTTTTTTTTGATTTTTGTGTGCGGCATGCATCAGAGCGCACATTATGGCGGCGTCTCGCACTTTTCACGCTACACCGAGCACGCTGCCTGCCAGGATATATGTGGGATATATAGTTGTCCTTATTTTATTTGCATGTGTATCTGTCTGTGTGCCGGCGGTCCCTTGTGGCTTTCAATGCGACAAAGTAGACACATCGGGCCAAAGGCGAAAAATGTGGGGGAAGGGGGTCCAAAGTGAGTACTCAGCGTTGGCTGACTTGGCCATAAAACACTAAGTCCTTTGGCCTTCAGTAATTTTCTTGTCTTGGCCATAAATATATTGCTGTTGCTGTTGCTGTCGCTAGTGCGCCCATTTTGGGTTTGTTGTCCAAACGTGATTTTATTAAAAAGTTGTAAATTCCCCAGAACCTCTTGGGAATTGATGATTTTCCGCCTTCTTACGAGGATGCACTGAGAAAAAGGAATATGATCTTTTAAGAAACATTTCGATTTTGTATAATACAATCACATTATGGAGTAGGTATACCATGACTTTTGTATTAATTAGGATATCCATTTATTATTATATTTAATTAAACATTTCTGTTCCAAAGTAATTATTTGAACTTGGTTTTAATCTTATAATCCCCTTAATTTAAATTTGTGATAAGAAACCCTTTGATCCCTTCTCTGCCTTATCTTTGATCTCATTTGTTTGCTGTGCGATGTGTGTGTTTTTATTTCGTTTAGTCCTCCGACACTTTGGCAGCCCTCGACTTGACGTCAAAGTGCAACTCATTAGAGCTGAAGCAGCAACTTGCCTGCTAGACATGATTAAGTGCAATGAAATGGGTAAATGATGCTCTTTCCCGCCCCCTCCCTCATATTTTTTCGTCCTTAAAAGCTAAACATTTCGCACACACACGCTAAAAAAAAAGAAAAGGGAGACAAAGCAGCGTGCTAAAGTGTCAACAGAGTCCTAAAGTGTCATTGTGTGCGGAGAAGAGAGTGTGTGTGTGTATAGGTGGCAAGCACCTCCTGCTCATATCCTCATATCCTTGCAAGTGTCGCTCTCGAGTGCTGCGAAAAGCACTCAATTAAAAACATCAAATGCTTTTCCTCAGCTGCAAACACTCGAGTCCTCGGGCGCAGATCAAGGATAAAATTAAGGAGCTGAGCAGGCCAAACACACACACAATGCCACTCCGCCATTTGTCTTTTATCTGCGGTTTGTTTATCCGATACTTTCTCATATTTATCTTTACAGAATTACAAACTCAAATAGGTTGAGGATATACCAGGAAAAAACACTGAATCTTAAGCTCCAAAACTATTCTCAATCTTAAATTTAAAAGCTTATATGAGGGTATAGTGATTGCTTTGAGGATTTGTAAGAATTTTTTTTTTTTTGAAGTATCTAATTTAAACTGTCTGAATATTTTAAACATAATTTTTAAATTAATGGCAGCTTTAACTCAGATGTATCTTATATTTTTAAAGATATCACAGAAAGAGCACAAGTAGAAGCACCTTTTAACAGACTGACTCCTGGTTAAAGTTCGCTTATTGTTTAACTTGCTGCGGCCGCCATGTGGTTGCTGTTCAACCCCACATGTTAGCACCCCTTTGGCTACCTCAACTACGCCCCTGACAGCCAGCCCCTTCAGCTTTTGCTGGTCCTGTTCCTGTTCCTGACCATATTCCTGTTCCTGGCTCGTTCGGCAGCAGTAAAATTGCTTGCGGTTAATTGTTTTTCACGCGAAAAACTTCAATAATGCAGATATTGGCTGGCAGTTAGCCCCTCGCACATCTCCCATATACACCCCTTTGTTACCAGGTTGTGTCGCCAGGGGGCGCTCGGCTTGGCTTGCCGCATTGTTGCAATTTATGATGTTGCATGCAATTTTCCTTTATTTTCTTTCGCCACTCCGCACCGCTTTGATGGTAAACACGAAGAGCTGGCCAATCGAATCAAAAATGCCAGCTTTGTGGGTTCGTCGAAGGAGCGGCAAGAAGCGGCAAGGAGCCGAGGAAATCCAATAAGCATTTTCATTTGTCAAGCGGCGACCAAGCGGCGTATACGCAATTTGTCGAGCATTTTGTTAGCCTTTTGCAGCGCACCGTTTCAGTTCAGTTCGGTTCGCTTTGGCTGCAAATTCAATTTATTGTAAATATTTTTGCGCCAAAGGCAAAACTTGCAAATTAATTTTTTCGTTTGCCGCCCGCGGAAAATGCACAAGTGGCCAAGGAGCAAAGTGGAGTGGCGGGAAAAAAAGGCGATGGAAAACATACAAATAATAGAACAGAAAATAAAATGGAATCCAATAAAAAGGCAACAAGAAATGGGCCAAGAAAGCAAAAGAAGGCGAACCCAGAAAAAAAATGCGCAACTTTATCACAACAAAGGGGGGAAAAGAAAAGCAAGCACAGCTGTGAGCAAAAAAGGAAAACTCGAGGAAAACGAGCGCGAAAACGAAAACTCTATTACGGCCACAGTTGTTGCTTTTTTGTGTTGTGTGTGTGTGTGTATGTGGGGGATGTCCTGAAGGCTTTTCCTCTGCTCAAGTAATGAGAAATGCCAACAGGCACACAGGGGGAAAATGGCGGAAAAGAGAACTCGCATTTCCTTCGTGGGCCGTAAGATCCTGCAATATTTATTAAAGTCGAAAATTATGAAGCCCGAGTGCAAATAAAGTCGAACTTCGACCCCTCAACTCAATTACAGCGCCAATGATGTGCGACGAGTCCTGGCGATGTCCATTTCAATGTCCAGTGTCCAGTGTCCTGTGTCCTGAGTCCTGTGTTTGTTTTACCCTCGTTTACTGGTCGTGTTTTTCTTTTGGAACCCGGCACTCTGATTGTTTTCCTTAATGTCCCCGGGTTTATCTTTATATATATTTGTGGCGGCCTCTTCTCTCATCGTAATCAAATCGAAGGGCCTGGCCCAACATTTTGATTGTTTTCCTTTTAGTACAAATTAATGGCCCGCAAGGCATTCAATTAGTCCAGCAATCTTCTATATTTTCTATGCCTATTTTTGTGTATTTATTCGGGAAATTGTTTTTATTGATGCACTGAAAAATACAGGGTATTCTCTTTTATATTTTAAGTTAAGTAATACGTCAACAAAAAACTCCTCAACTAATGAAACATTTTCCTTTTGCTCTTTTCTTTCTAGGTTGGTGCCCTATTCCCTCATCCAATAGCTTCGGTTAAGGCCCTGTTAAGTATGCTTTAAACACTTTTCCATCGAGAGTCAATGCTTTGTCCTGCCGGCTGGCTAAAATGCAAATTTCTTGGCCAAACAACAACATGTGCTGCTCCTTCGTCGTCATCGCTCGTGGGCCAAATGCATTCATGGGAGCACAAGGCAACTGAGCCAAAGCCGGCAAATAAACACTGTCCCTCCGCCCACTTCAGCTAAAAGTGGGCGTGGCAGTCGGCAGACAGTGGGGGCAATGACTAAAGACAACAAACCACATGTCAGGCTGTTTGGCTGGCTGACTGGATGGTTGGATGGTCGGATGGTTGGGAACCCTTTCACGGGCAGAAAAAGCAGCCAAAGGGGTGTGACCCAGACCATTGGAAAAGCCAGGGGCACTCCCCAATCAACAATCGACGTCATCAACTGCAAGGCTGGACAAACAGAAAGAGCTGGGTGGCGGGAAAGAGCAAAAGTGAGGGGGGCACAGCACGCGATACTGTGGTTTGTCATTGCCGGGATGACGACGTCATGATAGTGGCTCTAGGAATATGGATGAGTCCTGGGTTCGGGCCCTGCGGCGTTGTTGGCTTAGAAAGTTCATTGTCTTGCTGGCAAAATGGAAAGTGGTTGGGTGTTTTCCCTGGCTTACAGGGGTGGTGATGGGTGTGAATGCTTAAAGCTTAAAGAGGGGTGCAAATTGCAAATTGCATGCAAAGCCTGCGACTGCATTAGTTTCTCGCCTGCAGCCATATGGTTGGAGTCCCAAGTCCCGAGTCCTGAATCCTGAATCCTGACTCAGAGTCCCGAGTCCCGAGTCCTTCGTCCTGTGAATATCCCAGCCCACTGCAGTTGCCTAACCTCATTTCGCTGTGAAAAGAAGTTGAGGCTGCATTGTATGCCGCCTGCAGACAATTGAATTTTAATTTGTATAACTTTAGTGCCAGACAGCTGGGGGGTTGGGCTGGCTTCCCATTTAGACCCCCTTTTAAAGACCCCCCCTCCATTGAAGCGTTGCCGGCGGCCATGCAACGGAATATTTTACATATTTCATGCGACGAGGGTCCTGACTGCACTCCCATTTAATGGAGTCATGCATGGAGGTAGAGACTCTTTAAGCGAAGGCCTCGTCCTGCCACTAAATCCTTTTTGTTTTAGTTCACTTGCCATTGTTGTTCTTGTTGCTGCAAAACAATTTGCAAATTGCTGGCCAAAAAATGGCGCCGCAAAGCTCACCTGAAAGCCGCCCCGAAAAACACCCTGTGCCATCGCCATCAATTCAAGAGCAATTACAAAAGACAAACGGAGCAAGGACCCTACACCTATACACTCGCACACACACAAATATAGGGGTTAGGGGCTGCACAACAACAATGGCACAACTTTAACGGCTGGTCGCCTTGATCATTATCAGGCAGGAGTCGTTGGCCAAAACGGGGGGCCAGAATGGGGAGCAGGACCGGGAACAGGACGAAGGCGAATGCGAGGACGTGACTCTTAAGTGACTGCTGTGGTGGCGTTTTGTGGCCATGTTTTGGGGTGTCAGGCTCGACTGCACAAACACAATAACAGGCAACACCCAGCATAAAGGACAGGGATGGGTGGCTCTCCTGAGAAGGAGACGGCAGGCCCAACATATGCAGCGACGACATCAAACGAATGGCAAAGGAAAATCAAAAGTTGGCCATAAAGTTGATCCTACCAACTATTGAACTTCACCAGTGGAGAAAGACATAAAGTACACAGCGAGAAATTTTCGGTTTGGAAGCGAAATTCAAAAATGGTATATAAAAAAGAATCAGTAATATTGGGAAATTAAGATGAGAAGAGGATCTTAGGGATCTGTTAAACTATTCTATCCTTGTATTATAAATTGGTTATAAGAATGTGGTTGTGTTTTTTTTTATAGGTACAACCTTAAAAGTAAGACATTATCATAATAGTTTCAGCCACTCAGGCTTATGTTTAAGGTCAGCAGCTTTTTCATATCTTTAAGCCCGTTCAGCCCAAAAAAAAACGGCTGAAATGACAACCCTGGCCATGTGCAACACCTGCCTGGCCTCCCACCAAAAAGACAAAAGCACACAGAGAAATATAGTTCGGAAAAAGGGGAAAATGCAACAAAAAGAGCGGGCAAAGTTTAGTGCTTTTCATAAACTATAGTTGCCGAGGAGCGGAGGGAAAAGCGCTCATCGCAGGACAGAGACGAGCTTCCTTTTATTTTCGAATTTAGTGCCGCGGCGGCCGTTGGCCCGTCTCCTATTATTACCGCTATTATTATTATTATTTTTGGGCCCCAGTTGTTGTTGGCGTTTTGGTAGTATATTTATTTTTTTCCCCGCTGTTGTTGCTGTTGCTCCTGGCACAGGAAACGTGCGACGTCATGTAGGCGCGCCAGTCAGACGCCTAAAAGTATGCCTCAGCGTTTAGTGGCAATATCAGCAAAAACACGCGACGAGGGCAAAAACGCGAAATGTGGAAAAAGGGAGGGGTGAGGGGAAAGCAGGGAAAGCGTGGAAAACTGGGAAATGGGTTGGTGGAGAGGCGTTGCAAGGACTCTAGGCCTGGCGTCGTCCTGTTTCCGTGTTGCATGTTGTCGCTGGCTGGCTTTTCCTTCTCTACCTTTTTATTTCAGTTTTCGGCCAAAAGTAAACAAAAGAAAAGCGAATTTTTCGTTGGCCACAAAAAACTTTCGTTAACACGAGAAATTGCATGCCGCAAAGGGGTTGCAAAAATATCAGCGGTCGAGGGGGAGATGGAAAGGGGAGGCTCAACTTGGGGTGCCACTTTTTGTTATTTCGGTTTTAGTTGCCACCCCAGCTGAAGGTTATTGTGGCAAATTGAGTTTTTGCATGAAACTTTAAGCCGCTTAAAGATTAGACCAGGCCAAGACAAGAGCCAAAAGCCCGACGAGGAGTTCTTCCAAGAAAATGCCACTAAAGAGTTTTCCATTCACGGCAACTCGGGGCTAAGCTCCCCTCATTCAGCTCAGCTGCAGCCCTCGTCCTTATTTATAATTATTATGCAAGCTGAATACGAAAACAGGATGCCAACTATATCAAGGCGTATGTAACGAAGGACTTAACACTCTGAAGGGCTCTTGGGGCTGAGGGTTTATTATGAAATATTTATGTTGCATTGCTTAAAATGTCTCAATTCGTAGTGCAATCTGCAGATCTTGTAAGTGGCTTAAATGATATGATGCTGCATTTATTTTATACCTGAACTTAAAGGAAGAGTCTTAAGCAGATCTTTTCTTTTTGTTTTTGTACTTCATTGAGTATTGATATTTAATTTTGATAATGCCTTTAAATAGTACAGACGGAGCTTTTGTTAATAAAAAACGTTTTAAATATTTTGTTATAAGTTTTCTTCCAGTACTAATAGTCTTGAACACTTTTATCGGGTTGTTATTTTTTTGTTCTTTTTGGTCAAATTTTTGGTGCTTTTTGCTTTTGTGGCTTTCTCATTATCATTCCTTTTGGTCGGCAAGTCCTTCTAGGGCTTTCACGCCAATGTCCTAACAGCTGCATAAATATTTTCTCCCAGCCATTTGGCCTTTATTGGATGTCTCTCATTCCGGCTTTATCTCTGCCTCTGCTGCAGAGATGGAAGTGCATTGCATTGGCCAATTGTAATTCAAGTCGCATAATTTTTCGGCTTATTAAATATGGTAATGCCGCATTGCCAGCCGAAACACCTGCCAACGACACCGCAATGGCAGTCATTTTGCCTATTTGTGTTAATAGTCAATGGCTGCTCGCTGGGGAGCTTGGCCAAAAGCGGATGCTCTAATGAGTCATGTGCCACAGTCCGTCCATCTCGCTCTTTCAGCCGGCTTGTTTCAGAGTGTGTGTGACTGCACGGCGTCAGAAATTCATTAAAGCCATGATTGTAATTTATTCTAATGGCATTTCGGTGTGCAATGCTCGTGCAAACGGCTGGCCAAAAGGTTACGCAACCCACCGCCGCCAGCCTCGCAAAATGTTGGCCAAAAAGAACATTTTGCCGCCGAAGCCGCTGTTGCTGCTGCTGCTGCACTGTGAAGTCGTTATGGCCATGTCCAGCATTCGTTTTGATTGACGGCCCAGCCAGAGTGGCCAGTTTGCCCCAGCTGTACGAGAGTCGACCACATAAGTTGCAAGCTTGTTTTGTGCACGGGAAAAAAATTATGAGATTTTTTATGATCTGCAAACGAGGATTCTAGGATTTTATTTTCGTTACAAATCCATTTTCATAAAGCTAAAGTTAATTTTTAAGTGGTATTTTGTTCATCTTTTTAGCTCTACTTTGGGCATAAACTCATAACATTTATTTACAGTCAAAGCTTTTAACCAAGGTTCCAGTTACAGATTTTCAGAAAAATTTTTTAACTTAAGTAAAATGGCGGTTAGAACGTTTGCCTAGTAAGATAAATTTTATATTAAATCATAAAATGTTTCCCAAATATAAAAGTTCTTGGAAAGCAACAACCTTTAGAGTTAAAAAGGAATGAGATCTTTGAGACTCACAGAAAGGATCTTTTTCAGGTCTGCATGTTAAAGTAAGAGTACTTTTTAAACTCCACATTAGTATTCTTTTTCTGAGTATTAAAATATTTGACTTATTACAGAAATTTTCTTAAACAAATCACTATGAAATACTTTTACTTTACTAAAATGTTATATATCTTTAAAAAGTAAAATTTTAAGAACTTAAAAAAAATTAAGTCTTGAACTCCCAGTTCAAAAAAGTATTTCATCCGCGATTGTTAGAAAATCACAGAAATACTTTAATAACTTTTGCTCAGTTTGAACTTTTGTTTGTTGGCAATCGGTTTGCAATGATTTTGTTAGCCCTTACTATGTATATTCTCCCAGTGTGCGAATGTGTGCCCACAATTTTGGGTCAACCCGGCTCTAAGGCCCGTTCTTTGTCATCATCATCTGCAGTACTCTCTGCTTAATTAGCGGTCTTGAGCTTTGACTTGGGAATTTCTCACGACCATGCGAAGTGTATGCGGGGCTAAAAATAAAAATAAACGCATACGCGGCTGAAAACTGGTTAGCCGACTGAACTGATTTATCAGCACAGCCTGTTTGTTTTCATTTTTTGTTTTTTTGGTATTCTGTTACTCCTATAAATATAAACAGCGTCATGCAAGAGCGTAGTAAATCGATGGCAGAGTTAATTCAGCTTTTTATATACATCATACATATATGCGAAGACAAGTTGCAGCATTTTGCTGCCAGTTGCCAGTTGAGGGTTTCTGGTTGCCAGTTTCAGCTTTTGGCGCGCTGCGAGAAGCCGAAACAAGTTTTTTGTTTATAAACAGATTTCGGCTTGCTGTCAGTGTCCGTCGATCTGTGCGCTTTTCTTATAAACAAAGCCGAGCGGCGGACGCTTCGCAAACAAATGACATAATTTGATATTCAAATTCCAGCACAAACAAAATTTTAATTTGAAAAGAAAACGAAATTGAAATTCAATTTCAACTACCTGCCGCTGGCTGACTGACTGACTGACTGACTGTCGCCTCGCCTTCGAAATATGCTAATAACGCAAATGTTTTTCGTTGACTGATATCATGATGGTATTCTCGCCCATCTCTCCACGGCGTTATACAATTCGTGCGGCTTGGCATGCATATTATTTTTGATAAACCGGCCAACTGGTTTATGAATGGCTTTAACTGTTGGGCTAAAAAAAAAAACAAAACTCGAGCTGATGTCATCGGGGATCCGATCCGATGAGCAAATGCCTTGAGCAAAAACAGCCAGCATTCTTTTGATAATCTCACGATGTCTAGTGATCGATTGCCTGGGATCACTATCGGAACAGGCCTCCAATCGAAAGTAAAACCACAATGACTACATGATTCACATTGGCCGTGTTTGCCGAGATAACGAACCAAGTGGAATGAAGGCTGATTGGGATACAGGGGGTATTTGCTAAGATGAAACACTTGAGGAGCGGCTAATTACAAAAGGAAAGACGGGTAAACTGACAGGCTGCTTACGCTGCTCTGGATTATTTATTTATATGGGTTCTGACACACAATGAATCATTTAATCGATTTTTTGCCCAGTCGAGATTGCAGCAGCCTTGCCTGGGAAATGTAAACAGTGTTTGATTGAAGAATGTGTGTTTCACAAGAATTTAAGAAGCAACCTTAAATATTCACTTGATTATTTCAGGAAGTGCGTGTTTAATTGGTTCGAAATTATCTAACAGCAATGGAGAATGTTTAACATCTTAAGAAAATTTATGAAGCGCGAGTACTACTCCTAATTTTTAATTATATATCAAACTTTTTTCGTTTTTCCCACTTGATACTTAATTCCAAAACACATTTATCTAGCTAGATAAACCAAGATTGATTGATTTATTTAAATATTATGCCAAGAACAGATCTTAAATCGTTTCCATCATTAATCATGATAATTTCCAATATTGATTTTATTGAAAGAAACTTCCAGTTGATCCAAGTACCTCGTCAAGGTCTAGGGTATAAATGGCAATTGTTGCAGGGGAATGCTACTCGCTAATTAAATTTGCATAGGCAACGCGTGCGAGTGAATAATTCTCGGATCCCTCGAGTGACTTAACATGTGTTTCAGCCGCTGCTGCGTGAGAATGTGACTGCCATCCGATGAGTTGAATGAGTTGACTCATTGCCAATGGCCCCCAATTGTTGCTTTTCCAGCTAGGTTCACACAGCAATTGGTAGCCAAGAGCAGATGATTTCGATGCCGAATCCGATGACTAAGTACGGGGAGAACGGTTTTCTAGACACGCTGCAAGTGCACATGACTCAGGGAATAGTTCGTGGAAACTTCTGACAAGACTCGTTTACGAGTCTTACGAGCGGAACCAATGAATGAAGCACTTGCAATTGAGTCAGCCGCCTTGGAATTCACTTCCAAGCCAATTGTGTATACAATTTGTTCTATGCAAATTAAATGCCCGCATTGTTTTTGTTAGTGCTGCTCGGTCGTTAAAGAAATAATAAGAGAATCTGCTAAGTTTCAACATTTTTTAATTATTTTTCTTAATTAAGCCAAAACATAATTTGGATTTCGTGGGGGAGAGGTAGTGGAGCAGCCTGCCAGCAGCTGTATTAAAAATAAACACAAATTATGAACCACCCCCGATCCGCTAACCAACACAGATACAATGGCAATAAGAGGCGTCAAGAAAATGTTTAATAGGCGCGATGAAATGAAACTTAAACAAAGAAATTTACATCCAGCCGCTGGCCAAACAGCAAACACATGTTCCACAGATAGATACAAGTGCATGCATATATCTTCCCTTCAGCCCAGTAAAAATTACCCCAGCCACCTTTTGTGCACGCCGGAAAAAATTGGTACTTATAGGTAATATAATATAATATAATATATTATAATAATTTTAACAAATAGAAATAGATCTTAAAATTATAGTTGCCAAGAGAAAATATAATTAAAGAAAGTACTGAGACATTTAACTTAACATTCTTACCCTCTTCTTATGTAGAATGGAATTTTTTAAGACTTCTTTATAGATACCTTTCAAATTACTTTGCTTTGAGTAAAAATTCTTTAATTTTCAGTTGAATTTCCTCCGATTTCTCCCTGTTTACCCGACTGACATTTTAAGCTGCCTGCATTTTCCGCAGAATTTCAAGAGTTTTTGATTAATTGCAGCAATCTGGGGGGGAACGCCCAGCACGACTGACGGGACAACCGACTCGTGCCCTCGAGAGGAAGGCTCTTCTGCTGTGCCCCCACTCATTACCACTCAATCTCTTAAGCATGCCTCTGTTGCATGCCACAAGAGTCGTCCGTTTATTTATACGGATGCGGAATGGGGGCAGTGGCAGTGGCAGTGGCATGGGGCGTAGAGAGGGGTAAATTCGCTTTTTCTGCCACATTTAGCGTTGGATTTGTGGCTCAAGGTCTCGCTGTGTTTCCTGCACTGCAATTTCGGTGTCATCGCCAATGCCGCCTGCCATTTGTTGCTGGCCAAATTGCCACATAAATCTGAATCTGTATTTGAGATTTCCCGCCCACTGGCTCGGCCTTATCTATTTTTCAGCCTGACAGCGCTCTCTTGCAGTTTTGTTTATTGATGCTGTCCAATTAGGTGAACATTTGGCACACTTGACTGCCCGGCCAAACAAATGCCTAAACTAGCAATTGGTTTTAAATTAATTCTTAAAACAATCCAGTTCAGCCATGTGTAAATGGCCAGAAGTCAGTCGAGCGAAGTCAACATAATTTTTGGCAAATAAATTTGGGAAATATTTTGCAAAATATTGCCAAACAAGTGACTAATTAAGGCAGCGACAAAAGCAAACTTCTCGTCTCCATCTTCGGCAAACACTAAAGCAAACAAAAGCGAAAACAATGAAGAGTTTTCTTATTTTCTTCGGCTGTTTGCAAACCTTGAGGCGTGCTAATAGATGGTCATAGATATGGATAAATAAATGTTGTATAGTGAGGGTGGGGAGTCGAAATGTGGGTACCCTGTAGCTCAAAATTTTAGGATTGTTTAATATTACATATGTTATAATAATAATATAAGTAGAGGTATAGTTCTCCATTGTCTTTTCTTTATCCAACATACCCTTGATATTGAAGGGTATTAAAACACTATACACATCAGCAAACCCATCTATATATAGCCATTGTGAGCCATATCAATGTGTATAAATTCTGGTTGGCTTTTGAACTCGAGTAGTTGAGACTCAACAAAAACAGCATTATTTTGTTGCTTCTTTTTCGCATGGTGAGTAAATTATTTGCGCTCATCTACGGATAAAGATATTCGACGAAGACTCGCCAAATGTGCAAATTTATTTAGCCTTGATAATTCCCAAATTAAAGATGTGAGCGGTTCAGCGAGAGACCATTTATATGGCTTGGCACATGCCATGTGGCATGGGGTATACATATATCTATACCATAGAGGTATGGGGGTGTGCGATTGGGGGAGTGTGTGGTATGTGCGGTGCTCAAGATGAAAGGCTGGATTTAAACTGATTAATCTGCCAGCGAGCGGGAGGCTGAACTCCAAATGTATCTTATCTGCATCTCTGTCTGGGGCTCTGATGTCATTTGCAAATTCAATTTATCCAGTTCAAATGGAATTTATCCAACTGGAGGCCGAGGACGCTCTGCACTCTTGCGTTTTTACTACCAATTTTTATGGTTTATGCATAGTTTACTCTTTGTGCCGGCCCAAGACCCCCAGTTCCCCAATTCCCGTTCCCGATGCAAAGGCCCCCGGTTCTTTGTCTGTCACGGATTGCGGACTGCCAACTGGCTGCGACATTGTGACTCCGGCATGCTCATAAAAAGGTAATAAAATTTTTGTTTACCTTGGTAATAGGAAGTGAAAAGCACTAACACACACAAAGCCCGGCGCACGCACACACATTTGAATATATTGCAGGATGCGGGGCGAAACATATTCCTTTGCATGTCCTCGGCTATACGGCTATATAGCCTTGAGTGGTTTAGTCGACTCGACAAGTTTTTGGGGCGGCAAATGTGTCCGGGACGCGGGGAGGTCCTTCTCCGGCCGTATAACAAACAAAAAAAAAAATAAAAAAGGAGAAAAAAAAACGAGGGACGGGAGAAAAACATCAGGATAATCGCAAGAAATGGAGTCGAATGTTTGGAGTCGAGTCACAGGAAATTGATTTCTTTTCGTGGTTTGGCCCCAGGAACCAGGACCCAGAACCGGGGATCCGGGATCTTCCTCTCGCCGTTGTCAAACAGAATTTATCGATGATTGGTTTGCTCTTTGCGCATATTTATCTCAATGCAGATTTTATCTACACGATTGGGGAGTACGGGGAGCTATAATTGCACTTGCCTGCATATAAATAAAGTCGCTTCAATGGGGGTCGTAAAGTATTGCATAATAAACTTCTTACATTGATAAAATGCCCTGACTTCTGCCCTTCTGGGTTCGCAAATCATGGTCGCTGGGTTCGGCATAATAATGCCGACTGGCAAAACAACTTCTGGCATAAAAGTATAACAATTTTATGCAAGATGCAGATTATCTAGAGGGGGGCGCAAAAGAAAACAACTCCCCATACTTATTGGCTTTCAATTTCCATTTTCTAAATTTACTCGACGGCAAACTTGAACCCCGTTGTCCCCTGGAAAGCCGAGGAAAAACTTTTGCGCTTCGCTATTCCTTGCTGATTATTGAAATCATTTTCCTGGCCGCCATCGTGAAACTTTGCCATATTTGCTTGCTTAGGCCTTCATTAAAAGTTTTCCCCTGGCACGACATTTGTCTCCAAGGTACACATACATATATAAGTAGCGTGGCTGTGGGAAAATCAGGGTTACCACCTCCCGCCTTGATTTATTGCTCTATTAAATAATTTTCCTGTTGTCGTTGCTCCACAAAAAGTTGAATGCATTGAAATTTCAATCGGGAGTTTGGCTACCAGGTGAAAAAGGGCGAAGATTTGTGGCGTGATTAAAATTTTGTTGCAACCCGAAGGTAGTCTGTATCTTTTTCTTTCTCGCTCTGCATATTTCTATACACATTTCTGCTTCATTTGCTTACTCCTTTTCGATCTCGCATACTTTAGAGCACCGCTTAAATATGCATTTGTTATTGAATTTCAGTAACAGCTGGCTGGCATGCCTCTACACTGGGATAATATATATATGGATTGGATGTATTCAATTTATGGCCCATGAAATAATATACTTCTTTACTCAATATACTTAATATTAAATCTTAATAAAGTGATTTTAAATTTCTAAGGATTTCTATGGTATCCTAAATCATATAACATGATTGGATATTTTAAAATGATGGGCTAGGAAATAACGTATTTATTTATAAGGTAATCAAATCAATCATATAAGATGTTTCTTATAAGCTTGGGATAATCTTTCGTATCAAAATTCATCCCTGATTTTTTCTCTAAATGTAGCTAACATCCATCTAGCTGCTTTCAGCTTCCCGGGCGGTACGTGGTGGCATTCCGGCGGGCACTCAGCCGTAACTAACACACCGTGTGTGGCATGCCACATGCACTTTCACCTTTAACTTTTGGCTGATTTCTAGTGCGGAAAGCGCTCGTCGAAGGATCTCCTGCTCCCCCTCTTCCTCATCCCCTGCTAATATGTGTCTAATACAGCGTATTAATTTATTTAAATTCCACACAGACCCGGGCACAGACTCAAACTCAAACTCAGACTCAGATGTGCCGACATCCGCCGGATAGCTATCCTGCTGATGGTGATGTGGGTGTGGGTATGGATGTGGAAGGAAGGGCAGGTGGGATAGCAGGGATGTGGCACACATATGGATACCGAAGCCATTACGACGTTCAATGACACGGCAAAGTGTGCGCCCTGGCAACTTTTTGCTTTTTCCCGGCTCTGCTCCACGGGATGCCTGACTGCTCATGCTCCTGACTCTGCTCCTGGTCCTGGTCCTGCTCCTCCTGCTCCTCCTCCTGCTCCCAATCCCGAACCCGCTCCCGATGCTCCTGCTATCTATAGCCCGATGATTACGACAGCCATCAGCGGGGGATATCGAATGCCGATGCTAACCGCCTCGCGCTTGAACCCCTTTGATTCTGCCGCATCCTCTCGAAACGTTCTAATAGCTTCTAATGCATGTAATGTCAGTTCACGTCAGCTTCCGCCCAGCCACCACGAATTCCCACTCACCTGCTCCCATTTTCTGCACCTGAGCTTGATGCTTGCCGTTTAGCGGTTGCTTTAAAAGCGATGGCATAAAATTATATTGATTTTGTTCTGTGGCTGAGAAAAGTAGGCTAAGTTGATTACCTATTTTACTTTTTTACAGAATCATTTAAATTTAAATCTGTAAAATATCTGTCGTTCCTCTATTCCTTCTTTCAAAAGTCCCAACTCCTTGTAAATGATTAATGCTGCGTTTAAAATGAACCCAAGAGACATTAAGAACTCTTGAAGCCCCTTAAATTGATGGTTAGCCAGGGGCATTTAAATTTCTTCACTTCAGCAATCATTACTCGGCTGAAAATGTTTATGGAATTAAATTTAAGAGCTTGTTCTCTCTCACTTAATGATAATCCAGAATACTTTGCATGCAGATTGGCAGCACTCAAGAGCTTTGGCATCAAATGGAAAATAGTTTTAGCCAGAAATTTCCACTATCAAATGACCGCAATTCATTATTTTATCTAGTTTCCAGTTTGACAACTATTCAAATGTTTGTGTGGCCCTGGGAGCCCTTTGCATTATGGTAAATTGCCTTGTTTTACAATGCTTAAGTGCTTGGCCAAGGGTGGAGGATTTATTCAGGGGTAGGTCAGAGGGGATGGGGATTGGGGAACTAGGACCCCACCATATGCTAATAGTTTTGTCACTCTTTGGAAAAAGGGTCCGTCATAAAATTACCGAAAAAGGCATGGGGGATGGGTTCGTAGCCAACCACTGGAAAAGTTGCAAAGTTTGTGCTGTCGGCACCTTGTGTTGCTGTTGGTTTTTGGTAATTTCCCGTTTTTATCTGGCGAGTCAGAATCCTCAAACACACAGGATATTAATGCAGGCTGCAGGATTGCAAGGATATCGCTGGGACCTTGCGATTGTGTGTGGCTGTGTGTGTGTCTTCATCTTTAATAAATATTTATGTGCTGTCACCAGCCCAACTCAACCCACTTCCTATAGCCTCTGCCCCTTTCCCTCCTTTTTCCCGCCCGTCAATTTGCTTTTCTAATTTGTATACAAGGATTTCTGCTGTGGCTTTTGTTGTTGATGTTGCTGCTGTACGTAGATGTTGCTGCTGTGTTGATGTTGCTGCTGCTGCTGTTGCTGTTGCTGCTGTTGCTTTTGTGTTTGCTCTCGGGGGCAACAGACTTGGAAAACTTGGCACTCTTACATATTGATGAGCGCTGCGATTAAGTAGAGCGTGCCTAATGCATGCAGCCAAGTGCGGGGGCCATCGGAGGGTTAAGGAAGGACACCATGTGTGTCACACCCACCCCACCAACACACACACTCCTCCACACACACACATCCCATAAACGAAACTCATCAATTTTTATGCGGTTTCGGTTTTTTGCGCCCTCTCACAGTTTTCTCTGTGTGTGTGCTTGATGAAAGTGAAAAATGCCCGAGAAAAGGTGGGGTAACTTTGGCTACCTGTCCTGTCGCTAATGTTATGCAAAATGAAAGTAAACAGAGTTCGGTTGTTCGAGTGTGTGTGTGTGTGTGTTGGTTTGTGCTAGTGTGCGTTAGTGTTTGGCATACAAATTGTTGCTGGCGGCCTTTTAGGCGTAGCTTAATGCATTTAAATGGGAAAATTACACAACTTTTTTGCAACTGCTTTTGCCTACTTTTCTACTTTCAGGTAGCCATCAAAAGGGTTGTGCTACACAAAAAACAAACCTTTTGAATTTCGAAACTAATTAATACCCATGTTTCCAAAACTAAAGAATATAGTAAGGGGAGGAAACAGAATGTTAATTAAAGCAAAGTTGAAATTAAGTAGATCTCTTCAGCTGATTATTACTTATTTAAATGAATTTAGTTGAAGTAGTTAGTATTTTCCAAGCTGTTAATATGTTTTAAAAATTTGTAGCTATTTAAAATTGTATTTTTTTTGTATATAGTGAGCTATTTTCTCCGTGTAGCCCCCATTTAAACGCCCGATTGCAAGCGGAAATCTCGACACCCGCTGATTCGCACAATTTCTGCCACTCGAGCAGCCACATGTGGTGGGAAAGCTTTTAGTGCTCTCATTGCTGTAATTAATGTTCGCCGGCTTGCCTTTAAGCCGCTTTAAACACACCGAGGACTCGGAATGGCCCAGACTTTTATTTAGGAGTAGCGAAAGCTTCTTGCGAGGTGCCATTGTTTAGTATAGATGTGCTCCCGAGTTGATGGACGCCATCTAGGCGCCAACTTTGGCTTGCTGACTAACTGACTGGCTGACTGGCTGGCCCTGGCCCATTGTTGTGGGCAAATATGGCTCACTGCTATGGCTTTTCTCCAGCTGGTTGTTGTGACTGTAAAAGTGTCGTCATTGTTGTTGCCACTGCTGCTGAATGGCTTAACAACAATAACAATGGAGAGTCGAACAATAACAACAGGG
The DNA here is from genome assembly GCF_014743375.2 of Drosophila subpulchrella. Taxonomy (NCBI): domain Eukaryota; kingdom Metazoa; phylum Arthropoda; class Insecta; order Diptera; family Drosophilidae; genus Drosophila; species Drosophila subpulchrella. The sequence goes on from NC_050611.1 coordinate 11,303,788, forward strand.
GAAGCGAACGCACGCACAGGGCTTGTTGGCCTAGGCTAGAAGCGTCCTCGATTCGGGTAGCAGACCACCCAGCCACCCACTTACAGTTTTTCCACCCCAACCCCCTTTTGGCCAGCGGACGGACTTCTGCTCGTTGGCTTTTATTGCGTCAGCTTCAGTTTCAGCCCTGAAGTATGCAGCGCTTTCCTCGGCTTTCCCGCTGCACGCTGCCTTCCACTTCTGACCCACTTTACGCGTTTTTTATTTACTCACTTTTCCTTTTCGCCCAACTGCTTTTCTTTTTTTTTCCCCGCCCAGTACCGCCCCCTCAACGGAACATTCGCCCATTGTTGCCAAAGTCTTATTATTATGTGGCTTGCTTTCGTCCTTTCTTCAGTTTTATTGCTTGTTGTCTATGGCGGCGACAGCAATTATGTAGATTTCAGTTGCACAAATAAACTTAAATTTATATTGTCCAGTTCAGGGGTGAAAAAAAGAGCCATACACCGCATTAATGAGCGGGTTATTGACATTAATTGCTTGCCGCCTTTGGTTTTTTGAGGGAAAATCTCGAATCAGTCGACCGCCGACAGCTCCATCGTGTAATATGATGTATGATATGTCAGCCGAAAGCACAAACACCACACAAACTGGCTGACAGTCGGACTGAAGGACCAAAAAGGACCAAATATCGAAGGGAACGGGCCATGAGGCAACCTGCAAATTTGGCAAATGTCTGACTGTCTGTCTGAATTATTCGGTTTTTCCTTATTTTCGGTTATATGTGTGCTATAAACACACAATACCCACATTCCTGCCAGTCATTCGCACTCGCAGCGGGGGATAAAGCGTTTTAACCTGACACCAGAACAATATTATTTATACCATCAACACCTTTTTGCTTGATGTGCTCGGTACTTGCGGTTGCACGGAGAATATTGTTGGGGTGATTAAGGTAATTGTGAGCTTAAAAGGCAAAGAATTTTGATGTAACAGAGGTATTGTCAAGTGGGGCGTTAAGAACTGTAACAAAAATCTCTGAGATATTATAGCTTTATTTAAATGCTGGTTCAGGTTACGCTCAATGGGATTTATTACATTTCTTTTTAGTACATGGTGATATTTTAATAGACTTAAAAGTTACAGAGAAGTGGGTATTTTTTGGTCGAAACATGTACTATTTGCAAAAACATCCTCTTTTTCAATGCAAACATGAAGTGACGTTTAATTGAAGCTCGTTTTTTGGTTTCCGCTTATCGAAATGAGTTTTTTGCCCATTTATAACCACGATATTGGATTACCTGTGGCACTTGCTTTTTTTTAGCCCGCGTTTGCTTATCTTTAGCTGAATTCATTTAAATATTTGCACACAATTATTTGCAGATGCGCAGCCATCGAGGCTGAAAAATTGATTGCTTGTAATGTAAATAGCAAATAAATCGAATCAATGACTGCGAAACACGTAATAAAAAGCGTCATTTTAGGACAGGCAAATAGTTTAAATTGCTAGTATATTTGCAAATAGCCAAGGGTTCTCTAGAAGACCAATAAATATTCATTTTGTTTTAGCATATATTTGGTTCAACTGCTCTTTAGCTAATTAAATCTTAAGGGAAAGACAAAAGTCTTTTGGGGATCAACTTGGCTCCTTCTGCGGGCTGAAACCAAAGTTATATTTAACCAAGGACCACGGATTGTCGCTTTAGATTCGGCTCGAATTTAATCAGCCTCTCAGGAATTTTGTTTGCCACCTTCAGCAAGTTAAATCCCAAAATTAACACTCCAAAAAGGCAAGATGGAAGTTGACTTTCTGGTTGGGGATGGGGGATTGACTTGGCCCTGATTTGGCCTGGCTTTCCGGTTTTGGCTTTCCGCTTTCGGCCTTCCACTTTCGAGTTGAGTTTGAGTTTCTAGCTCGTGTCGCCATCTTGCAGGACGCTCCGCTGATTTCGCCAGGGCAACGCAATAATTTGTGTAAATAATCAATGGCCTGTGCCGGGGCTTATTGACATATTCTCTACTATGCAATGGCCCACGGGGTCCTTGGCGGCCTTTTGTGGCCAGGGCAATTAAATTATTTATAGCTGGCTTTCGAGGGCCTCCAAGAAACTTCCCCATGGCAACTTGGATGTCCCGTCTAGACCTTGTCCTCGCGCAAATGGATGGACCATCAGGATCCCAAGGAACTCAAGGAACTCGAATCCCAAGCCCCGCAGGTGGCTAAAACTCGAAACAGAAGGCGGCTCTAATTACAAAGAGCTTAGGCTCGGAAAATATGCAACAATTGCTAATTTGATGAGTTCCCTTTCCTTTTCCCGTTTCCCCAGTTTTTCTTCCCCCCACAAAAGGTTAATGTTGCTTCAGTTGAAATAATAGAAAAATTAAAATATTTTACAGCGCCAGCAGAGGGGATCAAGTGTCAGACAGGCTAACAATTATGGCGCACACCTTTTGGCCGCCCTTTTGGCGCCAACGTCGAAGCCATTATCAAACTTTGACTAATACCATTGAAATTTGTGCATAATTTCGAGGCACTTAAAGCAGACGCTTTATGCGTGCTTAAGTGCCACGCCCACCGCCCACTGCCCAAAGCCCTGCCACGCCCCCTAACACCCGGTACTTTGTAGTAACGCTTAGCAAACCAATTTAGCTGAGTGAGCCCGAAAATTGTGAGTCTCTGGACTTGGTAAATAATTCCTTTAGGAAACTTCTGCGCCTAAATTGGCACTTTAAACAGGTGACATTTGAATATTTATGAATGCAAGTCCACTTGTGTGGATAATGACAGTTAAATTAGTGATCAATATAACTTAAATTAATTATTTAACTTCGTCAGGGTATTTCAAGGTCGGTTGTAAGGGAAAAGCACTTCCTGGCCCTCAGGGCAGCAACAGTTTTTGTTTTCGTATCCAGCCCTAAGTAGAACACGTCTCACTTAATTAACTATTCAAAAATGTTTGCAAATTGCTGGGGAGGCGAAGGGCGCAACTAAACCATCATTAAAAGGAATTGTCCAGACGGCTTCAATCTCTCTATCTCTGCCTGGTATTTTTTGGGGGCTATCCCTAACTTAGAAAACTCAGAAAACCCAGAAGCCACCCGCAATCGGTCGTGCGTAGGCTTCTTGATAAGACCTGCTCCTCCCACTTCCATTTCCCATTTTCCACTTTCCACTTCCCTTTCCCATTACATCCGCCGTAATGGCGGCTTGTCCTTTTTTGTATTGCTGTTCTTTGTTTGTCTGCGAGGACGTCCTTGACTTTCCACCCCCACCCAACACCCACCCCCCCTCTCGTTTGTTGGGGCCATTTTCTCCATTTGACTTTCAAATAATAAAACATATTTTTTGGGGCGCCGAAGCCGCATGAAAACGGCAGCTGTAAAATTTGTGGGTTATTTGTTGAAAATACATTTTCCACTTTTCATTTTCGTTTCCTCCTTTTGCCGCTCTTTGCTGTGTGTTTTTCTTTTTCCGTTTTTTACTTTTTTAGTAACCCGGCAAAGGTGAAGTTGGCCCGAAAGCCTCGTTGTTGGTTTTCGATGCGACCCAGGCTCAGGTTATGTTTTGTGGGATATTTGATGAGGAGGGTCGCCAATGGAAGTGGAAATGGAAATGGGTGGCCGCAATGAGTGGAGAGTGCAAAAATGCCAATTTTATGCATGAGAAAATACTTAAAATAAAGTATAAAATATTTCATTTAAATGTAAATGATTTTTTATTTCACTTTGGCTCATGGCCGCTGTTTGCCAGCTGGAAAATACACGAATAAATCAACGAGTGTGTGCAAATGTTTTCCCATAACGCAAATAAATACAGTTTTTAGTCAGCACTTCTGGGCTTTATTAAAAGTAAATTTTATCAATTAATACTTTGTACACATTGAAAGCGCTTTTTGATCTTTTTGTTGGCAAGGGCACTTAAAAAGTCCCCCTTCCCTAGCCATAAATCAACATTTTATTTGGTAAAATAAGTATAATATAAAACAATCTGTGCTCTGTTTTAAAAGTAAAGTTCGGCAATAAATTTCCCTCTGTAAACTTTCAATCAAAATCAACCGAAAACTTTGAATATGCCATAAATAAAATAAACTTCTTCGGAATTACGGGCATCTTTTTCTCCGATTTTTGTTGGGTGCAAAGGAGACCGTTTGCAGAACCATTTGCCATTTATCTTGGACTGGCGACCGACTGCTCTCAGCTAGTTGAGAATTATGAGGCATGTCCTTCGGCTTCGTTCCTGTCGCTGCCCCCGAAATTGATGTACGATGTGCCAGGTGATGAAGGAGTCCTCGCCCCCCATAAATATCTCCCCATATATATCTCTCGGCGAGTCTGACTGTCGTTTGTCATAAAATTAGCGACAGTTCAGGAGGCGTGATGAGTTCAAGAGGCGGGGGATGACGGGGGACGGGGTGCTTGTGGCATGCCCCATGTCGGGGGCTTCATTTGGGGTGTCCTTGTGCCGCGCACAAATTAGTTGGTGAATTTTTTATGTTGCCACAGCACGATAATGTGACACGGCCGCCCACATACATCTTGTCCTTGTGCCACGCCCCCTCCCTGGGGCATCCTGCTGATGTCTTCGCTCATTTTGTGGCAAGGTGTCTTCGCCTTCGCCTTGCTGTTGCTGTTGCTGTTGCCCATAAATGAAAATTGATGCTGGCGCAAGATTTTTCACGCCACATTGTCAAGTGTGTTGATTCGATTAAGATGAGGGATGGGAGGGCTCCTTGGGGCAGAATGCTCGGAAGATGGCCCACAAACCCATTTCAAGTGCAACAGCAACGGATTGAGCTGCAGACGGGCTGCTCTGAAATTGAGACTCCACGTAATTGCATTAATTCCGCATGGCGACTCCATGCCACATCAGTCAGTCACTCTGTCCAGCAGTCATTCCATCAGTCGAGTGTGTTCCACGCTCATTACGAGCCGAAAAGCGAATCGGGAGCACGCGAGCCTGGGTGAAATTAAAATTTCCGCTTTTGCGTGAGAGTCTGGGCAAAAGAGCGATTGCAGCAATAATTGCAGAATTGAAGCAAATATTTCCATCCAGGGGCCCATCGTCATCGCCATCGCCATCGCCCATTGTGTAGGCAATTTGACTGTCCACCTATGCGGACGCCAGTGTGGCATGCCTCAAGCCTCAAGGCTGCCTTCGTCACGCAATGGAAAGCTGTTGGTGCTGCTGCTGCAGCTGTGGATGTTGCATGTTGCTGCCGTGCATGTTGCTGCTGCCGCTGCTGCTGCTTCTGATGATGATGATGCTGATGCTGCAGCCTGACCCATTGTAATTGCATTGTGGCATTGTGTCGTCCTACTCATCACTGCCCACTTGTCTGGCCCTTGCTCTCGTTTTCAGTCTCGTTGTCGTCTTTCTGGTCTGCGTGCACTTAGAAAAAATATTACAACTTAAATTGGTAACTTTAAAAGGAACTTTTTTATGTGATTAGTGAAATAAACTTACAATGAATACACATCATTAAATATGTTATAGATTAAAGGAGTTCTTTGGAAAGGAGTTTTCTGGAGCTCATCAGCCACTATTACCAATTTATTGACTTAAAAACTTATATTTCTCTTCGATTTCTATAAATATTTTTGAATATAAAACTCAAAAATATTTTTGTTTCATTATAGTTTCGTTGTATATTTTCGATAAGGTCTTTAGAAAGTCCAAGAAGTTTTAATAAATAAAGCTTAAGTACAACCCATTTATGATATCTTTAGATACTTCTCCCAGTGCACAAGAAACAACCGATGCTGTGATGGATGATGCCCCGGTTTTAAGAAGGATATCCGCTCTTTTACTCAATCGGTGCCGCATTCCTTTGCCACTCTAGTGGCATCTCCCCCCAACCGCTGCCCCTAACCCCCTCCGCTCAACGAGCTGTTTGGCATGCGGACAAAATAATTACAATTTCGCATTATTATGCGAAGTGAATTTTCATTTATGGAACCTTTTCAATGTCTCAAGTACTGCTGCTACTGATTCTTCTTTTATTCCATTTCGCTGGTGGCCCGTTGTTGTTGATGTTGCCGCCTCGTTGAGAAGTTTATTAAAATTGCAAGTGGCCCCGGCCCTCCCGCGGATGTTGCAACATTATTTTCGTATTAAATTGTATTTCCCGGCGATGGGATCCATCATCAGAGTATTTATATATTTTTCGCAGACATATTTGCAGACACCGCAAAAGGTTTTCAGGTGTCCATGGCAGGATGAAGGGGGAGGGGGAATGCGAATGCAAACACATTTTGAAACTACATATTTGCAGGAGCGAGTTGAACGCACTTCTTATATTGAACACACATCGCTGCCTTCGAATGCATCCGAGTCTTTGGCATTGAACGAGGGGTTTTCCGAGCATTTTTGAAGGCATGCCATAAATGCTTCGACGCCCGCAAAAGCATTTTGCATCCATTGGTGTTTATACTGCGAGGTTCCTGACTGATTGTGCGGGGATGCCGATGTTCCTCCGCTTGGCATCTTAAGTGCTTTTCGATTTTCCCCCATTTTCGCCACTATCCACTATCCTGCCCAATGAGCCCGAAATCTATTCAAATGGAATGGCAGCTACCTTTAAATTTAGAGTGCAGTGTTTAAGCGCAATTGCGCTGTTGCTCCTGCATAATTAACACCCATTGCATCGCGGGGGGCGAAGGGCGTGTGTAATCCTATTTGTAAGCCCCACTCATTATTAATAAGCACAATTTCGCATAATGGCCAATGAGAGCGGAAATGTAAATAAATTATGAATACATAACAATGTAAGCGAGAAATACTATAAAATATTGGCTCTTTGTGCCCGCTGTTTGGGTTGCATAAAAATTTCCCAACTCACTTTAAATCCGTTTGCTATTTTCGCATTCCTGATTTATTACGAAATGTTTGCTCCCCCAAATAGAGGCACGTCCTGGCCTCAACTTTTTCAACCGAACAAATATCGGGGAAGTTTAAAATTCTAAACGCCTACGCAGCCTAAGAACGTAAGACCTGTGGACTTATAGAGAAATAAAATGAAATGGGCAAACGAGACAAAGGGAATTATTGGTGGGGGCATGGGATGGCGGAAGATGGCCCTGTCTGTTTAATTTAAATCTTGTCTCCTTCCCATCTATTTCTTTTATTATTTACTTTTACAGTTGCGGTTAGGTTGATAGCAATGAAAGTTGGGAACCCCATTTAATAATATATAACTTTTCAACGTTGTCCCATTATGATATGTATCTTAAACAAATATTCTTAAGGCACCTGAGAAAATAATAATTTTTCTAAATTGACCAAAACTTATAAACTAATATTTATTAAATATATAAATATTGTTAGTCTGTCCATGTACTTAAAAATAATCAATACTTATTACTAATTCCTTACCATTAAATATCAAATTAAAGGCGAACCACAAGACCAAATATAGTCGGTATAGCTTGTATAGCACACCAACATATTGGTGTATGGCTGTGGTATTTAGTGCTATTATTACGACCGCATTTGTTTATTTATAAGCCCCGTTCCCTGGTTTTCCAGAAGAGGGTGCCGGGGATGTTGGCCTGCCGATATGGCAGCTTATGTCAAAGTACGTGCCTGGACGTCCACATGGCCTACACCTTTTGACGGTTTGAAGGAGACAGAGGGAGAAGCAACAACTTGCCGCGGGCCAGAAATCATGTTTAGAATGCCTAAGTGCTTCGTGAGCGAGTCAAGTGGCAAGTGCCGGCAACAAACCCCCCGGTTTGCCCCCTCTTTTCCAACCCCCCTCGTAAACTATGCGTGGGCGTCGTGTGCGTAGCAAAGTTTAATGAACTTCAAAGCATCGACATTCCCATTTCCATTCCCATTCCCAGTTCCATTTCCATTTCAATTCAATTCATCAATGCGGCAAACATCGATTGACGAATGTTTGCTGTGCCCCTCAATAATTCTTTGATGGAATTATTATTATTGTATGGCATCGGTATGGAGATGGCTGTGTGTTTTGCATATTTATTGGCAGGCAGGCAGCCCCAGCGCTCCGTAAATGGCTTTTAATTATGGCCCTGGCTATCCAATTCTGACCGCATTTTATGGCCAGCAACAACACTGCCTGCTGCATGATGGCATTTTTCAATTGTCTGCATTGTGCTTTGTTTAATTGTTCAACCGAAACAAACAGAAAACATGTCAAAGGGACTATTTTAGGCGGGGAGGAGAGCGGTTTAAAGGAGAAAAAATAAAATGCCAGTGTATAGAAATGAATTTTCCACCATCTAGCGTGAAAAGCGCCGTTGGGAAAATGTTCAAAAATGTTCGTCCGGCAAAAACCCCAAAAACAATGCGAATTTGTCAAACAAATGCAACGCACATGCTCATAAATTCTCGCTTTTCGGATGGGGAAAATGGTAGGGAAAAAATCGGAAAAGCGAGGCCATAAACAAAAATGTTTCCAATTTTTTCCCCACTCGCTTTTGGCGAATTTTTTCCGCACGCAGTAAATCAGCCAAACAGTTTTGTAAACACCACAGCTAACTAAGAAAAGCGCACCCATATCCCATGCTAAACCACTATAATTGACTACTTTCGCCAGCGTAATCTAATAATTGTTCTCCCTTTATTTTCAGGTAATTTCCAACACACTTTTTTGTGGCCCCGCATAAAATAATTCGCTCGTAAGTAATTTAAGTAATTTGTCAAAAAGGAAAAACCGGAGCTCTGCTAGCCTCAACAACCATTGAGTTTATGAAGCGAGCTTTATTTTTATGTTATTATATGTATTATGCAACAGCTGAAGAGGAGTTTCGTGGCGTGTATAAAACAAAACCAAAAACAAGAAACAAGTAAAATCACAGAAATTGCTGCATGAATATCCTTTTAGCGCGCTCCTGACGCTTTTATGCGCATTTAACTTTTACGGTTATGATGACGTTGCGGTAAATTGGTTCGGGGGGCGTGCCTCCACCCCAGGGTTTTAAAAGTTAAATTCAGTATTTGTATCGAAAACATTTCTGCGAACGAGAAGCAATTAAAGCGAGTCTTGCAGGATTAATCAGGACGACTATCCCCAGCCCTTTTCACCCCCTCCACACTTTCCACTTTCACCGCATAGTCGTGCATAGTGTGCACTGCATTTTCATTGCATACTTGCCGGCAGCATGAATGAAAAGCCCAGGCATTTTCCGCCCCACACACAGTTGTAGTTGTAGCGTAAAACGATCCCCGAGTCTGAGCCATGTTGTTGATATGGAATTGCATCCCCCACAGCCTTTCATCCCGACCATCCTGGGGGACGGCTTGTATCTGGCATATTAAAAAGGCAGCGAGTGAAACAAACTGAATGAAAAGTTGTAGTAATGCCTTTACAATGATTACGCCTTCACTCGCTTCAGCCCCACCAACTTTTCAAATAAACTTCTCTTTCTCTCTGATCTGCGCCTGTCTGTTTGAGCGTTCATTGCACCCAAGTTGGCTGGGTAAAAAAAAAGGAGAAAAAGTTCAAACGGCGAAACTGCAGCGGCAACTGCAACAGATACTGGCGGCCATTGTTTGCCCACCCACGCAGGATATTAGAAACGAGGAAAAACGAGGCACTCATTACGCATACGCCCAGTTGGCCTGATATGGCAAATAATCGCCGCCTTAAAGTGTTTGGTTAAAGCCAGTTGCAAGCGGCTTAAATGCGACGCTCCCCGTTGTTGCGGTGCTGCTGCAGTGAAATAAAAACCACATTTGATATAAAGGCACCCACAGCCCCAGACAGTGGCAGACAAAGCGGCACGACAACCAACTGGCTGCCAGGACTCCCAGTCCCCTTTTTCTGTGCCCCCGCCCCATTTTCCATTTTCCCATCTAACTCTATGTCTGTCTGCCTGCTGTCTCTATATATGGCTAGAGCCTGCCTTGAAGAGTTTTCCCAGTGTTTTCTGTGGCACGCCGACGACGACAGCAGCCATCCCCCTGCAGGCCCCTTAAAACCCCATTCCTGAAAATCCTTATAAACAGGGAAAAAATGCACATTCCATGTTATGTTTAAGATTAATTAGTCTGAGATTAAATTCGTTATTAACTCAAAACAAATTATAATCAATTCAAAAAGCAATTAAATTGGTAACAAATCAAAATTAAATCACTATTAAGACTTAAAGTTGTTGTTCCATTTCCATTTGCTGAATTGCAATTAATGAGAAAATATAAAATTATTTAATAAATACATTTGTATCTTATCATTATCATTTGTATCTTTTGTATTGCATTATTACAAATGTAGATAAAATATATAATTATTTAAGAGATACATTTGTATCTTATCATTATCCTTTGTATCTTTTCCTAACACTTAAGTCCTGAATATTCCCAAACTGATTACCATATATTTATCCCAGTGCAGAGATGCCAGTTGGATGGCTGGCTGCGCTGCATGTTTGTGCTTATGGAAAATCCCTGCGCTCTAAAAAATTTATAAGTGCGCACATGGTGGAGGAAAAGTCTACATTGCACGCCGCCACTCTCTCCACTCTCCACTGCCGCTTTTCCTCTTTGCATTTTGCGAAAACTTTTGTAAAATGACAAAAATATGCCCATTAAAATGAGCAAATGTTGGAATTTATGTACATTAGGAGGCCTAGGAAAATGGAGGAGCGGAGCGGCAGGCCTCATAAGGGATGCTCTTTTATTTGCCCGGCTTGTGCTTTTCCCGCCGCCCATTTCCCATTTCCCGCCCTCCGCATCTCCAGCTGCGGCTCATTCATCATGGAAAAGGGAGCACAGAAGGAGATGGGTCAGGAGACAGTGGGGGAAAAGGCTGGCAAAACTGGGAAAACTGTCCTTTCTGACTGCATTTCTTGGCTTGTTGAAGTCACAGTTGGTTAGTGCAAACAATTAGCGCAGCTTAATCAGATTTGCCCCGTCGCATTAAGGCCTGATAATTCCCTCTGTCCCGGCGGGGAAACCCCGCTTTCCCAGCGAACAACCCTTCGATTGGGCAAAGAAAAGTTGACCCCAAAAGTTTCTGCTGAAAGAACTTAAAACGCTTTTCCCGACTTGGCCGCGGGCAAAGTTTAGCCCCTTCTCAGACAGTCGGACAGACGGAAAGTTTTCCAATTTTAATGAAAATATTTGTGCAGACTAGTGTACAGTGAGCCATCTGACTCGAATCGGATTGCCGGCTGGACAAGCTCGTATCATTAATATGCATGTCATCGAGCCAGGACCAAAGGATCCTGCAGCTCTTCAGACCAACTTTATGAGTGGATAGTTCCTACCTACGGATAGTTGGAATGCGGCTAAGGGGAGCCCTATCTCTTTGGCCATGTGTTTATAACAAGCTGTGAAAATATTTCCTCACTTTTTCAACCAGACTTCTGTTCTTGCTGTCCTGCAATCGATTTTCCAGACGTTTTTCCTCGCACTTGAGGAAAACAATAAGTTGAAGCCAAGGAAGAGTGTAGAAAAAAATAGGAAAAGGCTTCCTTCTGTATTTCCTTTTTCCCCATTGTTGGCAAGTTTTCGTGTCGTGTTGGCAAAACAATAACTTGGCCAGAACAGGATTGCCTTGCATTATGCACTGGGCTTAAATTCAGGCATTCGCCTGTAATAAGTGACAGTTTCAATTACAATTTACAGCTCGACACAGTCCCATTGTTCTACCGTACCAACCTCATGATGAACTTTTAATGAGCTAATTAAGAGCCACACTTTCGTTTTCACAGCCAAATATGGTGGCTCTGCTGGCGAAAGTTTCCATTTTGGATTTTCGACTTGTTGGCAACGGGAAAATAGCCGAATTTGTTGCCAATTAAAAGTTGCCACCGAAAGTGAGGTGAGTCGGTGAGTCGCTTGGGGTGACAAAAACGAGTGCTGTAAACTGAGAGCAATCGAATGGCATTTTAATTGAAATTCCATGGCAGATTCTGCTGTCTAATAATTGAAAGGAAATGCAAGTCACGATTTAAGTTCGTGTGTGTTTGTGTATGCGACTGGGCGAAGGATAATGAAAAAGAAATTACATTTTATTAGTGGGAAATTGAATTTTCCTAATCGAATTTTGGTCGGGGCTTTAAAGATGTTCGCAAGCATTTTCAAGCACTAAAAACCTTAATAATTTAAAGGGCCATTTAAAAGTGCGTGCTCGAGCAGAACCACTTTTAGTGTTCTGACCCAATGGAATACCATAACAAGACCTAATGACTTCTAGTGGACCGCGTATCCGGGAGATATCTAAATGTATATGCATTAACTGCTATCTTATCTGCAGCACAATTAAAATATTAAAAGAAATCATAAAAAGAGACAGGCCACCCGGCAGACGACCAGTCCGCCACTAACCATAATTCAAGTCATTAAAAGTTGTGGGGCCACCAAAAACACCACCAGAACCACCAGTAACACCACCAAAAGTGGGGTGTGTCTGCAATAAAATTGCCCACCGCGTCTAATTCTAATTTACTGCGTTTATATGGTTTGGGGTTTCTGTTATTTTTCCTCCTTTTTTGGGGGGGCTTCGAGCTTTGTTCTGGGCCAAAATAAATTGGGTGAATTTATGCGTTGAACATTAAAGGGCTGTTCACGGTATAGAGTGTATAGGCCTACGTTGCGTTGCCAAGTGGCAACCGGGCTCACCTGACGGCACTTAATTTGGCCCGAAATGAGTTACAAATTCTGGTTCCGTTTTCGGTGCAAATTGTTTGCCAATTTGCTTCGCACTTCGGCGGGAAAAAAAGAGAAGGAGCTGGAGATCGAGATCCTTGTTTGTTGTTCACGCGTTGCCAACGGTTGGCTGTGTGTTGGCTGTACGATAATTTCGCGTTAAAATATATATATCTGAGATGGCTCATCTCGGCTCTTTTGGCCAAAAGGAAGGAAGTTGGCTAAACAAGCGGCATTCAATTAGGAGGCAGCCAGGCGGAAATTAATCAGCCGCCAGTCGCAAGAGCTGCCAATCAGCAAAAGTTTTCCCTTTGAAGTTGCTCCATGTCATTCTCATGCAGCATCCATGAAAATGGCAAGTTGGAGGTGGGGGAAATGGAAAATGGGAAGGCCTTTCCCCCAAAACACCCACCCACGAAAAGTGCAGGCTGCCTGACACTGACAATGACAATTAATCAAGCGATAACAAGATGTAAATGCAATGCATTGAATATTTTCCCCCCTGACCCCACTGCATAATATTTTCCAAAGTCCCTTTTCCATTTTACTCCCTGCTTTTTTTTTGGTTTTTTGTTTTTTTGTGGCCTTGGGGAAAACTGCAGTTTATTTGAAAATTAAATTTACGCCAAATTTGCGCAGACAGCTGGCTGCGTTTTTCACCCAGCGCCCCTGTCAGACTTTCAACTTCATGAATTGGATTATGCCGGGTTCTTGGACCGGAGTCGGAAGATTCGGGCCATGTTTCCCAGCCGCGGGCAAAACGGTTCTGAATCTGAATCTGAGTCTGGAGCTGCTGCAGCTGAAGCCTGCATAGTTTTTAAGTAGCTGCGTAAATTTTCCCGCACAGATTTCTCGGGAAAACCCACCCTAGTCTGTTTTCTTTCAGCGCAAAAATTGCCGCCAGCATCGAGCGTCGAGAAGAAAAATGAAATGTTGTCTATGCATGAATGCAGTCGCTGATGGCGGGAGGGGTGGTGGGGCTGTGGAAAATTCCCTGGAAAATGGTGGGCGGGGGCGGGGGCGGGGACATCCCTTTGTGCCCACGATTTGCGTACTTTGCATGTACGAACAAACGGTTTAAGTGCTTTCAAAATGTTGACGCTCGGCGAGGATGCTGATGACGATGAAGCCGGGGAAATGGAGATGGTAGATGGTAGTTGCTAGATGGATATGATGGCCAAACTCCGACATCATTTTATTATCTGCTATGTAAATTTGCGCGCTGCAAAAGTTTGCGGAAAGTATTCCGGGTTTGATTTTGAGGTAGCCCAAGTCTTGGCCCGTTATCCTCTGCCTTATCCTTATCCCTTCGGCCAGGATTAGCCAGCCGTTTGAATGGCCAAAAACCAATAACCGAGGGCGCTATTCTGTGCGGGGCCATAATTTAATTCAATTATCGTGGCTTGGCTGCCGCCTTCCCGCTGAGTGCGTCGTTTTTTATGGAATTTCTATTGGATTGCCGCTTAAAATGCTAAATTATGTGCTCTGCGGAGGACCAGGGTCTATAAATTTAATTCTACCTACCGAAATTCATGGCGGCCTGTAAAAATTTTATTGCATACTTGCAGGCGCGAAAAGCCAGGGCATATGAAAAATATTTAAGGATCTACGACTGCGGCCAAAACAATTTGCCAAAGCCGCTTAAGAGCCGCCAGGCGCTGAAAGCCCCACATACCTTGAGGTCCTGGTTTTGGTCCTTCTCCTGCCTTTTCGACCTCACACATGTGCGAATGCTGGCATGTAGGTCCTTTTGTTTTATTTGCCAAAGTGCGGGGAAAAGTCGGGGGAACAGTCTGGGGAAAGCAAAGCCTATTAGACTGCCGGCGAAACCAAGATGGCGCCATATTAAATTTCGCTTTCCTCGACTGGCTGGCATTGTATTTGTTTATGTCTTCGCCGCTTTCTCGTCTGGCTCACATAATTGTGCCACAAAAACTGTGGCCTTAGTGAAGCGATAAAGCGCTCCCCACTCGCTTCCTGATTATCAGCCAGCAGCCTTGGATTCTCCTCTTTTTTTTTTGGTGTTTTAGCCTCGTAAAACATAAGAGAAGAGCCGAACTGGCCAACTAATTGTTAAAGCTGGCAAGTGTGACGTCAGCCGACTTAAAGACCTCAGTCGGGCACCCCGAAAAAACACCCAATCCTCAAGCCACCGTTGTCATGCCAAATAAGAACATCTGGCCCGGAGCCTCGTTTGTTGTTCTTGGCTGGCTCTTATCAAATCAGGACTTTTGACAGCTTTTGGCAGACATCCCCGTCGAAGGATACTCACTTACATTCAGTTCTATGTATAAGTACGTTTGATATTTGTTTGTGCGGCGCGTGGATTTATTTATGTCGTCTGCCAACCGGCGGGCAAAGTAATAAATTTTTCACAGAAAGCAAACAAACTTCAAATCGTTTTCATTAAAAAACATGAATGTGGCAGTTACTGCTAATTCACTCCCCCATCGATTCCGGCGACTTCCTCATCCCCTCGTCTTCTGTTTCACTTGACTTGGCAGCTTGATTTTGATTTATTGACCTGACAGGTTAAGGCCTGAATTATTAATGCCAATTACTGTGATTACCCGAAAAGATTGGGGCTGATGCGACAGAATCATTAACCCAAAATAGGTTTGTAAACTTTGTTAGGCCCGTAATCAAGATGGCTTTAAATGGGTATTCTCAAGGGACTTAAATTGTCTCTTCTTTGTTTTTTAAACAATTTAATGTGATTTAATTAAGTTCTCTGCTTATAATTTATAAGGGGATATAATCCATTTGTTATCGTTAATCCAACTTAATTCCCTGTCTGTAAAGTTGTTTCCAAGTACATTACAATTAGTTTGCGTTAAAGAAAGCTCCACAACTTGCCGCAAATGTCTTTTCACGTACTTGAAAACATTTTTACAGCACCTAGAAAATGCGAAAATCGATGGAAATCGAATGAAATTAAATGACCCAACAACACTCGGTTCGCTAGCGAACAAAAAGGATTCACATTTTATTGTAGCACACTTTCAAGCACTGCCAAAGTTTTCCTTTTGAACTTAGCCTAGTAAAATTTTACAGAAATTTCCTGCGATTCGATGGCTAACTTTCAACATTTGCTTTCATTGCAGGTAAAAACCCCAATTCGAATGGAACAATTCAGGGCCCCTCCGAAATTTGCACATCCGTACACACTTCGTATACGTATTGGAAAAACCCACAGAGCGAATCTGCAGCTAAAATTGGATTACAAACTTCGCTGAGCAGGAATAAATCACTTGACTTTCCATAAATCATTAGCGGGGGACTTTCGATCCCTTGGGTCACGTCTGCCGAAATCAAAAGCATATTATGCCCGAAAGTATGCAAACATAAACCAATTATGGCCAAGCGAGCCCGAACCCGAAATTTTCCATTTCCCATTTTGAGTTTTCAGTTTTCGGGGCATTATCCCCTTAGATATCATTGTGTTTTGCCTTTGTTGCCACTTCATGGCTCCCGGCAGTCAAAAGAATCGCCGAAGCATTTAATCAAGACACGCACACAAATTTACACGCTAAACTGATTACGCGGAAAAGCCAATAATTATGTAATCATAGCCCCTTATAATTTTTGACAAAGGTCCTGCCCTCGGAAGGATGAATAGGTCTAGCGGAAAAAGGGGGCTATGATTTAGTGTCGATATTTCGGAACAGTCTTGAGCGGCAACTGTACAATATGCCATTGCCATTCTGCTGCCCCGGAATGTGGAGCAGTTTGCGGTTATTGACCAGGCCAAAACTGCAGTGTCTGGGTGGCTGAAAGGAGCTCTTTTATGCTGCCTCTGAATGGCCCTGGCCAAATGGCAATGGCTGGCTGTTAAGGGCGCAATGGAAGCATTTTCCAGCACGCCGTTACTTTTAATTAACTTTGATTTTCATTAAAGAAGCCATAAACACGAGCTCCGCCTTCGTCTCCTGGGCGGGCAGAAAGTTTCGCCAGCTCCCCCTTTTGGCCCATAATGATTATGAATCGGATCCAGCGCCACATGCATAATGCATTATGCATAAACAGTAACAAAAGTTTAATAAAAATGCATTTCAATTTTTAATTAAAATTAAATTTTCATGCCGCTGGCTGCGCTGGCTTTATAGTTTATAGTTTTTTGCCCTGCTCCCTGCAAGGAAATTAATATTTCGGCTTATATACACAGAGAGAGAGATACAGCCATGCGTGGTGTCCATTTTAATTATGCATAAATGTCTGTCTGCATTTTTTCACTTTGGCCCGGGCCAAAAGGATGGAGAAAGATGCCGTCCTGGGTCATAATTTCCCCGTATTTGCACAAGTTTTTCTGCAGCAATTTCGACCCCTCATTCGGTATTTTTTTTTTGCCCCAACCGCAAGGTAAATAATTGACCGGGCGACGGCGGAAACTTTTGTTTGTTTAGGCCATTAGCTCCGTGTTCGTGCTACCCCCTTGGCCATTTTCCATTTCCCGTTTACTGCTTTCCGTTCGGGCCGTGAGTCATTCAGTCAATTGTTGCATGCACACTCGGCTTATTAGTGCAGCTCACTTAAGGCAAACAAAGCCGGGCTAAACTGTTAATCGCCGGCAACACTTAAGACAAACACGGGTTCCAGCCGCAGGAGGAGGCGGGGGAGGGGGTGGAAAACCCAGGGGGTGGGATGGGTTGGTGGTGTTGCACTTGAGCCGCAACAATTGCATGTCGAGTCGGGGAATTTCCTCCTTCAAAAACACCCCCACCCTCCTTTCGGCCTGCCTTTGTTCGCACTCAGGACACATGGATGCACATGCACTTGCACACAGAACAGGA
The DNA here is from genome assembly GCF_014743375.2 of Drosophila subpulchrella. Classification (NCBI taxonomy): domain Eukaryota; kingdom Metazoa; phylum Arthropoda; class Insecta; order Diptera; family Drosophilidae; genus Drosophila; species Drosophila subpulchrella. The sequence goes on from NC_050611.1 coordinate 11,321,173, forward strand.
GAAATGGGTTGAGAAAGAGGGAAATACACTGGGGAAAACACTATAGAACAGAAGCCGTTCAAAATAAACCGTACTTTAGTATCACGAACAAATTTATACCTTTTTAGATTTGAATGCGCTCTAGTAAAATCACTCTTAATTTAGTTTTTATTCATTTGATTTATCTACATCTGTATTTTTTAATAGTTTTAAATTTAACGGAAATCATGAAAACAATTTTCTCAGATTTTAGAAATTGGTTGGTACTGGTTCTTGAAACGTTTTTGCTTTAAGATATGTTTAATAATCTTATTAGTCAACGAATAATGTGCAAGACAATTATCTTTATGAGTTGTAATCCTTGATCCATAACCAGACCATATTTCACTATTGACTTTAGGTTCGCTTATCCAAGTTTTTCCTACCTTTTTCTCCCAGTGCATAAAGAAGCAGAGGTATTAGAGGAACAGATACTCGCAGAGTAAGCTTCGCAAGGCACCTGTTCTGCACTTGCTAATCTTGATGGCCTGCCAATTGCCAAATGCAATTGCCATTGATTGCCGGACCCCGGACTGCAAAAGTATGGCCAAAAGCAAAAACAATGGCAAAAGGAGACGGATACTACAGCGGAATCCACTTGGAGGATAAGGGGCGTGGCAGGATGGACAGACAGACAAGCTTTTGTTTTCCACCGCTTTGTTTCGCACCTTTTCCAGTCGCCAGAACACACACACATCCACAGGGAAAAGCTCTCAGAAGAAAGTGGCTGAATCTGAAGCCACTTGACAGCATAACTTCCTTTGGAAGGATAACTCCGGGAATCCCCTTTTGCATTCAGCCCGCCCATAAACCTAATTGAAAGCCAACCAAATGTTGACCAATTACACTTTTTCATAGCCGGAAAATCGATTAGCGGTTTGGGCTATTTGGGCTATCAGCGAGCAGCTAAGGGCCCAAATCGACTGGGTCATTTGTCAGCAAATTCGATTGAGTGGGCCGTTGAAACTAAATATCCGGGCCACCTGCAAAAACCAACTAATGCCCAACATTATGGCCAATTGACCGGGGCGTGTCCGGAATGGAATGACATTCGTTTTGCGTTTTTGTACAGCGATACATTCTATTTATTTGGATTATTTTATTTGGCCAACTCTGATTGTTGTAGAACGCAATAAGCGAATTTGCATAAAATCTCAACGTTTGGTGTACTTTGTAAAACGAAGCTAAATAAACTTGCCATAACAATAACAGCAGCAATGGCAACATCAACGCACTTTGTCATGTTTTATGCATGAACAACAACAGCAACCAGTGAAACCAGCTGAACACGAGCAAATTGCATGTAGAGCAGTCCTGACTGACACTGAAAGAAAAGGGGTAGTTTTAGAAATTGACAGATGATTCAAAGTCAAGAAATTTATTTGTGATTTTAGATCCGTTCTTCAACTGCCTAAAAGCAATGAATTTAATATTTCATAGCATACTTTTAGGGACCATAACTTGGGATTTAATATCTTCAAGGATTTCTGTTGTTTCTTAAATGCCACAATTGTAGAAATGAGTCCATGATTAGTAATAGCATTTCAAATCTTATAAAAACTAAGATCTAAATGTTTGGTGATTTTAGGTTAGACTCCCTAAATTTATGATCACAGCACACTTTTAGGCACTATTACTAGAGATTTTAAAGCTCCAGGGATTTCTGTGGCATATTTGTACAAATTTTTCTTGTTTTGATGATGCTTAAATATTTTATTTGAGGTTTTTGTTTTGCTCTGTGCATACATATTTGTAAATCCAACTAAATAAGAAAAAAACTTGACAAATAAAATGAAAGCAAGGGGCTTACAAGGGCTAGCCCCCGCATTCACCACTCTTCCCGTGTGTTTGTCGGTGTTTGGCTGCTGAAATCATATGCAGCGTCCTGGCGAATGCCACATATTGTTTGTACTGGGTACCCCGTAGCCCCGTACCCCCGAGTGTTATGCATTTTCGACTTTATGGTAAATCAGATTAGGGCTGGCCCACTCACAAACACTCGCACATAGACACATCGAGCTGAGCTCAGCTCAGTTACAATTTCAATTGCAAAAATGTGTTGCATTGTTTTATTGGGCCGAACTCCCTGTCTGTCGTCCTGTGGTGCGTTGCAGTTGTTTGTTGATTTAGCAGTTAGATTTATTGCATATTTGATGCCATGCAACAAATTGCCTGTATGCCACAGGGCAACTGGGCCCCTCATTCTGCATTTCTGTGTGGAAAGGCAATTTAATATATATTCTTTTTTCCCCACAGTTGCATCACCACGATGAATTATTTTCGTTTTGTCGAGGACTCTTCATATCGGGCATTCGGACTGCGGTCTAATATGCAGTTAGTAAATATAAATTTTCACTGACAGCATCGACTAAAAACGAAAAATTTAAATTGCACAAGGGCAAGGGAGATGCATTTCAAAATATTCACTGAGGTCGCTGCACATATTTCTGGCATATTTCCATGTTGACCCATAAATATTTGAAATGCTTTGATGCATTTTACATTTGTATCTCCGTGGCTCTCAACGGCTTCCTTTCATTCGATTTAATTATTTAGGTTTTAGAATTTTGTGCAATCCGGTAAATAGTCCTTTATCTAGGGCGTTGGCTGAAATTTTAATGGTTTTCATTTTTTTATGCTTTTGAATTTAAATGATTTGTATAGATGGGAATTTTTACACAAAAACTTATCTAGATATACAGCAATAGCGTTTTATTTGCAGGGGTCAAATGCATAAGATTACCAATGAAATGCGATATAGGCATTATATACCATTTTCGGTGCGTATATATTTTCTGTGTTTTCAAGTTGAGATATCTTCAAATTTATTCCTTAATTTATTTCTTAATTGGTCAAGCCGGTCGGCCTGAGTTGTTTCTTGCACAAATAAATATTCTTTTTATTTATTCTTAATTAGTTTTTGGGACTGTGACATTTTTGCCTTTTTTGCCACAGTTTTATCTTGCGATTTCTCAGAACTTTCCCTGTAATTAGTTTTGCTTTCTGCCGGCAGTTCATAATATTATTCCACATGTCTGTGAAATGCCTGCTGCGTCCCTCAGCAATTGTCAAATGCAAATGTTGTGCATTTTACTTGGCTTTGCTGGCCCACAATGCCATTGTCATGGGTGTTGTTGGTGCAGTTGGTTCTCGTTCAGGTTCTGGCTCTGTTTCTGCTGCATTTTCCCACTCGCAAAATTACCTTTTTGCGTTCTACCGCTGTCATGTGGCTGCTTTTCCACTGGCTGTCGCCGTTGTCGCCGCACTTAATTTATGGCATTCGCTGCTTGCCACAAGACCGGGAAAAACAACAACAGCAGCAACACACAGTCAGTTGCAAAATTTTACAAATTTTTGGCACACGGTTGCAACAACAATGGCAATGACAACGGCAATTGCCGCTGCGGTTTGTTCTGCCGCAGAGAAAAGAAGGGAAAAGCGGGTGGAAAAACGGTTGGAAAAGCTTAGTGCTAACAATGAAATTTGCTAGAATGCCAAAGGCATGCTAAAAACGTAATTACCATTAAATTACACCCCGTATTTGGGGCACACTGCTGCCTGGCTGCGAGATACGCTACGTGACTGTGCCTCAATCACAATTGATTTAACTCACCTGAGCGGCGAATCGAGAGTGTTTCTATTAGTGGTATTTTGACAGTTTTCAGTTATCGCCACAGCGGCCAACGCAGCGTGAAAAAATATGCACTCAATTAATTTTCGGGCAAAAGTGTTGCCACGAAAACAATAACACCCAGTACTTTCCCGAGCGTGAACAATTTGCTGTATTGTCCTGGCAAACAGCAGAAAAAAAAAAAAATAAGGGAAAGGCATAGCATCACATTGCATGAAATGCTGACTGAAACTTTCACTTTGGCCATAGAGCCAGAAACCGAGAACGAGCTGCTGCTGAGTTTCAAAAAACAATCAGAGAAATGGCAAATTGCACATTTCCGCATGTAAATGCATACATATACACACAATGGGTGGGGAACTTGGGGGTGGAATACCACCCCCCACTTTGCCACCCCCTTTTGGCTCATTTCTGTTTTGGGGTTTCCTTTTTTTCCGCCCCTCGTCAGACAAACAGCTAAAAACAACCGCAAATTGTTGAATTTAATTTTCATTTTGGATGTATTCCAATTTCATCAACTCGAATGCGAACCCGCATTTTCGCCTGGGTGTGTGGGTGGGTGCAATACAACTTTGCTTTGCCAAATTGCTTTCGCTGCCACCGCTGCGTATACGTAATATTTGTTAACAGGGCGAAATGAAAGCCAACAAAAGCCAGAGAAACGAAAGTGGCGGCAGCAGATCCATTGCGATTGCCTTTGGCAGGACAAGCATAATGTGCAATTACACACTTCGTACTCGTTTTCTGGCGGCTCCTGCATCTAGTCACGCATAAGTAACGCGTCCATAATTTCCCCGTTTTGGCCCACATTTTGGCCAGGAGCACGCTCCGCGTCCACATCCAAATGCGCATCCACATTCGCATCCACATCCAAGTGCCACATGCCACGTAGCTGGGGCACTTGCTGCTGGATGGCGGTTCATATATGAGTGCGACATGTTTTGAATTTATGCCGCGGACGTGCAGAACTTTAGCCCTCGTAAAACTATGGCCAAGAATTAGGGCCAAGAGCTGGAAATCCGCTATCAGTGGTAGTAATGCCCTGACTTCTTGCAGTTAAATCTGGGTACTTGTTTGATTTAAGTTTTCCTTATAATTTATCGTTATCCTTGGGTTTCTCAAAAAATATTTAAGAAATAAGCTTCATCACTGCAATGAGTTTGAATAATTGATAATAGAATGCGTTTTTAAAGGAATGACTTAGTTTGGAAAGGGTTATTAGAAATGCTTGCTTGGGAAATGTGCTATGCTTATATAATTGTTTAGTTTTTAAAATAATCACATCCGAACTTATAGATTGTTTTCATTTCAAAGCTAAAATTATCGGGAAAAAGCATATATCGAAAATTTGATGATATTTTAGCCGAAATTAGAATATTGTTTTTCGACCCAATAGTTATATTTTCCCAAAAATCGGTTGTGCATTGAATAACATTTGAAAACTGTAACTAAACAGCAGGCTTTAGATTTTTTTTGGCATTTAAATTTAAAACGAAAAAAAATATCCCATTACCATCTCACCTTTATAAATATTACCTTCATCCCGATATTTGGCAGTGCTCTATAACATGCTTCTTTGTCTCTCGGACGGAACGACGGACTCTTGATCGAGTTGGAGCTGCGAGCTGCGGGAATTGCATCAATTGCTGCCACCTTTTGTTGTCGACACCTGGCCGAAGCCTTTCAGCGCCATTCAGTTTACCTTTTCACATATTTTTTATGGCCATCGATCAATTTAATAATTCTTTTTCGGGCAGCGAAGCGCTGACGACGTCCATCAATTGTTGCCAGCGACCGGGGTAATGGAAACTGGGGGGGCTTGCGTCGGAAAAGTGGGGTTTCGGGAAAGCCCTTCCTCAACAGATGCGCCATTACAGGGCTTTTTCTTTTTTACCCTTCATTTTTTTCCGCTTTTTTCCCACTCACTTCGTTCTCGCTTTTGTTTCAGGCGAGCGTTTTTTCCATATGGCTGCGTTGCAATGTGTCCTCGTAATTTATTCCTGTTGAGTGCCATGTGCGAATTATTGTCAGCGATTTGTTGCAAATTTAAGGTATTAAAAAGGCTTCGACGGGCTACAGAGAGCGAAAAAATGTCAAGGATCCGTAGTAAATGAAAGATAAATGGCGAATGGCAAGGGGATAAATTCCCAATGGAGTTTGGCTTTTCCCTTGACTTTTCGCATACAAACTCGTGATGAATGTTCATTTGTGAATTGTTAGCATTTCGATTCAATTACAGCAGCCAGGGTCAGGTGAAAGTGGGCGAAAATAACAAGCTCCCACCGGCAAGCGCCAGCCCACACCTAATGCATAATTTATTTGCCTTGTACATTTGGGTCGCAGCATAAATCAGGGCCACAAACAGCAGCCGAAACATAAAAGAAAGCAGGGCAGAACAACGAACATTATATTCTATATAAAAATCCGGGCTAACAGAGCTGTAAAACCCATTAACAATTACGCGCTGCGTTTCGGTCTTGTTACGGATTTCGGAAGGCCCCGCTGTTGTTGTCAACCTTTTTGGGTGTTTTTTTGGAGGGGTGGTGAAAAAGAAAAGCGGGAAAACCAGGTCCCAGAATGATAACCTAATTAAGTTGGGGGCGCACCTTTTTCCAGGCATTTCTCTGTCCCATCCGAACCACTTCCCTCTACTTCTCACTACAAAGCGAAATTAAACAGGCAAAGCGACAATGTCAAAGCGAAATGGAAACCAGGCCAAAAGACGCCATGTTTTCGGCCTTAAAGTCTAGCTCCTGTTAGCCGCCTTTCGATCCACTTTCCACTTTCTCCCCGGCATACGCGTTTTTAATTTCCCCACAGTTTATCTGGGCTGCCATTCAATGCCATTTCATTTACTTCCGTTTCATTGGAACTGCCCTCTATCGGCCTTCTCTCTCTTGCCCTCCTCTTTTTGGCCCTTTTGGCTGTGGCTTGTAATTGCTAATATCCGCTTTTAATTAAGCAACTTCCTTTTCAGCATTGCGGTCCGGCGGACTGTGGCTATCCACCTCACTTCTTTCTCCTTTTGGCTTTGGGGTTTCTTTTCCATTTGTTGGGCGGTATAAAAATGTATATATGTGTGTACCAGAGTATATTTTAAATATATACGTATTTTTTGGCGCCCATTTCTCCTTGCCTTTTGGCCTTTTGTGCATACCAAAGTTCGTGGGGTGCTCTTTTGACCCAAAACTCGTGCATTATTCAGCTTCTGGCCGGGCTTAAAGTGCGGAGATTCCGTTTAAAGAGGGGGCTCTCTTTCCCCTTCGAGAGCCTCAATTAGTCGACATCGACATAGACATCGGCATCCATGGCGTTTTGTAATTTCGAGCACTTTTATCTAAATAACCGCATTCAATGGTGCATGCAGCAGCGGCCAGAAACAACAGGGCTAAAAACGAGAATGCCAGCTGGCCAATGGCCGATGCTCTGTTCTCGTTGGCAATAAAGTTTCACGGAGCATATCAATTGCTTGCCCTGCGGCTCGCGTGGCCCATCCCCTCGATTTTCCTGGATTTTCCCCCCCTCGATTTTCATCCCTTTTCCGTATGCTGGGGAAAATGTGTAAAACGAGCCAAAACAGCAACAGAAACAATGGCTATCTGCAAACAGCAACCGGCTTGATTGGGGTCAATTCAACATTGCAACAACATCGGTAGGAACACATCCTATCGTTCGATTTTTGCCGTCTGACATTGTGGTCGTTTTATACCCTTTTTTATTGCATTGCCCCTGTCTGCCGGCCGGGCTTTTCGTTCGTTTTGGTTGTCTCGGCGTTTTGTTGTTCAATAATCAACACCCAGGGCTTCGGGCAGGCTGCAGTTGTTGGGAAAACTAAAAAACAAAGGACCAAAAACACGGCAGGCAGCGAAGAATTCCGGTATTTGTGGTTAAAAAATAGAAAAGCGATGAGGGGTGGTGGGCAGTAGCCAGGTGGACAGGTGAAAATTGCCGTAAAAAAGCAATGTGTAGTTCGATGGGCAAAAAAAGGCGCTCGAATATATGTAACTTTGTGTCAAGCAAACAGCTCATCTCCGGTTTCACAGCCAAAGTTGCTCAAATAAATACTGAATGCCTTGGTGTCGACGAGTCAGTAGTGCATTAATTAAACTCTGACCCCCAAACAACACCTGTCCTGACAGCCTAGCACCAACTCACCTTTTGAACCCACATTGTTGGCACTTAAGCGCCAGAAAGTAGGCTCAATTGTATTTCCAATTTCGTTTTAATGGCCATGTGGAGCAGCAGCTTTGGAGCCATGGTTTCGGTGTCGGTTTCGTTGGCAGTGCAACAACTAATCGGCTTAGAGCTGCTCTTGGCCAACTGCATAGGAAATGCAGGGAATGGTCAGGAGTACACTGGAAAAAATGAAAAGATATGATGACACTGTTGATAAAATTCCGTATAAAATTATCTCCTCGTTCAAAAATGTAAAGCCATACATTTAAATAATACAAATTTTTCAATAAAATGTTTTTTTAATTTAAATTTAATTACAAGAGGGCAAATTTAAAATTTTTAAAAATTATTATAACATTAGCCGGCAAAACCAGAGAGCATTTTAAAAAGAGAGAAAGTCCTAGCAATACCATTCCTCAATATCAATTTAACATTATTCAATAATAGAAATGATACTTAATAAATTTATTATGGGTATATCATATTGATATTTCAATTTTTTTCCGTGTATTGGTCACTTGGCCGGCCAATTCAGCCCGAAAAATGTTTTGTTTTGTGCAACACAAATGGGTAAATCTCTCAAGCTGTTTTGGGATATCTATTTTTTCGGGGGGCTTTTGACTAGAATTGAATTTTGATGAGCTTAGATTTGGTTGGGCTTAGATTTTCCAGTTGTTAATTGCCGGGGTTCAATGGACACACCAGTTGCACGGGCGCAAAGTTTGTGGCAACAATCGGCTCACACGCTTTTCTATGGCTTCACCTGCTGTGAGTGCTTTGGTTTTCTGTTTTCAGTTGTGTTTTTTTACCATTCTGACGATTTACTACGAGTGGATGGTTGCCCTGGCAGTAAAGCTGAGAAAACTGCAAGCTGATACGGCTGTGCACTCAAGGAAATCAATGAACGGAAAGTTTCCTTCCCTTCTGAACCTGAACCCGAATCTGGCCCATATGCCAGGGGATACCAGAGGATACTACCTGTTGCTGCTGCCATGGCAATTACTCAGGTTTACGATTCATTAAATCTTTATGTCGCCGACACATAATGGATTAAAAACGAGTGCTGATGAATGCGAATGAGGCGATGGCGCAGCATTTTGTTACACAGTTTCTGGCTCCTTGGTCCCAGTTACACCTGTTACGGCTTTTATATTTCCTACTTTCGAGTCCCTTTGCTTTGGGGCGTTTTTTCCCCTGTTAAATGGAGTGCAACTAATGGCCACTTTTATGCGAGTGTCGGCTTAAAGACAACGGCTTAGCCGCCTGTATCCTGCGGTTTCCTCTTCCTGATCCTTTTTTTCCGGCAGGACTCTCCCTCCCTTCTTCTGCAGGCAAAATAGAATTGCAAATGCGAACTGCAAAGCGGTCAAATATTTGCCAATTTTTGGATGGTCGATGTCAACTGCAGCATTTGGCGCAATTCTCGCATAAATTTTGCACACCGAAATGCAGGAAGCACCCCCTTTTTTTGCATCCTCCCCCTATGCAAATGTGTGTAAGGGTGTGAGGGGGTTTTTACACCCCCTGCACTGCGTGTAAATGAAATGTAAGCAGTGTCGCATATTTCATGACACGCTGCATAAAATACAATCGTATTTTAGTTAACGAACAGGCTACAAGCTCCACTTTTGTCCCAGGAATTGCCTCTTCTTCAGTGGGTATGCAAATTTCGGGGGGATAAATGGAGGCTTGCTAACTGAACTTTATGGCCATGTTACTATCTTATTCCTTGGCGCTCTTGTTACGTAATTTCTTCTGCCAAGGGAAGCGTGAAACTTTGTCCATTTCTGTTCGTTCTGTTGGTTCTACCAGTTTTACATTCAGGCTGGCAACTTTTCTGGGGCTACTGGTCGCACACAGCAATGTTGTTAAGCTTGTTGCCATTATTTGATTGTCCCAGCTACAAAACTTGACCTTAAACCCGGTTGTTTAGTGTAATTTCATTTCATTTGGCCTACTCCCAGCCGAAATAGTTTGGCAGCAATTAAGTTTTCGGGACACGGACACATGTTGCTGTTGGGGAAGTAAGAAGGGGGATCCCCCATTTGCCCATCTTATATTATTACTTTTATCGTGCGACATTGTCAGTGGGAGAAACCTGCTTTGTGTACAAATTTCCCATTTATGTTGGGTCACCAACTAAGTTCTATTCTGCCAAACGGCAATCGATGAATTGAGCCGATAAGCCCTCGCTAAACACACACACACTCCCCTTGGTTATATAAAATGAAACATTTTTCGGTTTTTGTGCACAGACAAAATGCGTTGTTAAACATGTTTTGGGTCAATATCATAAGCCATGATAGTTATAAGCCACAAAATGTTAGACAAACACTTAAGCAGACACTGAAAGATTGCTGCGCGGGGGGTTCGGGATCGGGGGATTCGGGGGAATCAGCACAAAATCCATTCAATGCCATAATAGACACTGAAAATGTTCCACCTTCGTTTTTGGTATGGCAGGGTGGCTTTCATATGGTCTGCCGTAAAAATGAAAACCACAGAAATTGCATTTTTCGTCTCGACAGTTTTGTGGGTTTCCCAGAAACTCAGACAACCCAAAGTCGTATCTGTGTGTGTGTGTGTGTGTGTGCTTATTTTGTCATTTACTGGTATCCCTTTTAATGCGACCCAGAAAAAATTAGTTTTTATTGTCGCACAAGGACGACAGGCAGCTGTAGTAGTGCTGGGGAGTTCAGTTATTAAGCTTTTGTCTTTATTTTATACGTTTTACAATCTCTATGTCGTTGGTGACACCCCCTTATTCCTGGGGATCAGATCCGGATCCCATTCCTGGAACATCAGGACATGTGTGGTCCTTCCAATTGAATGTGTGTGCGCATTTTGTGGCCGCCCCTCAATGTGTTAAATAATTTTGTGGGCCTCTGTGTGTGTGTCCCTGTGTGTTTTTTGGGTTCATGGCTTATGATTTCGATTCCGATTTCGATTTTGATCACAATGAACGAGCCTTGTTCTCCAAATGTAATTGCCTGCTAAGTGGATGTAGACGGAGGGCGATGGTCAATACCATCGATTGTTTCGTTCTCGAAATGGTTACTGAAATGTGGCTGCAACTCTTAATTGCAACGGAGTGACCACACAAGCGCATTTTCCCAGCCAGTCATGTGAAAATTGTGATTGTTTCTGGCTCTCGATTTAGCCAAAGCCGAAGCAGACCAAGCAGAACAGGCCCGATAAGCTGTGACTGAATTTTAAAGTTGACGCCCCCCGACTTTAAGGCCGCAATATGGACCACAGCATAGAAACACAGGGCCGTTAATAAAGCTCAATTTTGGTTACAGCAGCAGGGTGGCAAAAAAAAAGCACGGGAAAAAACAAAGTAAAATGCAAATGAAATTGGCTATGGCTTTGACTTTGAGTTCGGGGAGGGCGCGAGTCGCTACTGGGAGTGCGTTAAATTTATTTATTATCATTGTCAGCGTCATCATTTGGCCAAAGTGTCATTTAGGCCGGGCCAAGGCGGCAACATGCCGCAAAATGACAAAACGAAGCGTAAGGCGGCAACAAGAAGAGCCATCGCAATTTGCCACTGCCGCACAAATAACATCAAGTTCAAAGCTAATGGCGGGGGCAGACTGAAAGTGGGGGAGCCAAGGACCTCGTAATCGAACCCAGGCAGGCAGGATCTGGCTCGAAAAAAAAGCGGAATAAGGAAGAAGACCGAAATCGTAACGAAAGCGAAACGGGGCACAATGCATGTGGCAAGTGGAAAGTGGCAGAATGTTTGTATAGTCAGGAGAGGCCACTGCCGATGGAGGAGGGTTGGAAATAATGTACGCATTAATTCCTCATTTAAATTCAGCGGCGCGTACAACGCATTAGTTGCCCCGCTCATCGCCCCCCCCTGCTTACTACTTTTTCTGGTGGCACACACTTTTCCGGGGGCGACACTTTTGGGCTCCGGCGCTTCTTTGAGAGTCCTTCGATTGCCTTAAAAGCAGAAATTCCGCCCACGGCGAAAGTGATCTTCCTGCGCGCAGCAGCTCGAGGTCCTTTCAAGCAGAACTACTTGTGTGCCAAGTTGCTTTCCGAAATTAGCATAATGCCTGGAATTATGCAATGCTTTTCCCAACTCTCTCCAGCTCAGTTGCTTAAGTGCACTTCGAACCCGAAAACAAACAAACAAAGCAACAAACTGACAACTGGCAACTGCAGTGGGTTTGGGTTTTCTTCGAGGGCAGGTCAAGTAAATCAACGCATTACACTTTGTAATGTGGCTGAATAAACAGGAGGAGAGCAAAGAGGGGTAGGGGCCTTACGGAGTGGGCAGCGTGTAAGTGCAAATGCAGTGATAATGCCAATAATTCAATTATCCCGCTGCGTCCTTGCCCCCGACCGCCTGTCACCTCTTAGCCAGAAACCAGTAGCCAGGAGCAAGGAACCAGAATACAGAAGCCATCAGCCATCAGCCACCCGCTGGCCCACAGCTCCTTGTCTGGCTTATTGTTATTGCCAAATCGAGTGACTAGTGACTGGCTGATATTGTTGCTGCTGCACTTACAACTCCACAGATTGCAGCCACTTTCTGCTCTCCCCCGTATTAAGAAGTCACTTAGCTGACAGCCAGATAACAAGGAGCTGCATCACCATCGCCAAGGATTCTCAGGGTGGGAAATTCTGGAAGCTGCGCAGCAGGACGTAAATTGAAAACAATAGTTGCAATCCAAACGACACACGAAACGTATCAATCTGTGTGTAATCTCCAGGCGTGTGTGCATAGTGCATATAAATATGTAAGGCATATATGGCAATATGGCCAAGAAGTTGACAGAAAGTGTGAGCTATAACAGCGTGCATTAATTACACCGATTTATGGAGCACTCAAAGTTTTTGACAGGAATCTTCAACTATGCTGAGCTATTTCTATGGGGAGTTTTGGCGCCCGAACAGGGAATTTAAGGTTGCAACTATGGATAAATGAAAAACATCTACTTACTTTTAAATAGTATTATTTGCGAGACAGATTTTCTATAACACACATGCTTTTTCATTCACTTATTAAATGGCGCCCAAACAGGGACCTTAAATTTGCTTCTATGAGCAAATATTCGAATTTGAATGACTTCTATTATAAGAAATTTCAAATATGATTCTTCGAGAGATTCAAGATAGAGAGAGATATATTATCGGTTTGGTTTCTTTTTTATACGTCAACCAATTTGCAACTGGCGCCCAAACAAGGACATGAACAACAATAAAACATATTTTGAGCAAAGAGCATCTCAATGTCTACAATGCGATCCGATACACAGTGCTTATTTCAAATGGACCAGTGCCGTCTTAAAGTGCTTTCTTCGTTTCCACTTCGGGTGGCATTAATTGTCGGCATAATTTCATTACGTTTCGTTCATTAAAACTTTCAAAATGGAGGCTGCCTGCCAGCAAGACACAAATGGAAAACGGAAAAATCGTTCGCGAACATTTCCCCGAGGATGAGGACTTTGGGCTCTCCCTGGAATTATGGCTCATTAAATGACATAATGCAGGAGGAGAACTCGAAATTGTATTTGTGTAGCGCTCTTTTCGGCGCTGGCAGATGCTCCTTGCCTTTGGAATCCTGAATCCTGGGTCCTTTTGCGTTTTTCTGTAACCGCAAGGCGATTGCCGCCCGCTGGCGTTGGCTAATGTCTTTCTAATACACAGACACGCACCAAGGAGACACGCACACACGCGGGCTGGGAAATCGCAGCGGGACAACCAGGACATCCAGGACATCCAGGACACTTTGCAGACATGTGCCGCATAATAGTCACGGCTTGATTTCTCCCGCAGCCTCCGCTTTTCCTCGAGGCATGCGTATGTTCCTTAACTGCCGTTGCGTCTTTTTCAATTACACACATAATTAAATATGTTCCGCCCACCCAGGCCGGGTTTGGGGGGCGTGGCATCCCGCGGGGATTGCCCCCAAAGCCAGCGTTATTTTTCATCCCAACTCATAGATGTGGATGTGGATGTGCCAGCAGGCAGACAAATACTCCAAATCTCTCCCAATTGTGCGATATCCCCAGCCATCACATCGCATTTGTGGACTTTAATAAACATGCTAGATAATTAAATTTAATCGCATGCTTTTATTTTACATTAGCATGTGTGGGCACACACTTCCAGGCCCGGAAAAATGACAGACTCTATTTGCTGTGGCCAAATTCAATTTGCCACCAAAGTCCTGGATCGCTTGGTCCTTGGGCAAACATTTCATTTCATCCGGTTTTGCTCAAAATTCTATTTGCTCGAACCCCCCACACACACTCACACAATGGAAGTTCTCTTCAGAACTCAAATGCTCTAGACTAGGCAAACAGTTTGTGGTTAGATAATTGCAAAAATTTAAGGATTTTGTGAGGTTTTTTTCTACCATGGCTTCAAGTTCCATTGTGGTGGCTCAGTCATCAGAGCTTCTTCTATAATTTGTTTAGCCAGAAAGTGGGGATAACATCCCCGCACTCTGTATCTCTGTATCTGTATCTGCACAATCTCCCCTGCCTGTCCGTCCCGGTAATCTGTGAGCCAATAAATTTATGCCGAAATATGTCTATTCCTTTTCCCCATCTTGTCAAAATCTGGATTCCACTTTGCCGGGGGATATAAATACAATTTGCAGGTTTTAATAACCGCAGCTGTCACCACATCGCCTAAGTGCAGCGCATAAACCAGATCAGAGTTAAAACACAGACCAGAAAGTGAAAAAAAATAAATGTGGAAATGGAGAACCACAATTTAGGATCAGAAACAGGACCAGAAATAGAAATGGAAATGGAAAACGAGAACGAAACATAAGGCAGACGGCAAATAAACGCCACGGAAATGAAGATTTTTATGTGGCCCAAAGTGGAGCGACATAAATTGCTGGCAAAAAGTGCGCAAAAGTGTTTTGTTGTCACCCTCGCACCAGTTAAATAGGGCAAAAACCCCGTACTACCACACATCCAGGGCGGGCAAATAAATTTCTATTAAACACAAATGAGCAACAGAAGAGGGAAAAAAACGAAAAGTTTTTCTAAGAAAAGTAGAAAAGTTTTACTCACCCACCCACGCACACATGACAGAAAAATGTTTTCTTCCTTCTGGCAAAAAACTTTGGGCCAACAATAATTATGTTGATTACAACAAAGAGGCAACTTTTGCCCTCTTCAATCTGCCGCCAAGGGTTCTTGTTGCTGTTGTTAAGGGCTTAAGTAGGAAAACCCGTCAATATCCATAATTATATACATACGCACACGTTGTTTACGGGCATTACGCTTATTACTCAACGTGGCTACCAAATTATTTCCCATAAAACCCACTAGTCTGCTTAGAACCGTTTAATCTTCGCTTTCTTGCCGGAAATTGTAGGATCATAAATTATTTAGCCACATTTGTTGATTAAAGCCGATGAAAGTCGGCTCTGCATTTCGAATGGACGGTTAGCAAGTGGTTGCAATTAGATTTTGCACTTATCAATAATAATTCGCATTTTCAAACCCATTTTGCCTGCGGTTTTCAAATTAATTAAAATGCCTGCATTTAGTTGTTGGCCAAATTCTAACTAGCCAAGCGCTTTTCGCAACAATATCAGCCATCCTGGCAACAGCACTAATTATCCTAATTGCCGAGCGTGAGATAACGCATCATAATTAGCTTGATAATTGTGTTTTAACATGGCGAACTGGCGCCATATTGTTTTAGCCAGCTCTAGAGGTTGTGTGTGGGTGTGTGTGTTGCCGGCCAACTAAGTTGGCTTTGTTTTTTATAAATTGGCCCGGACCTGAACTGCACACCCGCTGGCCATCAATCAGGTGCTCCAAGGTGGGGTGTGTATCTACATGGGAGTCCTTGTTTGCCGGCAGCAATTTGAAAGTCGCGTCTAATCTTTGGCCTGTTGGCTCACGTGATTTGTTTGCAGCATCGCTGGGGGCAGCGAAAGCGGCAGCGCATAAATCAAAATGCCATTTTTGATAGTACTTCCCCTTCTGCTACCTGAAAGAGCCACTGGAAAGGCCAGCGAAAAAACCCCCCGAAAACAATATATCAAATTGCTTTTGCATTGCGCGCATGTAACATTTTATTTAGATTTCTGCTCAAAGATTGCCCCCCGCCTGCATTGTCTGAAAAAAAATAAAGGAAAAGGAAAAGCGGGAGGAAAATGCAGCAGCAGCAGCAGCAGCAGCCGCCCATTAATCATGCATGCTGTATGTGTTGAGGCCAAAACCGAAAGTCTAAGCCCGATCCGAGGACCCTCAGCCATTATCCCGATTCATAAGCCATTATAGTTTTCCCTGTACTCCGCTGCTTTGTGCGATTCTCCGGGAAAAGGGTTGCTTCTTGCGGGAAATTTATGTGTTGCAATTATTTTCTTGAAATAACACTTAAAGTGATTTACGCGGCGGTCATGTGTGAGTGCCGGAAAAATGGTCAAAGGGGATTTCCCCCTCTTCTGAAACCTTTCTGCCCATCTAGCTGCTTATTCCGTCTCATTGGCTTTGCATCGCACTTAATAAGATTTGTTGGCACCCCCAATCAAATTGGAATGCCCGAAAAAGGTTCCCCCGTACAAATGGCCTTGCAAATTGCTCTTCATATGTTCAATTTGTGGGTGACTTTAAGAGGGGGGCATACCATATATGAGGTATGTACCCCACCCCATAAAGTTGCCTCTCGCATATTGAAAGCGTTGCATCAAAGGGGCGTGGCAAGTGCCGTCGGCATGTTTGCAGTTTGCTGTTTACCACGCGTACACCACTTGCAACGAGTTGCCAAATGAGTCCGCTCGAGTGGAGCGCAGATCAAAGGAGTCGCCCGGGGGTGGTGCCCACCTGGTCCACCCACCTGATCCACCTGGACCACCCATCCACCTGCAGCCCACCTGTTTCATGTGCACTTAATTGTCGCCTCCATTAAGCGATGGCGGCGCCCGAAAGTATGCAACTGGCCATAAATTCAGTGAGCAAAATTATTACCTGTAATTGCGGCAGGCATAAAGCATAATTTCAAATTTATATTTATGTTTTTGGCCGCGAGCAGCGTCCCTAAATTATCGGCTTAATGTGCCCGAAAATGCCGGCAATGTGTATGGCCGGCAAATTGAATTGGGCCAAAGCTACAGCATCCATTAACCCCTAAACGGTTTAATGGACCGACTTTCATGAACTTTCTCCTTCTTTTCCCTTGCTTTTTGCAGACCTGCTACGAACTGGAACGCTATCTGCGGGATGAGCCCAAGCTGCAGAAGAAGATACACAGCAATCTGGACAACGCCTGGGACATATTCTCCACACCCGCCCGCCTGCTCGAGGAGCTGAAGATCAAGGAGCAGCACCTGGACACGATCTCGACGACCTCCTCGGTCTCGTCCAACTGCTCGGGCATCTCCTGGGACAGCAATGGCTCCCAGGCGCTGAGCTGCTCGGTGCTGGTGAAGCAGGAGAGGATCGACGAGGAGGACGACGAGGTGGGCTGTGACGACAAGATGGGCGTGTTGCTTTCGGCACCGCCCTCGGCCATTTCGCCCAATCCCAGCATCGGCAGTGCGGGCAACATGACGCCCACCAGCAACAGCAATAGCAACATTAGCAGCAGCAACAGCATCACCAGCAGCAACATCGGCAGCAGCAGCGGCAACATCATTGCCAGTCCGCTGAGCAGTCTGGGCAGTGGCAGCACCATCACAGTGAGTTCCCGCAACAGTTCCGCGCCGGGCATCAAGGTGCGAGTGGTCCAGGCCAAGAGCAACTCCAGATTGCACCTGGGGCATGTCCAGGACTTTGTGCTGCCCACCCTGACGCCGCCCTCCTCGCCAGAATCCAGCCTGCGTACCCACAACTATGCCCAGCAGCTGGAGGCCAACGATCTGGCGGCCCTGATACAGCAGCAACAGCAGCAGCAGCAGCAACAGCAGCAGCAACAGGCACAGCAGCAACATCCACATCCACAGACGAGCAACTCCACACCCGCAACAGCAATCCTGCGATTCACCAGCCAGAGCAATCCCACAATGACGCAACTGCAGCAGCAGCAACAGCAGTTGGCCGTCCAGCACTTGAGCATATCGCCACAGGCCCTTGGCAGCAACTCGCCCAAGAGCAGCAATAGCAGCAGCAGCAGCAGCACCAGCAGCAGCAGCAGTAGCAGCAACAGCAGCATTAGCAACAGCAATAGCGGCAGCAGCAGCAGCAACAGCAATCAGCCGACACACAGCAACATTCCGCGCAGCACCATCGTCCGATTGACAACGGCCAACGGCAAGCCAGGAGCCGCTGGAATCAGTCTGGCCCGAGTCATCCAAATGCAGAACAACGGCGATGCCAATGTTGCCGCCGTGCTCAATGCCGCCGCCAACAGCAGCAGCAGCAACAGCAACACCACCAGCGCCAGCAGCAACATCAGCAACACCAGCAGCAACACGGCGGCCCCGCAGCAACAGGTGCTCTCGCAACGGGCCGAAAAGCCATCGAATGGTGAGTTTGGCCAACACTTGACCCAGTTTGGTCAGTCCTTAACCCAGAATTGTGTTTTTTCTTACCCCCAGGCTCCTCGAAATCACATCACCCCCGCCAACATCACAGCGATCACAGCCCGGACGCCAAGAGACGGATACACAAGTGCCAATTTCTGGGCTGCAAAAAAGTCTACACGAAGAGCTCACACCTGAAGGCCCACCAAAGAACGCACACAGGTGAGTGGGGGGTTATGGTCCAAATATGAATGAGCTGAGTGCGGTGGGGAGATGTGCGACTGACAGATCCGAATTTCCAACTGCCGCAGCCGGCAATTAAAAGCGTGTGCCTTGGGATGGGGAAAAACCTCACCTGAATCCCCCCACCTGCCGCTCCAATAAATCAGGGGCCTGCGACAACAATGTCCCCGACAGAATTCCCTGGGACAGGCAGGAGTGACATGTTGCATTGTTTGCCCGACACCGTCCTTTGTCCAGAGTCCCGAGTCCCGAGTCCCGAATCCAGAAACCAGAAACCATAGTCCACTTTCCACAGCCTTGCAATCGCAGTCGCGGTTGGGAAAAGCGGGGAAAAACCAGGGTAAAAACATGCAATGGGCTGGATGATATAGGGGTTGTGGGGGGGACACAGGATCATCCGGGGGTTTTTCGGGCACCGGCAATTGGGCACCAAAAACAACCTCATCGCCTGACAGCAGACGATGCTTGAAATTTCAATAAAAATCGCATAATTCAAACATGAAATATTGGTCACACACACACAGTCGGCGTTGAAATGTAATTTTATTACAACCACATTCGAACACGAGAGAGCAAATCTATTGATTTGTGGATGGGTGTGTGGCATGTAGTGTGCGTGTGGGTTTACAAGAGCTTTGCCAGCGAACACTTAACCCATAAAATAGAAAACCAAAATCCATTTCAAGTTCTGCCAAAAACTGGGCAAAAAAAAACAGTTTGCAGTTGTTGGCCAACAACATTTGTGCGCATTCAGTCAAAATTTCTACACAGAAAGGAAAACTTTTCGGGTTATATCTTATTTCTATGATTTTTATGGAGTACTTAACTAAAACCAAATGTTCATATTACGCTATTATTTATTTTCTGTTTACACTAAGAGAAAAATAGAACAGTAAACATAAATATATGCATATTGAATTTAAAATGATGCATCAAATATTTAAATAGAACCAAAAACATAGCATTTACTATAAAATATGTAAGTCAAGGTAGGAAATATTAGACCCATTGTAAGTCCTATATTCTTTAAAGACATTATGTCATACAAAAAAAGTTTCGAATTTAAATCAAATTTAAAGTTCTTAAGCTTTACTAATTTTTATACCCGTTACTCGTAGAGTAAAAGGGTATACTAGATTCGTCGGAAAGTATGTAACAGGCAGAAGGAAGCGTTTCCGACCCCATAAAGTATATATATTCTTGATCAGGATCACTAGCCGAGTCGATCTAGCCATGTCCGTCTGTCCGTCTGTCCGTCTGTCCGGATGAACGCTGAGATCTTGGAACCTATGAGAGCTACGCTATTGAGATTTGGCGTGCAGATTCCTGAGCTTCTTACGCAGCGCAAGTTTGTTTCAGTAGAGTGCCACGCCCACTTTTACGCCCACAAACCGCCCAAAACTGTGGCTCCTACAGTTTTGATGCTAGAATAAAAATTTTAACTGAAATGTATTGTTCTTATCAATACCTATCAATTGACCCAAAAAAAAGTTTGCCACGCCCACTTTTACGCCCACAAGCCGCCCCCAAACTTCAAAAAATCGTAAATATGAACGTGGATATCTCGGAAACTATAAAAGATAGAGTATCGGGATCTCAGACTTAGATTCCGTAGCTTTGTACGCAGCGCAATTTTGTCACGCGAATATGCCACGCCCACTATAACGCCTACAAACCGCCCAAGCCTGTGGCGCCCACAATTTTCATGCTAGATAAAAATTTTTAACTGAAATGAATTGGTCTCGTCAATACCTATCGATTGATACAAAAAAATTTGCCACGCCTACCCTAACGCCCACAACGCTTAAATCTGTCTTCCGCCGGTAGGTGGCGCATTTAAATCTCGCTTTGCTGCTTGCATATCTCCATTTCCCTTTGGTCCCTTAAGCTGAGTAACGGGTATCTGATAGTCGAGGTACTCGACTATAGCGTTCTCCCTTGTTTTTATTAATTTTATCCAGTAGATAAAAACCATAGCAAGAAATATTTAAATAGAATACAAATAGTTGGATTGCCCACGTTTTTTTTCTCTGTGTAGAACAAGGACTCTGCTCTCGCCCCGCTTTATGAATTTTGGTAGAAGTAGAACCCCGTTCCTTGTTTTGGCCTGTCAGTTTTTGTCTTGGGGAACCGAAGGGGTGGAACCAACAAATCATTTGGCACACACTCAAATGCCAGGCAAATGATTTTGCAATGCCTTTGCCAAGCAATTCATACCGAAGATGGCTGACTTTCTGAGGCGATTGTTCCCCATTTAGCGCCGAATCGAATATACCCTGGATGAGGAATGGGTATTATGTGTGGATTTGTTTACTTATGCATGCAAGTGTTGGCATTGCCATCCCGAAGTCCCATTTGGCTCTTTGCAAGGCCAGCATGTTTTGTCGGCAAATGAAATTCGGGCCTGGGATATTTCTCACTCAAGTTTGTTTGTCCAGTGCCCCAATGTTGGTCAAAGTTGCTCTGTTCTGGCCAAAATGGCCCCTTTGAAGGCGTGGTTATCATCAGCACATAAGGAAGATTCATGTGCAGCTCAAGGCTTGGGTTCCATACCATCCCCCCTTCCTCTTTGTGGCAAATGTCAACAGCAACAACTTTCTGTGACAGCCGCAGGATATTGCTCAATTTATAAATTTACTCTGGCCCCGGGCGGCGAGGCTTAACATTTTAATTAACATTGAATTCCGGACCTGCCTTGTTTGCCTTTGCCACAAGAAAGCCAAAAGCTTTTGGTTCAATAAAAATCCATAACAGTCAAAGTTTTTGCCCATAATTTTGAGTTTGTCTTGGCCAAACCAAAGCACTCAACTACATATAAAATCGCTCATCCGCCCTGTTTGCCCCATTGTTTTGTTGCCTCAACGGCTTTAAGTGTTAATTTTCCCAGGAAAACTTTCGTAGTTTGCCTTGAACCTGAGGACTTTTTAATTAATTACACATGTTCAACTACTTGGAAGTGCAGGAGTGCAGGGCAGATAGGAGAAACCCTTGGAGACCAATAAATCAAAAGCCAAGGTGTTGGCCCGGCGATAAGATTGAAACATTTGATTTGGCACCAAAAAGCGAGCGAGGCAAAAAACCATGACGGGAAAAAGGAAAAATGTTATGAAAGGAGCCGGGGCGAAAAAAGGAAAAAAACGTAATTATTTTAATGATACCATGGAGACCAGGCGAGGTTTTTTAAATTAAAGAAAACCTAATGAATTACGTTTTTTGCATGGCAAATGAAGCTCAGCTCCGCTCGGCTCAGAGGAGAATTTCATTAGAGCGCCTAGATGGTGGATTCTTTAAATGTTTGTCGCATTTGAAAAACGGACGCATGCGAATAATTGATGACGAGCTATTATTTAGTTTCCAAACAGTGTCCTTGAACATTGCCATGGCAGTTTGGGCGGAACAGACAGTGAAATTAATTTGATTTGGGTTTTCGAGCGCACTTCCTGTGGCTTTCCAACCGTTTCCATTTGCATGTGCCCGTCGCCATTTAATTAGAAAGCCATTCAAGCACACTGGCCACACATTGGCAAATATACTGCACGGATATATATATTTATCGGCACAATTGAATATCAATTAAAACGACATTCGGCGAAATAAAATACTCCACCTCGCAAACTTTGGCCACAAACGATTTCAATTAGTTAAACGCAGGCGGCTATAAAAATGCCAAAGTGGCATGCAGCGAGAGGCGGGAAAAGCTGGGAAAAACCCGGAAAAAAATACTCGGGGAAACCGAGAAAAACGCCGAGACGCCGATGCCGAAGCCGTTAAGAAAAGATTACAAGTGCAATCAAGTGAAAAGACGCAAACAGACCATAAAAATTGTGTTGAGTGCAAAAGCCGAGAAGGCATCGAGCAGCTCCATAAAAAGGCGAGCCACCGAGGAAAAAGGGATTCCTCCGCTTTTCCACTTTTCCACTTTCCCACATCGCATGTCCCGTCGGGGCATTCTTTCCTATTGCCGGCTGGAAATTAAAACCCAGCGCCAAGTGAAATTTATAAAATATTAACTGGCTCCATTCGCTCGCCGCTCCTTTTTTGCTAAGCGCCTGCAGTTGCAGTCGGTCCTCCTCCTTCTTATGGCCTTTAAACAATTTACAAGTGCTGGCTTTATGGCCTGCCACGGCCACAGAATCGCAGCTGAAACTATCAATATATATATAGGGACAAACGGCTGAGGTTAAGTTTTAACTGCGTTCGGCTCAATAAATTAACATGGCGACGTCTCGGCGCGATTGGAGGAAATAAAAGCGGGCGAAAATCGCTTAACCCAGTTGCCGATTGGCTGGCTTTTTGGCCAGGTCCGCCGAGTTCCATCGCGGCTAACAATGTCAGCGCAGATGAGTTGCCATGAAAACTAATTAAAGGGCTGCCACAGAGCGGGAAAACCATCTTGTTCCACATGCGCGGCCATTGCCTACTTTTGGGCGCAGTAACGGCCAATATCCAGAGCAGGTCCTGAGTAATAGCCAACTATTGGGCCAGGTCCGCAGGGTGCGCCAAAAAGTGTAGGGAAAGGGTATACCGATTGCTTATAACAGCTATCTAAATGGATATGCATTATATTTTAACTTGAATTTACTCATAACTTTGGTGTGTTTATAAAGCAATCAAATTCTGTTGTGCAAAAGCTACTAATTAGCTCTCATTTTTCCTTTTAAATATCCCTTACATATAAAACCCTTCTCAACTGGTTTTATATTTCGCACCCCAAAAAAAAGGGTATCCAATTAGTCAGTTATTGGCCCAACTCATACATTCTGTTGCTGGCCCGTTTCGGTTTCATTTCGTTTTTGGTTTCGTTTCGTTTTGCCGGGCCACTTCAATGGCCAGATAACACGGCCATTTTGGGTGCTTTATCGCTGCTTTTCCCCTTCGGATTGCCGACCGCCCGCTGCCAGCTCTTTTGCCGTTTAAATGCACTTCAATACGAGACTCTTGGGGGTCGCATCCTAGATCTCTGGGCCTGCACTTTGTGCATTTGACGCTGATTTACACAGCCAGAGGTCTGCAAGGGAAGGCCCGAGAGATGGGGAGATAGTCAGGAACAGAGGAAAACTGATAAAAAGCGAGTGGAAGGGGGCCAACAAAGTGCCAAAGACAACGATATGTGCGAGTGTGCATTCGTTTATTTATTGCCAATGCTTCGATTCCCAAACAGTTCTGACAACATGCCAAAGTGCAAGTGGCACTCGCCCACTCACACTGGCATTATGCTCACCAACATAAAGAAATTACTAGCAAAATGAGCATTTACCCATAAATTCACCAACAATATCAACAAAGTATTCACCAACAGAATGGGAAGGTACCCCACATATTCACGTTTTTCATAATATTCAACAAATAAATTATCCAACACAACTGTTAATAAATAAAGTAACATATTCAACAATTTATATTCACCAACAAAAAACATTAACACATTTCTCACCATATTCAACAATAAAATCACCAACGAATTTGTTAAGAACCAAGGCCACTCAACCATCGAAATCCTATCAAAGTAAAAGAAATATAATCACTACCAAGATATTCACCAACACTTTTACCAACAATTCACCAACTCAGATGCAACTTCAGCTTTTTAAACAAATGAAAATTCACCAACAAATAATATTAAAGATAAAGGCTCATATTCATTGATTTATCTGCCTACAAAGAACCCAACAAACTATGTACAAGATGTATAATCAATGCCAAGAAATTCACCAACACTTTCACCAACACCGATGCGACTTGAGCTATGGCCAAGTGTAAACAAATGGAAATTAAGACAGCCGGCAAGTCCAAGCTCCGGTCAACGGAAAAGGGTTGGCTGAGGAAAATGGCTGGGGGGTGGGCTGGGGGAAAATGGGTGGAAAGCCGCAAGTGCATAATGTGAAATTGAGCACGGAAATATCACACATTTCCGCATGCATTAAGTTTTAAGCCAAGTCTATGTGTGTGTGTGGTATGCGTTACAAAGTTTTCCACTCAGCTTTATGCATTTTTCTTGGCTGTCGTTGTCTACTTGCCGGTTATCTCGCTCCATTTTCCTTCTTCGCTTTTTTTTCCTGCTGCTCCAGCGGCGGCAATTTCCTGCCTCGGCTGCTGTTTGTCTTTTAAACTGAAATAATTTTCCCATTTTTTCCCTTTTCGGGGGTTTGGGCCGGGTTTTCGTATTTTTTCAGTGTGTTCTGGCACTGGCCGGCTTTACGCCCCGCTCTATTCAGGGTCTTTCTCGCTCTGGCCCTCGCATTTTTAGGTTCCGCTTTTATTTCTTTTTTTTGCTTTGTGTGAAATTACAACTTCTGCATTTCCTTTTCCTTTCGGCTGGCTGGTTCTCGCCAGGGCTCTGTTTCTGTTTCTGTTCCTGATTCGGATTCGGATTCGGATTCTGGCGCTGTTTTTGGTCCTGGCTCGGGATCCTGCTCTGGTTGGCTTTTGGCGCTACTCCGCTTGTATCCTTTGAGGCTTTTGGCACGCATGAAAAATGTTGGCAAAGGACCGCGCTTGGCACACCGTTGACGTCGACTTTAGCATCATTCCGTTTCGTTTCGTTTCGCTCTGTTCTGTTTCGGTTCGGTTTTAATTTTACAGTTTTTCATTTTTAATTGTCTTAAATTCCTGACTGTTTGTGCGTTTCACCCGTTTTACCCAGCTTTCCCCCAGCATTTCCCCCACCCTCTGTTTACTCATGTTTTACTTTATGCATATTTCTCGTCCGCGGAGCTCCAGCGTCGAAAAAGTTTTTTCATTTGGCAGGCGCGTGCTAAATAAAAAATGTTTCCCCAAACTCTGGCCCTTGCCTCCCAGAGCACGCATATTTATGCGCTTTATTGTTTGTGCTGCAGCAGCGAAGTAGCGGAGAAATTGCAGCCACTTTCCACTGCGGCAGCTTCGGGGCACTGAGAAAAAATGTACATCAAAATAAATTATAAACTGTTTCCTAAGCTCTGAATTACTTAAATATTTGTAAGCTGCGATTAGACTTAAGTCATTCCACTTAAAACTTTATATAACCCTTATAAAAAGACTTAAACACTAAAATGTTTTAGTCGTCATCTTCTGTTTTATATCATTTTACAGAAGGGGTCAAAAACTGGGGTGCTATACAAATACCTTTGGAATCACTTTTAAGATTCAAATTTCGGTGTCTAAAAGTATGCCACTTTAAGCCACTTTAAGCTCGAAAACACAATGAATTTATTCAGAAATGCGACTATCATTTATTCACTGCATACTTTTAGGTACCTTATATAATATTTAAGAGTGATTTTAGAGCACAAGTGATATGTATGTCATCCCCAATATTATGATTTTGTAAATGCTGGAATATTTAAAAATCTTAAAACAATGTTTTTTTGTAAAACTATAGTTATTAAGAAAAAATTTAGAAATAAAGCTGTGGAATCTCGGAATTCTTGTGACTTTCGGTACTTGGATATGCATTTAATGCATAAACTTTTCGCTCTTTTTTTTCTAGTGCATTCTAGCTCTAGCCATTTAAAATGCAACTTATTTAATAAGAGTTTCCCCTTTCCCTTCCGTTGCAGGTGAGAAGCCGTACAAGTGCTCCTGGGACGGCTGCGAATGGAGGTTTGCGAGGAGCGACGAGCTGACCCGCCACTACCGCAAGCACACAGGTGCCAAGCCGTTCAAGTGCCGCAACTGCGATCGCTGCTTCTCGAGGTCCGATCACCTGGCGCTCCACATGAAGCGTCACATGTGAGGGGAGATCTAAGTCCATAGAGATCCCCGGAAAATCCAGAGGCGGAAGTGAAGGGGAGAGAAGGAGTTCAGCGGAAACTGTGTGCCATCAAGGAACGATGAAAAACTTGCGTAACGCTAATCAAAACCACTTAATTCGTGGAGCAGAGAGGGGTGGATAAACAAAATTAAAAAATTAAATCAAACTAAAAAACAAAGAAAACATCACAACACAAGCACAAAGATGGAAATTCAAGTTATCCGATTCCGATTGATATTTGTGTTGCCATTATTGTCGCCGTTATCGTTTTCGTTATCGTATGGTTATCGTCGTTATCGTTTCAATTGCAAATTCGATTTGTTTCAATGCCTTGTTAAGTGTAAGTTTAAGCTATAGCAGCCTGATCGCATTTCCCCATTCACACCTAGCATTTAGCGGCAAGTTCTGAACAAACAGCAAAAATTGTGTACAATTTACCAAAGCTAAGCGATTTCTTTAATTAGTAAAGCAGCAACAAAATAACAAAAAAAAACGTAGTAATTTAATTGAAAAAGAATATTTTTGTTTTCATAATGTGAACACTGCCAAAACGAAAATGTAAAAAAGAATAAACAAACAAAAAAACAAAAACCTAAAAACTAGAAAAAATATTTGTAAATGTAAAGAGTTAATATAAATAATTAGTTTCATATGTCGGCATCAGCAAATAGAATTACAAATACAAGAAGAAGGTAAAAGTGCAAAATATGTTTTAAACAAAACAAAACACAAAACGTTAAAACTGCTTATTTTCTTAATTTAATTTTAAATGTAATTTAAATGTTACCTAGGTCTGAATATCATTTCACCGCGCCACTCGAAATTGGAAACCTATTAACATTAAATTTAATTAATGCCTAAATTAAACTTCAATTCGTATTCGGAATTTGGCGAAAAGCAATTTTGTTAAACATAACAGCAAAATTGGTTTTTTTATGAGTATACGTAATTATTTAATGTAAAAAATTTCTCTTATGCATTGCCTAAGTGATGGAAAGTATTACGAACACATTTTGATATGTTTATCTAATTTAATCAAAATTTGTATTCTCAATCGAAAAACGAAACAAAATTTATAAATTCGACTTAACATACAAATTCTTCTTTATGTGCCTCATTAATTTTAATTGAATCAATTCAAAGCAATCAATTCCCCTTAGCTTAGCAACTTTTTTCGGTATCCTCCTAGTTTTCGAAATCTTTTATATTTTGCATGCTGATTTTCATTTTGTATTGTATCATTTCCTCATTCTTGTTTATAATGATTTGTTTTATTTTTAATTATTTTTAAATAAAGAAAAGTATGTGAAAAACGAATGTTTCCATGGGCTTATCATTTTCCACCAGCACCCCTCAGCAAATGAGACACGACATCAAAGTATACAACGTTGATCGAGAGCAATATGTGCGTTTCGGTCAATCATTATGGTTTGTGTGATGAGAAATTCTGTGATCCAGAGAACAACAACAACAAAATAGCTAAGGCAAAGAAAAACAAATGAAAAATGAAAAACCAAAAACGTAAAAACCAATGACAAGCAGATAATCAACTGCAAAAGCATACATGCACTAAAAAGCGAAAAAATGGGGTTAGAGAGGGAAACTTTGCCAAAAAAATGCGAATACTCCCAAAAATGGAGCAAACAATTTAGTTAAACTCTTGATATATATGCATTTTTATGTAAATACGAACACAAAATACAGTTTGTCTCCTTTTTCTAGCTTTATTCTCACTGAATGTAGATGGGAGGAGAGTTTTGACGATTCTGAACTGCAATCGTTATCGATATCAATATGTACGTGTGTTGCTTGTGCTTTGTGTCATTTGAATGTTATCAAATTTGTATGTATCGATATATCATCAGATCAACGCGCCACAAACGGATAATCCCGAAAAGGCCCCCAAGGGTCCCTTCCAGTTCCAGAATCCCGTTTGGCTTCCAAGCGAAAATTGCACTGAACAATACTTAATGATTACGTGAAAAATCCAAATCCAATACGATGTGTCAAAAATGCTTCAATCAGTTTAGTCTAACTTTTGAGAAAAACCGAAAAACCAAAACCGAAAACCGAAACAGTAAAAATAGAAACCCGAATATATAAAATATTTTGTATAGAAAACCTTTAAACTAAAAATCGAAAGTGTAAAGCATATTTAGATCCTAAATCAGATATTGGATAGTCACGAGCGCAGAGTGAGCGTCACTATAGATATGGATAAACCAGAATATATATATATATGTATTTTACAACCGAAAAAGTGTATTTTAAAATGAAAAAATTAAAA
Source organism: Drosophila subpulchrella (assembly GCF_014743375.2). Lineage (NCBI taxonomy): Eukaryota > Metazoa > Arthropoda > Insecta > Diptera > Drosophilidae > Drosophila > Drosophila subpulchrella. The sequence continues at coordinate 11,349,710 of NC_050611.1, forward strand.
AAATAATTGTGTAAAAAGGTAAACCAAAAATGAAAGACTGGTCAACGAGGTGTTCCGCGTTTATGCAACAATTGCAAAATAGAAAAAGTAAACAAATATATATATGTACATGTACGAGCATAGGGGATTTTCGATTTCGAAACCGATGGCATAAGATACTGTACTCCAAATTGTATATGGTGTGTGAGCCCAGAGCGATTAGGTTAAGTACCACTCGATCATTTCGATTCTCCGATTCGGATTTAGATTCAGATTTGGATTCGGCAGCAAAACTACGCATACGTAAGAGGGAGGGCATTGCCGCGATCCCGCAATTAAAGTTAATGAAGTACGAATTTTAAGTAACGCTGAATGTGAGTCTAGAGAGTACTAAACCAAAAACTATGGATATATTTTAGTGTCTACACTTGAACATTTTACAAAGGCAGCTCCCTGGGGTCAGCTTTTGCGAAGTCAACCAGCCGGCAAAGTACGAGGGTCTGGGGCTCTGTTGCTGAGGGAAAATCTATAAACATTTTCTACAGATTTACAGCCGAGCATTACGAGCAAAACCAAAGGCAGAGTACAGAGGCCGGAAGTCAGAAGTCGCAGGGCAGGAACATTTTTGGCAGCAGGCACACATAAAAATAAATAAAGTATACTAAAACTAGAGTAAATACATTTTAATTTCGTTTAGAGTTTCGTTTGCAAATGTGCTTAGCAATTTTCCCATTCCACCCCCCGCCCATTACCCCCGCCACCCATTTCCCAGGATTTTCCTTGCTCCACAGTGGAATATCATAAGCGTTTAGTTTAAGAGTAGACTAAATGGCGGAGGGCCAAGCTTAGTATAGCAGAAATATATGGGAGGCGAAGGGCGTATACACACACATATAGAGTCGGAAATCTGGGGAACGGGGAGTACGGGGTTCGGGGAGGAAAAGGAGTAAAACATTTTATGTAGGCAAATAAGGGCATAACTCGTAAAAGATTTTGTGTATAGTTTAGTGAAATGAATTAGTTTAATGTTAAATGAACTCAAAAGTAAACTACATAAAAAAATATATATAAATATATACACGCGGATATGTATTTAAGGGAATATACTTAAAGCGTATGGCGAACCTATTTACGTGGCAGTTGTGTGTAAAGTGTGTAAAGTGTGTGTGAATCAAATTGATGTATATCTGTCGTAAGGGCGAGTCAGTTTTTGGGAAGGATTATGCAAAGCATCTACAAATTAAGGCACAGCATTATAAATTGCAACTAATGAAGTACGTTTTATTTGAGCTACGAACGCACGAACGGTTACTAAAGCAAGAATGGTGATGGAATGCAGATGAGGAGGGTCATGGGTTAGGGTTAGTCAAGTGGGGGTTACCGATGGGAAATATTTCGGGGTGGCAGCAAGTGGTGATTACTTAGAATTTTTACGAGATAACTCAGTTTAGCCCTTCCTCGTTTCTGTATATGATCGCAACCCCAGGCATGCATTCATATTTATAATTGTAATCATAAGACAGTGTAATTGATATCAAAAGATAAGAAAAAACTAAAGGTATAAAGAGGAAAATTCACAAGTTTCGGCACAGGAAAATCCAAACGAAAAATACATTTTAGGAGTAAGTAAATCAAAAAATAAAAAAAAAACACAAAAATAATAATTGTATTTAATGCTTGTGCAAAACAGAAAAATTCTTAGCTAATAGCAAATAGCAAAAAATCTAATTGTCAGTGTTTAATTACTATTATTGATGTGCATTCGATGTGTGCTAAGTTCACAAAACAAGCATCCCGTTTACCCAGATCCCAATTTTTCCAGGTTCCTACAATCCTTGACAGTTGTTTTCCACGATCGATTGTTTATTTCGGTCCTTCGCGTATCAAGCAGATAATTAAAAACCATATGTATAAAAATAGAGCTAAATAACTGAACTCGAAATAATTTCGCAGCTGACTCGAAATGTTTGCATAAATTATTAGTTGATTAACTGCGAGAATAATTAATAGAATTTAATTCAATTAGCATATTTTCAGCCTCGCCCGCGCCCCCTAACCACCTAGATTATATAATTGTAGCAAAAGCGAAAACAAAACAAAATTATTGATCATTAAACATTATTAATTATTATTATTATGGCTTGTTTGTTGCGGCTTTTTGTGCATCTCCATTCGGAAATCATTTTATAAGGGGAAACAAATTATAAGAAGAATCTAGAAAATAAATACAGAAAACATAGCAGAAACAATTGGGCAAAAAGGCCAAAAAAAGAGTGGAGAAAAACATTTCTTGTACTTAGGTTTAGTTTATTATACAAAAAACAAGAATAACAGCGGCAGAATGAAGCAAATAATAACAGCTAAACGTGAATAAGTGAGGAGACGAACCAGATCCATCAACATTAGAAAAACGTTATTTTTATTCTTGTATAAGTATAAACCGAAGGCATTTTTCAACGTATGACAACTATTATTGTACGTAACTTGATATTTTGATGAGAATTTCTGTGAACAAAGCAAAAAATAAAAAATCCCAAAAAAACTGAAATATAGAAAAAATTAAAAAAAAATACAAAACCCGCTCGTATTTCAATGGGAGATGTGAGATGGGGCTGTAAAAACGTTGTTGCATTTAAATGATGTTGGTTTTGGCCCGTTCGGCGGTCTGCATATATTTAACTTTTGTGATTGCAGGCGGCGTTCGGCAAACAGTTCACATCATTAGCCCCACGGGAATGGGCTGACCAACCATCTACATCTGCTCGACCAACAAACAACTCGATTCGCCGGCAATCTGCATAAATGACATTAAAGCACCGGCGGCGCAAGTTTCTGTATTAATTTTTAATTATACTTTATGGCAGGCCGGGCATCAACAAAAGTGTCCTGGCCCTTGGCATTTCGTCTGCCATTAAGCCGGGTTATTTGTTTACGGACTGGCGGCTTAAATCATATAGCTCACTCATAGTAAATCACAATTTACCAGGGCTAATTGGCTTGTCAGTCATTTTCAGGTCAGCCCGAAAGTATGCTGTCCTGAATTTAAATCAATTTTTCGCTCGACAAAACTTTGCTTGCCAAAACTTTGGATGGGAAATCGCTTAGACTTTGTTTTAGTCTGCTAATGAAGATTCGCACACGGACACACATGAAAGTCTACCCGGTGAAAGATGACCAACGACAAAAGTAAAAGCGAGCAAGTTTTCTACGCTTCTCCTTGTTTTTTCTGCCCGTTTCTTTTAATTTTAGCCCGCAGACGTAACTCTTTTATTTCCATGCATTTCTAAGGGCCAGAACCTGAAGACTGGGCCGAAAGAGCAAAACGAACCGAAGGTTGCAAAACTTTTCATTTTCTTCGTTTTCTTGATTTTGTTGTGCTGCTGCAGCGAAACTTCTAATTACATACATGACCAGCACACACATGTGAGTACTCACACACACTCATGCATTTGTCTGGGGCCGAGAGCAATGCACTGCGAGAAATCTCCGGGTGCATCTTTGCCATGCTGGCTGGGGAATTTCCCCTATTCCTATGCCTTGCCTTGGCCCTAAGTTTGCCCGCTGCATCTTTATCAAAATTGTTTCTAAAGTTCAAACCACTTTGAGAGCGGTGCGCAGGGAATATGACTTTTAAAAAGTTTTCCCGCCTTTCCCACCCGCTTTTCCCTCGCTTTCCCCATGACAGGCATGCTGTATATGCTCTATGTTGCTGCTTTTGCTGCTGTTGCGGCTGATATGTGGAGCCGTGGCTGTTATGCCCCGCACAACATTTGTAGCTTGTCAAAGTGGCTCAACACGCCCGGCATGTTAACTTATTTTGCTGCCTTTCCTGCCTTGGCTAACTTGCATCAGCTAACTACGAGTCCCGGAGCGAAGGGGATTGGCGGGGGGTTATGGCCAACATGCAAGGTAAACACACAGCACGGAAGTACCGTCGGATTGATGACCACTTTGCTACCCTCTGGATTACTATCTTCATGAGATGGAAGTATGTCGGAACCCTTGGATAAAAATATTTTTAAAGATATTTCAATTGGGGTCAATATTCCTAAAAGTTAATAATTTAATGTTCTAGTTATAGACTCAATTTTTAACATTACCAATCCCAAATTCGTTCAACTATATTTGCTGACCTTTTCTGATACGCTGAATATTATATTTTCAGGCCTGTTCCCGTTTTCTGACGGACAAGTATTTAAATAAATGTCTTATTTCTATAGCGATTTCGATCATTTAACAATATTGAATAAAACTTTTCAAAGTTGCCCAAAGTAAACTCAAATTTCACAGCATTTCTTGAATCTAATAATCTTGAATTTTCTCAAAGGGTGTCCATTACCTAACATTTTAGAATCAAGTCTTTAGTAAAGTTATAATTTTAAAACGGCTTATCTTATTAGAATCACATGAATTTCAATGCATTGATATACAATAATATATCTATTTATCGTAAGATATAATTTTGTATAGAGCACATATCATTCGCCACGTTTTACTTAGATAAGACTCTGCCTCGAGTTCATTTGGAAACAAAGCTCTTTCTCTGAAGTCGCTTTTTGTATAAATTACAGGCAGAAATTTAGCTCAGCCTGGCACATGAGTGCTCGCATATGTGGGGGTATTCAGGGTTTTTCAGGAGTGCTCGAGTAACGTGTTGGGTTCGGAATTGCTGATGGGGATGTGATGGTGTGCATCCTTAAAGTCAGAAAGCCCCATGGCGCTTTTAGCACCAGCCATCCAGAGAGCGAACGAATGCAATTTCTTTCGTTTTAGCCGCCACAAAATTGCCACCAAATCAATATTATTAGACACGACAAGGAAAAGCAGCGGAAAACGTGTGGGAAAAACTCTGAAAAGTGTGTGGGAAACTCAGGGGGGTGAGGGGAAGTGACAAGCTGAGCGAACATGTTATGTTCACATACGCAAATGAGGGCGTAGATGGCTGAAATGGGCGGCGGATTCCGAGGGGGCGTGCCCTTTCCAACTGTAGCAACACGAAAATTATGATTACAAGCAAAGACTGTCATTTGCCATAATATTTGCAGCATAACGACTATGGAGCGCTTTAGCCACGACTCCCACCGAAAATGGATAATAATAAAGAGCTGGGTGGTTGGTGGCCTGGCGGTTCGCTCTTTGGGTGGCTGGCCCCCAAGATAACACACATCCAGCGAGTGCCAATGACAATGACATCAACTGCAGACAAGCCCACAGAATGGCACACAGAATGGCCCAAAGAGGGTGTCTGGTTGGGATAGGACTGGGTAGGTCCCACTCAGGACGAATAAAACGGGGCTCGAACTACAAAGATCCACGGGCCGATAGAGCCGAGCTAACAAGACTTCCCAGTCCAAAGGCAAACCAAAGCAGTCGAGGGCGTTGTTAGCCTTCCAAAGCACTCGGATCCCAAGGTCTGTTCAATTCTGCTGGCTGCTCAAAGCTCTGGTCTTTTTACTCCACTAAATAAGGGGGGTTTTTGCTTAAATAATTTATAGTTTTTAAAGCTATTCCGAAGATGGTACTTACTAGTCAGCAATGATCCTAAATTAACTTTTATACAGAAACGTATACTTACAAAACTGTTGTAATTTAAATAGGTATTAACATTAGGATTACTACATAAATATAAAATAAAACAAGTAACCCAGTTTTAAGGAATTCAACAATAGGATTTTAACTTTATAGGAAATGAATACCCCTGTTCCCCCTTCTCTGCCATTCAAAATTAGCCTAACCATACCCAACTGCCGGCGTATTTAAGCCTAACTTGCTCTTTATAAATCCTCTTTATAAATTCCGATGGGGAGATTAACGGCTCTCGCAGCGGAGACATCTGCCGATTGCCACAAAAGTTGCAACCCGACGGCTGCAGTTGCAGTAGCCGACTGACTGGCTAAACAGCTTAGAGGTGCTAATCCGTAGGCGCAGCAAAAATCGCAAAATCAGATTGCAAAGTTGGCCTGACAAGTGGGATCGAGGGGAAGGGGGGATTGGGAAGGGGGCTCTGTGATGTCATGCAAATGTGGCACGTTTAAATGCTTTGGCTTGGCAGCTGCCCCAAAGCAAAGAGGGTTCGGTATCGCTTACCAGACTTGTCTGATTTCGATGCTAAAATTGCCTGCTCACTGCCAATGGTTACTGCCAGTGCACTGAGGAAAATAAGGTTCATTTTGGAACCGGTTTGGTATTTAAATGTAACAAAAATTAATTATCCGGCACAATTAAGCTTCTCTCTTTGAACACAGAAATTTAGTTTTATAACCCAACGAACTTCAATTCCTAAATATATTTATTGTTATAAAAATATTAAATCATAAATGAGACCACATGCAAAAAAATCTAATGAGATCTAAAAGGTTTTAATATTAAACCTTAATAATAAAAGAGGTGCTTAAAAGAAGACTGTAAAAAAATGTCTAACAACATTAATTTTTAGGACTTTTTGATAAAAATACATCGAAACCTGTTTCAAAACCTTTCCAAGTTAGGAGTTCAAAAGTGTACTAGTTACAACATTATTTTACTGCCGCACTCAGCTAAATATGACCCTTTTTAAAACATATCCAGTTAGGTACTCAAAAATAAAGTAAGTGTCATAAAAGTCTTATTGATTTTGATTTTCTACTTATTTCTGAGGCTATAGCCTATTATCTTTATAGAGTTTGTATTAGTAATTTGCACGGTGCATGGTGATATGTGTGCCGACCTCTGTCCCACACTTTTCGTGTGGCGGCAGAAAACTGGCAGAGCTATTCTTTATGCCTGCTTTATGGAAAGCTGCAGACCCCTAACTAACCACATTTTTCTCTCCGTGTTGAGAACGACAACGACCGCAGGTGCAACGCGCAGCCGTCTCCCTCTCCTGTCGCCGTCTCACTCTTTTTGCCACAGTCTAGAATAACTTCCTCTTCGCACTTTTTTTGGCAACTGGCGGCAAGTGCACTTGAAGTGTATCGAATTTGTATGGATTTCGCTTGCAGCCAATAATTTGACACTTGCACTGGGGAGGAGAAAGAGACAGCAGGAGACTGGCAGAGGGAGACGGGGCGATGGGGGGCTAGGGGCAGGGACTCTTAAACCAAAAGGAGCGGATTCTTGAATAAAAGTTGGCATCGCCAGCACGCGAGGGCGCCATAAACAAGGAAGCTCACACGAGATTGTGTTACTCTGTACGAGGTTGTGTGCCTTTGTGTGTGCATAAATGCATGTTGAGTAAGCAACAATAACACCCTCGCACACAAACAGACGCCAACGCAATTGTCATCACCATAAAAATAACATAAAACTTTTTTACGACTCCTGTGGCCTGCGTAGGTCTGTTACAGAAGGATTCCCCAGGCGAAGTGGGGATGGATAGTGATACTCATGCGGGCACTAAGGATTGTCCTGGTGGCACCACTTCAAATCGGGCTAACCAGCCATAACCCGCCCAAGAGCCCAAGAGCCCCCAATTCGACATCGCTTATGTCACGAAAGCCTGCTCATTAAAGTTGTAGCCATTTCTTTTGTGCCGACGTGTGCTGGCCTGGCCCACACTCCCAGTTCTCAACTCGTAACTCCGCTTGCCTCCAACTCCTCCTTAAATGCACCACCACCGTAGCGGCAATTTATCTCAGTGCACCCACCCAATCATAATTCTCCGTCTAAATGCCTGTTTGGCGAAGCGTAATTGATAATGCATTCAATTGGCCAGCCAATTTGCTAAAGTGCCTAAGTGAAGTCGCCCCCACCAGAAGTTAACAGTGGGCGGAAGTTTGATATTAAAACCGGCCATAATGCGTTTTTAAAAATATTTGATTTTTTTGTAAGATTATAGGATTATTAAAATCTAATCAAATAATATTTTTATTGATTGAGGGCCTTAAGCCAAAAACAGATATTTTGTACACAATAAAGAACTTATTAGTCGAATTAAGCAATATAATAGTTACTATTATAACCCAACTAAATCAACACCAAAATACAGGTTGCTATTTTAGTGTGCATAGTTCTCAGAAGTGTAATTTGATAGGTGTATTCTTACCAGGGACCGAGAATAATCATTATTAGTGAGTCTTATTTTGGAAAGACTACTGTGATTCTTACTTTTACATGTAAAAAATGCCACCATTTTTACTCTTTTCTACTTTGAGAGAAACTAATAATCTATCAATTCTTGCCCGCAATGTACCTAAAAATCAGCCAAATTGGAAAAAGAAATATCAAAATATCTTAGTAGGTCATTTAAAATAAAAATCACAAATAATGATTATTTACGGTTCCTGATTCTTACAGTCCTGAGAATTTTTTAAAATATTCCAAAAAGAAAATAGATATCTGCAACCTGCAATATTTGTTATGCTAATTATTATTATCCCCTAATAAACACCATATTTTCGCAGATTCTTGAGTTTTTCGGGCCACTGTGCCGACTCCTTCGCTCCGCAGTTCCTGTTATTGGCCGTTTTCAGTGCACAGATTTAAAATCAACAACAGGCGAGCGACAAGCGACAGCGGCAACGACAACAACAACAATGTCTGACTGAAGTCAGCCGTATACTCATTTGCACTAAAAGCGGCATAAATATAAACAGGCAAGAAAGGAGCAGACCGAAAATGCAAAAAAAAAATACAAAAAAAAACAGGGAACAGGAGGTAAAAACATCGGCGAAAGCCATCCTCAAAGAGCAACTGCAATGAGGAGCGGAAAAGGTGGACTGCGTATCGAGAGGACTCTGCAAATGAATTGCAATGCAGCCAAACGTGTGCCCAACTTAACGTAAATTTAAATGTTAATGAAAAGCCATCAGGACGTTACCAGATTTCCTCCACCCGATACCCCATTCCCGGTACCCGATACCCGCTACCCGATACCCGATACCCTACGGCTGTTTACTTGCCGCTTCCGTTGTTAAATGTTGTTGACATCATTGGCTTGGCCCATTGTTGTTTGTGCTACTCGCCTTCTTCTCCTGCGACCCACATGCAAAATGACCGCCGGCAAACGGCCGCCATTTTGTCAATGCGCTTGTTAGCGCCGTCGATGTGCCACTTCCGGTTCGATCATTTGGCCCTGATTGCACATTGTCCGGCCCAACACTCAGAAAACAAGTGACACGTTACTTATCTTCAGCATTTCATAGATTAAAACGTTAAAGATAATATACATAATATTTCTTATCACTTATTTGAAAGTTGAGGAGGGGGACTCTTTCATCGAAAATGGCAAGGCTACCAAAAATATATCCTTATAATGATATAATTTTAATTTTCATTGATCTTTGATCCAACACACATTTTAGTTCTCATTAAATAATAATTAAGTTTAGATTGTATAAAAATAATTCGTAAATAGAATTAATCATATAATTTCAAACAAAAGGATAGAATATGGGATTATAAAGACGTCGGATTATATTAAAAATAAATTGTTGCCGGTCCCTAAACCAACACACACTTTTCATATAATATTTAAATCTAACTTATCAGTTATTAAAGATCAATGGAAATATTGTAATTGATACTAAATTTTCTCATTTAACCTGACACCTAATAATTCCAACAGCTATCATACATATTACAAACTTTTGACAGGCTTATCACATTTATAATCATGTGCATTGGTCAACTTTTAAATTAATTATTTACAATCTTTCTTTTTTCCGTGCACCGCCACGTTAATCACTTAGTTTAGCGTTAATTAAAGCGCTTTTTATTTCGACAACCGCCTACAATTAGCCTTAATTTAAATAATGCTCAGGTGGCCGAGTGATGAGATATCAGGGACTATGGCCGGAACAATTAGCAGGAAGCATGACTTTCCAAAACCGTGGGACTAATGAGCCATACATATGCTTGCTCAAAAAAAGGGGAATGGTTAATAAGATAAAATGCCTAATGGGTAATGACGCCGTCGGTAACTCTTCCGCTTACGAATAAAAAAGGAAAGCGGACCTACCCAAAAAAGGGGGTTACACATATACCACTCACCCTAGCGATTGCCAGCGTTATAGAGGTCAAAGCTCTGTGGACACGGATGGACATTAATTTCGCTCCAAAGTGGACATACACACGCATCGAGCTTCGCTTCCCCGGGAAATTGTCATGTATGCGAGGGGTATAATTTTTCATGCATATTTCAGGAGGCGTGTGCCTAATTAATTACAAACATCTAAACGGCGATGACATTGGCATAAATTGTCTTTTAATTTGCGTTCGGTCCGCTCTGCACTTGATTGATGCTCCGGCATGGGTGTGGTTTGTTCCACTTAACTGACTGATTCATCTCGATTCGATATTGGCATTCGCAGACCTCTGCCACTGACATTTGATGTCGGTCGGGATGGTAAACAACGGGAACTTGACCGCTCGCAATGTCCTTGAGTTCCACGGTTACATAATCGTGCCAAGTGTGCGAAATCGAGGGGGGAAATCCGATTGAACGGAATGGTGGGTGGTAGAACCCTCCGTTATGCATGTGGGATTAGCGTCTGCGGCTTCGCCTGCATAGTCGATGAACCGCCGGCAATTCGCACGCATCCAAATGTTAATTTCACCGGCACCCACATGCCACCTACCATTTCCATTCCCATCACGATCCCCCATCCGGATCCCCATCCTCACCTTCAACATTTTCGCTGGTTAGCTGACTAATTGACCCAGACACGGCTCAGTAATGCCCCTCATGCTCCAGTAATCACACTTCCCACGTCCATTTCGATTTTGGGCGCAGGAACAGCGTCAGCGGACCTGTAAACCAGAGCACTATGGTCAGGGTCATCAATTGGGCACGCCGCCTTTCACCCCGCTGTGATTTCCGGCTACAGGGATTCATGGGCAGTGAATCAAGTGCATTGGGTGAATAATTATGCCCGAATTTAAATGCAACTCTTGGGTAATTGAAAGTTTTTCCCATAAACATTGGTCAAACGGTTTTAGAAATAGGGGATTACAATTTTATTGATAATTTTTCTTCCTGTTTGCGGAAATTATATATAAATAATATCTTTTAATTCTTAAAAATGTTACTTTTGATTTTTGTTAATTATAATACTTTCATAATAATTAAATCATAACTTCATTTTTAAAAAACTTAAGTATAAATATATTATTTATGATAAAATTTAATAATCAATATATTTATTAGTAATACTTTTGTATCCTTGGTGGTTGACATAATTGGGTAATAAATACGTAATATGCACTTAAATCCTATTTCTGGAATGTAAGTATCATTTATTGCATAAATTATAAATGGTCGAGTACACACACATGTGGGAAAATGATTTGTCTATGGCTCGTATTTTATTTTCAATAAGAAAAAACATTTAAATGGATTATAATAGAGGATAACTGTCATCCTATGTAATTGATACAAGCTGGCAATGTTTACGTAATATGCACTCGAATCCAACCCACCAATCTCATCAAGTACTGAGGACAGAAATTAACTTTGCAGCTTCGTATTTCATAAGCCAGCCCGGCCACAATGCACGCCAACCAAAACCAAACCACTTGCCTCACAATGGCTCACAATTAACCCGGCCAGACGGTCAGTCTGCGTCCTTCTACGGGGTTGGTTTCGCCGTAGCTTTATTGTTCCGATATGGGGGAAACGGGGAGCAGCGGTTAGGGGCTTAAGGGAAGGACGGCAAACTTCCTTATAAGACATTTACCGACCGCACCTTAACCAAGCAGGATCAACATGGCATCCATGTATTATTTAAGCGCTGCGCATCCTTTTGCCGTGCCCTGCATAAAATTTCCTCCAGCGGAAGTTTGTCTGCAGGACTCAGATCCTGGCTTTCCCAGCCCGCTGCTCCTTGGCGTGCTTTATGTGTTTCCGCTCGCATTTCTTTTGCCATTTAAGTACACACCTAGTTTGGATTTTCCCCCTGCCCTGCCGCTGTCGTTCCTTTGTTCTTTTCGCTTCGACTGCCGGACGCTTGTTTATGTCTCTTCTTACGTCTTTGGTTGGCCCGCCCCCCTCGCTCCCATTTCATTCCCTACTTTTTTCCTTTTTTATTTCTTCCTTTTTTTATTTTGTTTATGGCTTGTTTTGAACCTTGTTTGAACTGGTTTAAAATTTCTTGGCACAGGCTCGACAACGCTTCTTTTTGGCAGGCTCAACCGCAGTGGACTGTCGACGGGGGGAGGGCGGTGGCAAAGCTGAGCTCATAACTTTGTTACACACAATTAACAATTTGATGCTTTGCCAAGATGCCTAAAACACACCAAAAAGCTTATATTATATTAACTTAATTGTATAGTACTTTTAAATATTTTTTTTAAGTACTCTTATCTAATCCCATACAAAATATAAATTTGTTTCGCTTAGTTTGAATTAAAAACGCATGGTTTTGTTTTGATCTCGTCATTTTTGCCTATATTTCCGTTACATGGTCACACCGCACCAACTGTTGCTTATTTATCCTGATTCTGGTAGACTGGTCACACTGCATGGTATAAGTCCTCATTTCTTTAGCATTTTATTATTATTTTTTTTTAGTATAACAAATTAAGATAATTTATACATTAATTGAAAAGCAATGAAAATTCTTTCTGTGTACTGGCTGCTCCTCTCCTTTTCACGCTACCTTTGGCTGGAGTTGGGCAAACAAACCCAAAACTGGCAGTTACATTGTTCCTGTGGTTGCCAAACAACGACGACACACGAGCCTTTAAGTGGGCGTCTCTAATTGAAAAGCGCAGCCAAAATAAAACACACGCATTCCCCATGCGGCTAAGTGAGTGAGTAAGTATGGTGTGTGTGTCTGGGAGAGCCCTGCGCCGGAAAACTCCCCACTTCCGTTCGGGGGACAGGTGCGCCTCGAGTGCACTGCAATTGCTACGTAAATTTTATGCGCTGCTAAAACTTTGCTAGCAACGAGGGAGCAAAGCCGGGCTGAGATGACGGCATTGCCCGAGCTTTAGCCCGCAAAACTTTAAGGTCAACTTGTTACTTGAAGTTCCAGCTCGTGGCGAATAACTAGTTAGAGATGGGATGTAAGGGAAACAAAATATAGCAAAGCAGTTAAACTAATGTTTCGCAAGCTTAAACGCCTGCTTTTATTATTTTAAATGTGACCAAACTTTCTTATGTTGCAACTTAAAAGAAGTGAGACCATGCACTTGGAAAGTTGGACAAAATTAGGTGATTACTCGAAATATGAGCAGAACTTGCTAAAAATAAACGTTATACAGTTGAAATATTTTTTAAATAGTTTATCGGTAAATATTGACATAAAACTCGGATTAGTTAAATCTATTCACTTGACCATCGCTAGTCAGTAAAATGCAGCAGCTGTTTTTCCAAGGTAGCTGGGAGTGGGTGCTGCTGAAAAATTAGCCAAATGGCCGCTAAGTGTTCGCTCTGCGCTTAAGCGGCATAAAAATGTGTAACTTTCCATGCAGATGCGCCTGCCGCACTCTCACTTTTTTTCCCCCATCTGCGACAGATGACAGTGGCGGAATGCAGCTTGACCTTAACCTGGAATGCCAGTGGACAAGGCAAAACGGCAGGTAAAACTGTAAGGATGACGATGTGAAGACGACTTTGTTAGTGTACTGATGGCAAACGATTTAAAAAATTTATTCGAAAATATTTTTGCCAGTCAACGTTGTAACGACAGAACTTCAGCTTTTGGTCCTGCCCTTCCATTCTGCCAGCCAGCTATCCTTCCTGTCGTCCTGCATGAGAAATAGCTATGCTCACTAACAGGATATGCTGCCAAAAACATTTTTAATAATTTAGCACACACATATTTTCACATCTTTGGTGAAATTCACTTTGAAGACCTTGCGCAAAGTATGCGCCTGATGTTGCCGAAAGGGGGAGGGAGGGCGGCCAAGAAAAAGGGGGCATGCCTGGTTGGGGGAGGGGGTTGGCTTTATAAGGAGCAGGAAGAGACCAAGACCAGCTGTCGATGCGCCTGGCATCGCTTGGGACCCGTGTCGACATCAACGTTAGTGTTGAGTAATGCGAAACCAATTTTCGAGGCAGCATTATTTAAAATCCCAAACATGAGACAGCTTTGATGTCAAAAGTCGTGAGGTTGCAGCACCAGCAGCAGCCGACTTATGAAATATGAGCACTGAGAATCGGTGGAATCGCTGGCGGTAAAGACTCTCAAGGTACACACACAAATTAGTGGCCGCTGGGATTGGGTGGGATGCGATGGGATGGGGCGCTCAGTTGAGCTGAGTTTGGTTGAGTTCAGGTTGGCAAAAACTGTTTAACTATGCCTTTGATGTGCGCCAAATGCCGCTGGCGAACTCCGCACAAGGCCCTTGTATTGCAAAACTCCAAGTTGAACTCATTATGCTTAGTGCAGCTGTGCCTCGCTGTCGCTTTAATCCAATTCGCAGCGCAGCCGCATCGCCTTATTATGTGCTCCACGTGGCGGATGAGCAATATGCGCCGGCATTGGCCGCAGCGTCAACATTTGCCAGCACACACGAGCGTCGCCAAATTGATTTCGTCCTGCCAGTGTCAGGACCAGAAATGCACGCAGAGAAGTGCATATTTAATAGGGTTTTTAATTTAAAAATATTGCCCTTAATTTACTCCATATTAATTTGGGATTTAAAGTATAACAATACGAAGTTCTCATTTCTAGTTTCTGATAACTATCCAATCATATAAAATACTTGATAGCCTAAACTAGGGAAATAACTTGATCTTAAGATTTTTAAAATAATTATAATAACATCTATACTATTTTGAGAGTTGAATTTCAAAACTAGTTATAAAATTAACGTTTTCAAAAACTTGTTTTCCTCGGTGTAGAGCCTATTGCCGCCAAAGGACTCTGAAAGAGACCGATTTCCAATCGAATCTCGAGTTGAGCAGCAGCTTGTGGTGAGCCTTTTTCCGGTGCAGGGTATTCAGGAACTGTAGTACAGGGTATTCGGCACTTCACCCGCCCCCCAGTTTGTTGGCTTGTTGCTTTGTCTAGTTTGTTGGCAAGGCAAACACAAACACGCCTTTACGTCATGCGTCGTTTGAAAATTGAATTTTAATACACAAAAGCAGCCGCAGCTGGTTTTCAGGGCTGTGAGTTGCAAGTTGGGATTTCGGTGGGGAGTGCTTTTGTCAAGAGATTGTCCTTATGTGAGCAACACACCCCTGCCTCCATACAGGGAAATTACGCCTAGACAACTAAGCTGGCATTTCTTTGGCTCAGACTCGGTCTCATTTGGCTTAGTGCACTACCTCAGTTTTTGGCCTGGTCAGGTCCTTTTTGTGAGCCGCCATTAACGAGGAGGAACTGCACTCGTCGTTGACAGAATATTCGATATTTCCCAGGCAGTTCTTGAAGTAATTTTGCTGATTCGGTTTGCCTGCAAACTCTGCCTATTCAATTACCTCCTTACCTGACTCTTGATTCAAATTATGGCCGTGTGTCTTGGCAATGCAATTCCATTCGGGGCTCAAAGTTGTCGACGCAGACAACTTCATGGCTTGCTCATTGATTTCCTAAATAAATTTGCCAACTGCAGCTGACTTTTTATCTCATTTGGCTCGTGTGTTATTTATTTACCAAAAAGTGCAGTTGCCATTTTGGCCCTTTCGAAATCAACCGAGTGCTCAGCGAGCGAAGGACTCGGAGTCGAATTGCCATGGCAGCGGGTAGAAAAAATCTTGAAATTAAATTTTCAAGTAACTTTCACTCGAGCGCAATGCAAACTAAATAATTCATGGCAGCAGCGGGGGCAAGTGGGTTTTGAGGGAGGCTAAAGGGGGGCGAAAGGGTGGCCAAAAGGGTCGGAGGGGGCCAAAGGGTACCAGCTGCCCCCAAGGTGCGCATGTGTGTTTGTGTGTGAGGGAATACATTTAAATAAACAGCAGTCGCCGTCGCAGCGAGTTAACTTTTTGCCAAGGACCTTTGCAGACAGACCGCTGTGGGCGGGATGATAACGTGGCCTTAAAGTACACACTCACTGAGAAAAACGACATCTATTACGTTTATAGATATATACGACAGTATAAAATATATATTTTAATTTCTCAATAGGTGTTTAGTACATTGGGGGAATAAATTGAAAATGATATATCATTTTACTTCGGCTAAACCATTTTTTTAATGATAATTAAATATAAAAGTAATGGCTTCCTTAGACAAATTTTGCGTCAAGTTTTTCATCACATTTTGAACTCTTTTTAAACAACATTTTTTAATTCTACATTAAGACTAATGTAATAATCATTGACTTTAAGGTTTCGTAAATCATTTCTGGAAAATATAATCCTTGTAATAATAATATACAGAAATATGTATATATATTTATTTTAATATATTTATGAATTGAGATCCATTCATATATTTTCTAAGCCCCGATTAGGTATTCAGAAAATAGAATTTGATGACCTTGGTACAGTAGTTTTGAAGGATTAAGTGGCATCGGTAAATGTTAATTAAAATATACAACAACTTGTGTTTATTTATATCTTTGTTTCAGTGTAAGAACAAACTGCGTGCTGGTATTGGTGGGGAACCCTTTTTGTGCCGAGTGCTTTTGTGTCCTCGCTGCCATCGTATCGTCATGCCAAAATAGGCAAGTTCACTCAGGCAAAGCAATTGCACAAATGGCCAATTCTGCTCGTAAGTAGAATTTCCTACGTTTCGTCAGGGGTTAGCATTCGCATTCACATTCACATTCGCATTCGCTCCGATTCGTTTCTTCTCGTTTCAGTTTAGTTTCGGTTCTGCTCAGTTCTGTTTAGTTCAGTTCACTTTGGCTCAGGACCCCCAAACTCTGGCTAAAACACTGCAATTCTGTAAACATCTGAGTGGGCGGGATGTGTGTGTGTGTGAGCTGGTGGGTAACGAAGCATAGATAAAATAAACAAAACACAAATAAATATGTACGCTGCATGGCCAAAGTTTAAAGTGCCAAGAAAAAATCAAAATAAAAACTTTTTCCTTCGCCATGCTGATTGCATTTAACTTGATACCGGTCATTCGAAGTGGGGGATGCGCTTCACAAGGAGGAACGGAATGAAATTGGCACGAAATGGAATGGAACGGAAACTAACAAAGTTGCACACATGCTAAACTTACCAGGGTTGCTGCACATCCCCAAATTTACTCGAGCTATTGACCTGAATTAGTGATATTATCCATTCAATTGGCATCGTGTCTCCAATTTCCCACTTCTTCTCACGCTATTAATTACAAACAAATAGTCACTTGTTTACATTAAAACGTGTTATCTCTCAATTAACATAATCCACTTGTGTTGCTCTTCTTGTAAGCTATATATTGATAGCTGCTTATTTCCCTTGTTTAAGGCTTGTGT
The DNA here is from genome assembly GCF_014743375.2 of Drosophila subpulchrella. Lineage (NCBI taxonomy): Eukaryota > Metazoa > Arthropoda > Insecta > Diptera > Drosophilidae > Drosophila > Drosophila subpulchrella. The sequence continues at coordinate 11,366,969 of NC_050611.1, forward strand.
GTTGACTTTAAAATGTAATGTTAAAATAATGGGAAGAATAATATTAAATTCTTAACAGATACGGCAGAATCCATTTTCTTATATTGGCTTTGAATATTTTGCATGCAAATTTATTACATCTATGGTCCCTCTACACTTTAACTAAGTGGTCTGTTACAGAAATGTACAACTTTGGTGTTAAATTAAAATCGAAATGTTTTATAAAATCCTCAACTTTCAATTGAACTGAACTGTGGGATATTTTAATATACTAAGTTACAACCGGTACTGTATCCCTAGAGCAACTCCAATTCTCTCAGGAACCGGAAAAGCGATATCTACTGCCGGAAGTGTGCAATAAAAATTGGCACACACTGAGGAAAACAAAACCACCGACTGACACATTGTAAAAGCGAAAAATAAAAGTATATTTGGTTACTTCTTGGCCTGATTCTGGTCGAGCGATTGTTGTCATAATGTTGATTGCATTTTTATGCACTGCCATCGATGCAGTAAATTCAATTTAACGAAGTCGCCGCCCAACGTAATTAAATCCACGTCGACTTGTGTCCAGCTGGATGTGGATGTTGTTGCTGGCTCATTCGATTAACTTCATCCGGGGTCTTGGCCATATGGATATGCTGGTAACTGCAGGAGACGGGGCTGGGGATCGGGGCAACGGAAAACCAGTAACTGGCAACTGAAAACCAGCAACTGAAGCTGAGAAACTGAGACGAGGACGAGACGGAGCGTATTTGCTCGTGACACTTAAACACATGCGGACCAAACTGCTTTATGCTTAATTGAGTATTATCCCTGTTGCACAGGGCAAGGGATGGGTACATGGATGGGATCGTATGGGATGGCTACAGGGTATGGTATATGGGGCGTGGGCGGGACGGGAAGATGCAGCATGTCTGCAAACAGCAGCTCTGTTTGCTTAATAGCATGGTCAGTAAATTTAATTAACTTCCCTTAAGGATACATGCAACATATAATAAAAGCAGTGCAGCAGCAGTAGCAACTCAAAAGGACAAAACAAAGGCAACTCGAAAAAAAGCAACGAAAAATGAAGCTGACGGTAAAGTAAAGCCGAATTTTGAATGTCCTTTGTAAATACTAACAAAAAAAGTACCAAACTCTAGTTTCTTTTTATAGATACTATGTAAATATATATAGAATTTGCAAAGCTAAAATATGTTTCTTGCTCTAAACAAAGAACAACGCTAAAGACGAATTAACCTAGGACAAAATATATATAAAGACTTACTTTTTAAACCTACCTAACATAATACCCATATTCAAAATGATATTTAATTACCAGCTTAATTAACATAAAAGCTTTTTTTTGGAATAGTTTAATACACGTATTACTAGCTAGGAGATTTTCAGTAATACTTGATTGTGTATAATAGTTGATACCGATCAAGTTCAGCGAAATCCCGATAATTAGGAAACGATTTCACATATAATCCGACTTATGTTATCAAGAATGAATATTTTTGGGATATGCGCTCTTTTCTCAATATCTAACCAAAGTGCTTACACCCTCTGTAAGGGTATGAAAAGAAAGAAAAAGAAACAGGGCCAGAAGCTGGCGAAGGAGACAAACTCCACTGGCAGCCTGTCCCCATCTTTGGCTCAAGTTGCATTGGGATTACACACACACTCGCAGATATATATATATCCTGATATATCCTGATATATATATATATATAAAAGCAGGCCGGGGAGGAGCCAGGCAGAGGGAGAAGGACAAGACTTGACTGGCTCCTGGCTGATTGTTGGCTTGCCGTTGCCGTTGTCCTTTGAGATGTTGTGCAAACAAGCAGCTTAATGTCAGTCGACACAAGACAAACACAAGCACAGAACAGCACACACACAGATACACCCATACGGAGACGGCAGCACGCACACACAGACAAAGGGAACACAGAAATTAACTTCTTTTTGATGAGCATATGTTGCACAGACGAACAAGGAACAACGAACCCAAAAAGCTGACTGCCGGGAATAAAACACGCCCGCAGCTATCATTGCCACAAATTATAGTGCGCTAGCCCCCACGTTTATTGGCAGCAGATGTGGCTAAAACCGCCTCTTAGCCCCACTTAGCCGACGATCCGGCGATCCCTCAAGTTCTGAAACTCAGACGGAATGCATTTCGGCTGCTCCTTGGCCAGCTGAAGCCCCAAAAACTGATTCACATTCCGATTTCGATTCATAATTCATAGGCAGCCACTTTGCATGCCCCACGGCGGTGACGCGTCACGTACTCCTGGTTAGGCATTCGCTTCCTGTGCTCCAGAATCAGCCATATATATATTTGTGTGTATGCCACATAGATGGGGCACGACCATAACCGTGCTGCATTGTCTGGTCTGGCCACGTTTGGGCCATAACAAATGATGCACTCGACGGCGGCGCGGCCAAAAGTTCGCTCAAGGTGAATTGAATGTTGAATTGTGGCTGCTCCCTGGTCTTTGGACTCTTGATTTGGACTTGGATTCGGATTTGGGATCCGCGGATTCAGGCTGCCATCCGAATGCTTGATTATGCTTCCAGCAGTCAAATGTTAGAACGTGGAATCCAGATCCACTCAAACGGAAGCACACTTTAAGCACAGCTCGCTTTGGGCTGTCTTTAAAATGGATTTATTTGATTTTGGTGGCACACATTTTTTATGAACTGAAGGCCGAAAGGAGCTTAGCTACTGGGTTTCCATACTCTTTTGGACCCTTTCCAATTCCAAACTTGACAAGCTAGCAATTGTGTACCCTGGAAACTAAAATACTGTCCTTAAAGCGTTAAATAATTTATAAAAAATGTATTGTGATGAGGATTATATTTTCTTATTATCTTTATTGAATTAAAATATCTATTATTATCGAAATATAAGAACCTTTAAATAATCCGGAAATTTCTATACAAAATTATGGGAGACTTTTTTATGAGCTTAAAAACAGAGAACACAAAAATATAAAGTGTGTTGAGTTGATGTCTTGATATTTAATATACTCTTTGAATTTATCAAGTTTCCGCATCACTTATATGCAATGGTAGCCCTTTTGGCCATGCCATTAATTCTCAAAAAATCTCATTTAAAATAACAAGGTTTTTGATAATACAAAAACCAAATGTGTATGAAAGTACCAGTCCCAAAACACATTTATTTTCAGCTGTCACTCGGCACCTCTTCCATTTCTTAAGCTGGCCATATCATACACTTCACATCACTCATACGCAACGTGGTCCGTTTGAAGGCATTTAATTGCGGCCAAGTTCAGGAGGCGGAAATCACGGCGCAACTCTGATGAGGCATGCAATCAAAGTCAAGCAGCTGTAGCCCCAGACTCACCCCCCTGCGGTTGGCCTGCCATGGGTTAAGGGTAGGGTGGCTCAAAAAAGGTGCCATTAATATGGCCGTTAACATTGCGGTTAGTGGCGTTGCCTTCGCACTTGCCGCATCGCCTGCGGCCATCGGCAAAGGCAACTCCATCTCCTATTGGCCCGCTGGCAGTTGCCACTTACACTGTGTGTGGCAGCTGCATTTAACACTGCCATCGACAGCGTTTCCGGTCGTCTGACAGCCGGACGGAGGGACAGACTGTCACTGGCAGTCGGCTAATGCCGGGTACCGCGCAAAAGTTTAAGTTGACTGCCGCCAGTAAAAGCCATTTAAAATTACGTGCCTGGATTTCTCGCCCTGCCTAGATGGCTGGCTGGCAGGATGGCTAGATGGCTGGCAGGATGGCTAGATGGCTGGCTGGCTGGCGGTTATTGAGAGCTTGAGTACGTGGACAGAGGGCCGGGGCGCCCAGGTTTGTCACTTGAAATGTTGCAGTTTCCCCAGCTGCACCCTCGTATGTTGCACATAATTTTCACATAAACGAGAGAGCCTAATATAAAAAATTCCGTCAAAAATCGTGACCGGCAAACGCAAGCGACTCCAAGGTAGACACATTGCCCTAAAGATCCCAGTACCCAGAACCGAGGACCCCTGACTCAGACCACCGGAAATGCAATCGTCCCTTATGGCAAGAGCTCCTCTCGTTCTTCGCCCCCAATGTAATAAATAAATCAACTGCAAAAAATGTTGCGCCCGCATCGACATTTTAAGTGTTGCCCATTGACTTTTGATTGCTTTTTGGCCGGGGCCAAAAGCCCGTGGGATTCTCCACTGGCCGATGGCAACATTTTGCTGCACACAAAACAGCAAAGGCAGCGCTCAAAAAATGGAATGGAAAATTTAATGAGCTAGCCAAAGTCCCGAGTGGAACGGAATGTTTGCGGAGTCAACTTTTGTTTTCCTCTTCTATTTTTTTTTTTTTGGTTTTTTTCCGTTCGTTTGGTCGAAACTATTTTCAGCAAATTTGTCAAATTAAATTGCATGTACAAGAGGCCGCCGCCGACATCGCATCCCTTGAAGGGCCCAAGTTCGGCTGCTTGAGGATTGAATTAAAAAGTTGGTGTGGCTTGGCGGTGGCAGCATCAGCAGTGGAAGAAGTGGCAGCAACTCCAAGTAAAATGCCGCAAATTAATGTGCATAGTTTTTGTTTCGGTGCTCGGCTGCGGCTGGGCATTTAATTAAAATTGTTTACTAAATATGCTTAAATTTGTGCTCTGCCATTTGCACCCATTTCGCATTTCCCATCCGCATTTCCCAACCCCATTTCCCAATCCCCTCCCTTGTTTCCGAATCAGGTCAATGCACAATTCAATTTACGCGCCTGTGTGCAAAATCAGTCTCGGCGAACTCTGCTTTGTAACCGGAGTGACAAATGTTAATTAAGGCATTCTGCCCCTCGACCTTTCCCCGCTCGCGGTTCAGAATCTGCCTTTGATGGGTTTTAATAAGGCTCAGAGCCTCAGCTTCGGTCCAGAACGTTAGTTATCCGCCCTTTGCCGGCTTGTTGAGTGCTCGCGAATGCATAAAAGTCAAGTCAGAGCTAAGCAAAATGCATTACAATGATAATGTTCCCCGGCTTACTGGCCGAGCTTGAGCTCTTGCACTGGGAGAAATTATCGATCAGATCCGTCTGTGTCATGGCTGTCTTAAGTATAAGAAAATGTATTTTTAGACATCCCAACTCCGAACATCTCTCTTACCGTAATGATAAAACTCATTCTTCCGATTATCCAAGGCAATCAACAAGTGCTAACAAGTCGTAAATCCAACGGTTACCTTAAATATCGAACCACTGAAATTGTAATACCTATCATAAAATACCTATAAAAGTAAATTAAAGAAAAGTAATCTAACATCCGAAAAATTATTTTAAAAATAAGACAAGACATAATAACATATTAAACATTCCTCGAATAACAGACGTGATAGTCTTTGTATCGTAATCTTAACTAATATCGTTGATTAATAAATGAATATTTTTAAACATCAGTAAAAGATTTATAAATTATTTCTCTTTTTACTAACACTGATTCAAATAGTTTATTATCCGAAAATTCATAATATTTTTTTTAGAAATTTAAATTTAAAGCCGGATATTTATTTTATTTATAAATATAATATGAATTTTATTTATAAAGCGATATATTATATATTTTTCGAATAGTTTATAAAATAGTTAAAAAATCAACGATAGGGATAACATTTTTTCGACCACCACATTTACCACTCCCACCTCATTATTTTTCTCCGTGTTCCTCCGATGTTGCTGCTGTTACTGTTACTGTTGCCGCGCTACATAATTCAGCAGGACATGAACTGACAATAAAATTTAGTGCTGAGCTCGCATAATAAAGTCGGCCGTGGATGAGAGAAGTGGTAAGGAGCTTGTCCAGCTCGGGATTCCGATGTTGCCGCTGCTGTTGCCCCTGTTGCTGTTGCTGCCCGGCAGCAACTAAAAAGGGCTAAGAACTAAAAGCAAAGTCATGCGGCCAGCAGTAATGAAAAAGATGAAAGAAGAAGAAGCTGCCAGGCTGTAAAACTGTAAGTTGGCATTAAGTTGCAAGCATAATGAAATTATTTCTCAGGCCGCTCCGACGACAACAGGATGATGGCAACGCATCGCTGATGTTGCTGCTGCTCATGTTGCTGTTGCTGGTGTTGTTGCTGCTGGTGTTGCTGCTGCTGATGTTGCTGCTGCTGCTGCTTCAGCTGGCGAGGCGTCGGCACATAAATACTTCATGCTTAATTGTCCTTTTGGGTGTAATTTCAAACGCTGCCACGCACACAGCAGGCAACGCACGAGATGACAGCTCTTAAAGCCGAGCTAAAAGCCACCCCTCTTCCCCATTTTGCACCCCTTAACTGCCGCTTCTTTCGCTTTGTTGCCTTTGCGTCATTCTTGCGCTGTAATTTTAGCGCTTGACACAAAAGTTGCAATTTTCTCTCGCCCAAAGAGTGAGATAGAGTTTTGGCGGGCAAAAAAAAAATAGCTGGAAAGGGAGCTCCACTAGAGACTGACCAGAGCGGGGGGAAAAAACATAGAGTCTACCCCAACTTTTGCTCGTTAGCGTTGGCTTAACCCAAAAGCAAACTTGCAGCGAATGCAGCTGCAACTGCAACACTTGCAGCATTCGCAACGGTGGTCACACTCATGAGTCGCCGACCCTCAGCAACTCACTCAACCGTGCTCTGGCCACACTCGAGCCCCATTCAAACATTTTACATTTGCACAACCATCCTGCGGTCTTCCAGATGGAAGGCCTTCGTTTGTCAATGGCATGAATACACCGAGGTCCTGAAAGAGCGGCCGGCAGACTTTTGTGAGTGTTTATTGAGAGCTCAATGAGTTGCGGGAAAAGTTAATGAAGAAAAAATGCAATAATCGGGTGGGCCGGCAATTGATTGGAATGAATGGACATAAATGAGGCCCGAAAGAAACTGAATAATATCATTTTGGACTAGTAAGAGTTCATATTAAAGTTCTATATAAACTCAGAAAATAATATTAAATCAGAAATAATTGTTAGCCTAAGCACAAGACAACAAATTCTTAAAATTCATTTAGTTGCCTTCTGCCAAAAACGGTTGAATAAATAGATGCAATCTTGCATCACACATATTTCAGGGATATTTCAGCAAAAAGCAAATGGCTTAAGATAACCGAAGTAACAAAATTCAACTATTTTCAATAGCAATCATGGCTAGTCATTTGTTAAGGCTCTGGGGCCATGCCCAGCTGTGTTAATAAATTTAAATAAATATTTTCAATGGCCTCCGGTGTGCTATCCCAGGAATGTTATGAATGTTTGCACGCGTGAAACGTCAACAATCAACGCACCAACGAATAAATGAATGAATGCATTCGTGCAGCTGCTGCTGTTCACATGCCCGTTTTGGCCAAAAACAAAGCAGAGCCGAAATCAGAAAGCCCTAAACCAAAACCCAAATCGAAACAACAGCCAGCAATTCGACGTGGCGAAACGATTCCCGGCATCGCAATGCTCACGAAAACCGAGCGAGAATGCTCATCAATTTTTAAATTGTATGGCACAAACAACAGTGCCAGGCAGCCAAAATCGCACATGCAGATGGGGGCATAGTCCGCGGGGGCGTGGCACTTATCCACACAATTCTCTTTGGGAAATTAAATGCTACGTGATTGAAAGTTTGCTCCCTCAAATGGCACATGACCAGCTTCATTTTGGGCTCCGGTTTCAGCTTTATCTTCGGTTTTTAGCTTCAACTTTGCCTGCAGTTCGTTGGCATCATCAGGGGGCGTAGAAGGCGGAGGGGGCGTGGCACGTATTGGGGCGTGTGCGTGCGGCGATTTAGTGTTCCGTGGGGGAAGGCGCGTTTAATTATCCACCTTAAAGCAATTCCATTGTCCGAAAATCAACTCAGGTGAGTGGCTGACCAACTCCTTTTCCCCCATCCATAACGTGACTGTTACATTTCACCGCTTTCCCGATAATTGTAACACTGTAACACATAATAATAACACAAAAGCAAAATATTTCTTTGAGAGCGAAGTTAGATTTTGTAATTATTAAAGTTTTTTTCTTTTCTTATATTAAACAATTCTTTATGCTAAACACCTAAAAAATAATTTATATTATAATTATTGTTTCGTATTAAAAAAATAACCACTTGGAAATATATATTTTGCTTACACGAATCTTTCTTATAGACCCCTCTACTATTGATTTAATAAATTACGATATTCATGGAAATTCATTGAAAGTAAAGTTTTCATATTTAGGGCGATTTCTCAATGTCATGTTAACTTGTGTCAGAAGCATTCAGATTTTCAATGTCATGTTACGCTTATCTGAACTAAAAGTCTTAATTAGAGGCAATCATATAAAAGAATTTGTCACAAAACGAAACATACTCTGTCTTTACAGATTCCTAAAATTAACTTTACTTTAAAAAATCTTATCTGTTATTTCAAATAATTTAGCGTAAAGCTAACTTTTGCTGCCTTATATCAAACTAGAACCCTAAGAAGACTTGAGAAATTGGCCCTTTGTCATAGAAACTTAGAAATAAAATTTTGAATTGATTAAAAATGTAATGTACATTTTTTTTCAGTGTTTTCATTCGGCCCATAATTTGTGACTCATGAGTGTTGGACACACGTTAGCCGCATTTGCATGACATACCGACCATAGCGACCACGCCCCTTTCTGCCTGCATAATTGGCGCCAATCAACTGCATTAACATGAAAGGGACGGAGCAGATAACAGGGGAAAGAGACAGCCAGATGGGGAGTGAAAGGGACGGGGCGAAGCTTCTTTGGCTTCGTGCAACTTCCGCTGCCTTCTGGTTAGCTGCCTGTTTTCTTGTTATTTTATTTTTTTGCTGGGCCAAATAGAAATGAAATAAGTATCTGCATGGCCAGCCGGTCATTAGCGGCGACATTTCAGCCACGCCCCCTGGCCCCGCGCCCCTTTTTCCCACAGCCCGCTCACTCATTTCCGCCCATGGCGAAAGTTTTATGAGATTCATAACTTTGCCTTGGCTTCGGTTTATTCGCCCGTACTTTTTCCATCTTTTTTTCATTTTCTGCAGCCTGTGCAACGTCTCGTCTCATTTTTATTGCTTGCTTAATTATGGAGTCACTTTACATTGACACGCTCCGGAGTTTCTGCCACTGACCCGTGCGCACTCCATGAAAACGATGCAAAATAAATAGCAAATAATTCGGCGCAAGCCGCTTAAAAGTTGGCAAACTATGGCCGGCCAGCTACGAAAGTTCAACTTTGTCATAACCTCTTTTTGTGCGAAATACTTTAGCAGTGCCGCCCGCCCTTTTATGGTTAATTAGCAGCAGCTCAAATTTCACTTTAAATATTTACGGGAAAAAGCGAACTTACAGTTGACAAGCTTGTACTTTTTATTGTGTGCTTTTGAAATTCAAATATGGGTAAGCATATTTTTGTTTAGAAGAGCAAATGATTAATAAACACACTTTATTCCTTATCATGAAGATATAGATGAAACACCAAATGTTGATATAACAAAGGCCATATTTGTTATACTAAATATGTAAGAATTTAAAGTTAATACTTAAAATATTTATTTCTAAGGCTCCGTTTTAAGAACTTATCATTGCAGGTACTTGATCTTAATTACCTGCAATCAGTGCCTCATTATCAGTCGGCAATAAAAAGGATTTTTATAAAAATACATGAATTAAGGATAATGGAGGGCAATAATAACGAGTGAATGCGGGTGAAAAAGTTGCTGTAATTTCTATGCTAATTGCTGGCAGTCACCTCAGTCAGTCGGGCTGTTTGGGTTCATCAACAGCAATTAAATAAACACAAAAATCCCCCGTGCAGCTTCGCGAGCGTTAAGTATACGCCGCGTTGGCCGCAAGTGGCGGCGGTTTTGGCTGAAAGCGCGAAAACTTGCAGCCTGCCAGCAGCTCAGCACGATTCGGTCTCTCTCTTTCTGCCTGTCGGCAAAAACAGGCCACAATGGACCATTAACTGGTTGACAACAGCATCAAAAACCCCTCCTTTCCCCTCCACGAGGCCCTAAGCAATCCCAGGTTTAAGGTTTAGGGATTTTTTCCCACCCGTCGGGCGGCAATGGGAATTGGAATGGGAATCTGACGGCATCCAGCGTCAAGTCAAACGACACTTCCGTTCTGCAACAGACTCCCCTCTAACCCTCCGTCCTCTTCCCGAGATTCCTGCACCCTTGGTGTCGCGTCCAGCATTTACAGTTAACCACATTTCCGGATTTTGCATCCCGGTGACTTCCGTCCTAGCATTTCGCTCACAGCATGCAACTGGCAAGGTCTAAACAAAATGGACGAAAAGGTGAGTGCGAAAAGAGGTTCCAGTTGTCATATGCACTGTTCGAGTTGGAGTTTTGTTTAAATAATTGAAGCAAAACACTTGCGGATTGCTCATACGCCGGCTTGGCCGCCTGACCCTCGTCAAATGGGGACTGGGCAAGAAGTCAGCTCACTAATGAATAAATCAGCATGCACTGGACACGGAACGAGGAAGAACAAAGCGAAAGGTCCAGGTCCTGTCGGCACTAATGAAGTCCTGCAGAGAGAACAAATATGTAACCAGATTAGCTATATATCTGTGCTTTACTTCAATTGATATGCTGTCTAAAGGTGCGATTAAAAGAACCTCTTAAATTACTATTTCTAAATTATGGAATATTTTACTCGTTGGGAAACAAATATTTTAGGAACAGAACTAATATATGATATGATATAAAGATATATTTGTTTAAGCAACTTATTGAATGTCTAAAGGTGCGTTAAAAATACGCTCTTTTATTACAATTTGTTAAATCCTGGAATATTTTACTCGTTAGGAACCTAATTTTCCAGACTCAGAACATCTATATTATATGATAGAAAAGAAAATTGAAAATATTAGAACGAACTAGAAGTTGAGATAGCTTGCCACTCATTTTATGAATTTCCTTTATAAAGGTTTCGCAAAAAGGATTCAGAACAAAACAATTTTATAAGAATCGAGTAAGAAAAACATTTATTTTATGGTGATTTTATAAACCTCTTTTATAGGCCTTAGGATAGCTAATGACCAATTCAGATAATTTTTTTTCTCTGTACTGCTGTGGGCACGTGCGTTGTCATTCGGTTTGAAGCTGCAAACACACAAAACACGGAATCTCTTTGCCTTTTCGGACAAATCAATTAGTTGGCAGGAGGCCAAGGAGATGGCAGGCATGGCAGGCATGGGAATCCTGGGCGGGCTCTTAATTATGCGCCAATGTTGCCATTGCAGTTGCCATGACAATCCAAACTTATTTAATGGCCACCGAGCGGATCGCACACGCACACACACCGCCAGTCAAGTGCCGGGTTACAAACTTTGCCCGTTGCAAGATCGAGCAAAAAAATCTCTATGCACATAAACAGTTTACAGTTGAAAAGTTAAAAGCATGCCAACACCTGCTCGCACACACACACACACAGCCATTGAGATTTTCTCGGGGAAATTTGTGGCATTTACATGATTTGCCCTCACTCCATGGTACACAAACACACACTTTTACCCTCAGAGACACTCTCAAATTTTGACAGTTAACAAATTTCGGTGCAAAAGTTTGGCACATGTTTGCCATTGACAGAGAATTATGCCCGGGCCAAAAGCAGGACATGTTTTTCCAGGAAAAGCCTTCGGGGGATGGGCCGCAAAATTAAGTGAAGCATTCGTGCGTGCCCGACAAAGGTGAGAAACTGCAAACAGTCAGCGGCTGGCCCAGCAACTTTCCTCTGCAGCCAGATTTCCATCGCTCCGGCCTGTTTTCCTCCATTTTTTTGTTTCCGGCTGCTGCTGTTGACATTCCAGCTGCTAAGTAAATTAATTAAAAGCATTTTACCACTGCCAGCCGGCTGCATTTACCTCACCGCCAATCCATTCGGCCACAAAAACTCAATGCTGGGACTCGTACGAAATTTTGGTCAACGGCAGTGCATTAATAACCGGCTCCGATTGAGCCATGCACTTGTTTTGGCCAAGTTATTGTGCGAGAAATAGCTTAACATGATTTTGGGAGTTATTAAAGAAACCGAAATCAAAGCATTTGGGTAATCCTATCTGAATGTGGGTAATATTTGGTTTTGAGATGAAGAACGCTTTTACCTACTGATGTTTGGCACAACAGGGAAAGAAATCTGACCGTACTAAGATTAAGATAAATTAAAAACAAAGTCTTAGCAAGATTAACAAATGTTTTTTATAAACACAGTTATGTAATAAACATTAAACCATTTTATGTTTAAATAAAGTACTACACCTCTTTGAATTATCAAAATTAACATATTATTTACTGAGACTTTTCTCTATGAGAACTAAAGATCATATGACACTTGATTGATTTTTGACATACTGATTGATTTATTTTAAATAGTCATAGTAACCCAGAGAAAAGAGTTGCTACAACTTAATCTCTCAATATTTGAAAAATTTTTATAATAAATTAAGTTTAGGTTACCATGACTTTTTAAAATAAAATGTCAAGTGTCACAAGGCTTCAATGATTAAGGACCCTCAAACTAACAACATTTAAAAACTCAAAAGCCATAAAATCCTTTGACAACATTTTGGAATATTTTATTGACTCTGACTCTATACTATGGGTTTTTATTTAAATATATATACCTTTAAAAGGGTTCCAGAATGTATTATTATTTTCTTTTATTAAACCTAAGAGTGTTTCGTGATTAAGTTTGCCAACTTCGAGATCATCCTTAAGCATCCTTGTGACAATCCGCTAAGGATTTACGGTTTCTGCCACGTCAGTTGCTGAAAGGACACAGCTGCTAAGGACGTGGTCGTCGTCGGATAGTTATTGAACCCGTTTACAGGATGTCGGTGTAAGTGGAGTGGCTCAGGCTTGCCTGTTTCGAGGTTGCTTTTTGGCCGCACAACTGTGGCCATGTCGCAAATTGTCCACCGTTGTCACTGGCCAAGTCGAAGATAGAGCCCAAAACAGTTTTGTCTTTAAAATGTTGGGGTACATTAAGGATTCTAAGTCCCACTGAGGCAAACATGCAAAATAAGGCAAAATCAGGGGTGTGGGGGTCCTGGAGGAGAGGAAATTAAGTGCTGACCATTTTTCGACATGGCATCCCCTTTATCCTTCGCCTCCTCCTTCTTTTCCTCCTCCCCCTCTCATGCATTCATTTCACTTTGCACTATTTTCGGATTAAGTCCTGCGCCTGTCATGTTGATTTGTACGTCTTTGTGTGAGTGGAAGGATGTGAGTGGGTGCCACTGTGTGTGTGTTTGGGCCACGTCTGCGGTTGCAGCGCTTTTGGCATTTTGCGTTGGTGTCGGAAAAGTTGAATGATGGCGTTTGCCTTCACTCAACCTTTCTCTTTTCAAGCTTTTCCCCCCTTTCACTCTGTGTGTGTGTGAGTGTGTGTGCGTTTGGGACCCAAATATTGTTAATCCCATTGATTTGTGTTAATGATTGTCATTGACACTGTTGACAGAACTGTTTGCGGAACCCATGTCCATGTGCCTGCCCCTCCCCTTGACCTCTGACCACCAGGTTCCTGGCCCACCATTTTGCTCCCTATTCGGTAGCCGTTTCCGGATCCGGTCCTGTGGTCACTGGTCTTTGGTCTATGGTCTATGGTCTACGGTCCCCGGTCGCTGGAAGCCAAATTTTATGAACGGCCACCGCAGCTGCCAGCTGAGGTGCTAAATTCAGTTTTGGCTTTGTTTAAATTTCCTGCTGCCCACTAAAGCTTGTACCCTCGCATTTCCCAAACACAGCAAGAAATTGGCCTAGAATAGATGGCCTGAAAAACAGTTGGGAACAAATCATATTTCGATTTATTTGGAAGTTTATTTTAACCGATGGAGATAAGAAAAATGTTAGCTTAATCTATAAAATGGAAGAGTTTTATATTTTAAAGTATATTTTATAAACTTAAACAAAAGAAATAGGTAATACACTGTATAAATATTTATATAATTTAATAATTCACGCGCATGTTAAATACTGGCTATATTTATTTCAAATTTTAAAGGATATATTAGGGGAAAGGTGATTTTTTTCTCTGTGCTCGGTAGCCCAAGGACAATTCTCGCCGGCTCACTTGAGCGGCTGCAACTTGGAAATCTCAAGTGGACGAAGTCCGGAACGTGTGACTGCCCCCTCAATCCCCTCCAGCTCCGTATCTGCCTGCCTCTGTTTGCTTTGGTGCTTGGCTTGTATTGATATTTCACGAGAAATCAACACAACATACAAATAGTCAAGCATAGGCTTCCCCTTCGCCTACTTCCCCGGCTTTCCCCGAGCCCACTCACCTTTGAGAGATTTCCAACTTTGTCACCATTTGCAGCGGAAATGAAAAATCAAATCGAAGAAAGGCACAGGAAATGTAGCTCTTCGCTTTTCACTTCAACTCTGCTGGGCGAGTGTGTGTGTGTGTGAGAAGGTGTGTGTGTGAGGGTGTTTGTGCTGTTTAAATTTAGCCAATGTCTATAGAAGTGACTGCTGGAGAGCCTCTCCACTGTCTACTACAAAACTCTCTCCATCTGGATCTGTAAATGTATTTGTAAATGTCCTTGCCGCTACACGTGGCTCTTTAAATGTGCTTGGCAGTACTAACACACATGTCAGTGTGCCGAACGTAATACCTATAGGTATATCCCACTCCAGTTCGGAGTCAAGCTTAGACATCAAATTGTGTTTCCATTCCTTTTACCAACCTGGTTTTTGATACTCTTTTAAGCTCAGACAAAGATAGAGTAAAAAGGTCTCTGATTTATTATTAATACTAGTTAATTTATTAAATTATTTAAGAATACTACAATAAAACTTATTTAATCGGGTAATACTGGATAATAAAGACCAGAATTGTATGTACTGCAGTATATCCGCTGACTGAATCAAGCTAAAAATGTACAAATCTTTATATTAAATCTGAGCCCTCATGATCCTAAGCTATCATTATCTGTGAAAGAATGACTCTCTGCACTTTTGTATCTAACAATAGCTCCTTAACATTCAATTGGTTTCATTTTGTGAAGAGTAACCGAACTTCGATTGCGCCCAGTCAGCGTCATTCACTTGTTTTCTCTGGGCATTTGTCTGTGCTCGAGACGTTTTTATCGTCTTGGCCATAAGCCTAAACAAATACAAACAATTTTGCCTCACTGGAAAACAGAAAGAAAAACGGAAACAGTAGAGCCAACAAGCACTGAAGAAGCACTGGAAAACAAATTGTAAAAATCTCTAAAAAATATATAAACAGAAATCAGCAGCCCGAACCGGGGGAAAAAAGACGACGGGAATAGAAAGAGCAAACGTAGTGAAAATAGAGGAAAATCAATTGATTTCAGCTCAGACAAAGCGATGAGCAAAAAAACCCAGACCAAACTCAAACCCAAAACTGTTGCTCTTGATTTATTGAAATCATTTACCGCAAATCAGACAATTCCCGCACAAACTGTACAACTAATTAAATGATGAATGCCTGCGACAACAGCTCGGGGACTTAAACTCACCTCACCGAATGAACAGCAAATAGAATTCCCAGAAGTTTGATTGAACAATGAATGATTTAATTAATAAATAAATAGGTAGGTGTGCAGCCTACGTGTCTCCATATCGTAGTTCAATGCAAAATTTCAATTGCACATGCACAAGTGTGGCACAACAATTAATTATTGAGCCCGATGTGCGTCTTGTTCTCGAGAGCTGCCTCCACTGGGGCAACGGTGCGTATGCGTGACAACGTGTTGCAGCACATTTGTCGATTGTCTACGGTAGTTTGCCGTTTGCAGTTGGCAGTTGCAGTTGCAGTTTGCAGTCTGCAGTTGAAGTTTACAGCTTTCAGCCCACTCTGCCGTTTAGTCGGCTGTTTACTGTTTGCCAAATTCCGCCTGCTGTTTGATTTCAACTGCAAAATGGACCACAAATCAAATGGACAAAGCTACAAAGTCACACATCGGATGGACAGATCGATTGAGAATTGGGCAAATAGAATACGGTAGTTGCAAGCAAACCGAATAAGGCCCAGTTTCATTTTCAGTTTCAGTTTCAGTTACAGTTTTGCAGTTAGAGTTGCAACATTGATTTGGCCATCAAATCAAATTACCATATGCCGGGCAAAAAAGGTTAATTCCCGACACAGTCGAGGCAATCAATTCGCCATTGTCGGTTGCCCGATGCTGCTCAATATTCTAGCGAAAATTTCGTATTTATTGCGGTCTGCTCTAAGGAACTCCAAGGAGGAGGTTTTTGGGATGGGGTCGACGGGGAGTGGGTCTCGGGTCTGTGGGCCGCAAACTAGTTGGCTGAGTACTTCTCGATGCGCGGCAACCGCAACACAGCACACAGAAACTTTCGCAATCGAAAATGATAGCCTGAAGGGGGCAGCCGAGAAAATTTGTGTGAGTTTCCGATGCAGCAGCTGCTGTTGCTGAGTTGCCGGGTGGGAAAAGCACCTCCCCTTTTCGTTTCCTGGGAAAAGCCTCCCACTGCCGTCGACAGCCGACAGTCAACTGCCACTTGCCGTTTGGCGAATTGTTTCATTTTGCCGGCAATGCCTAAGCCATCAAAGCCGCATAATACAGAAAATTTCGAAGCCATGTCGAATATGTTGCCTACCTTGGGGCGCTTTGGGTACTTGCTACTTGCTACTTGATGAAAATGCAATTAGTGCGCGATTTGAATTTGATACCCCTAGCGAATTCGCACTCGAACAGCCCTGGCAAAGAGCAAGTTGCCTTTCTTGGCAAAAGACAAAAGAATTCAATTATAATTGCATTATGGCTAAAAGTTTCGGCTCATCATAATGCGATCAAAATATTGCAAATTAAACGCATTTGTAAATCCATTGAAATTGCCTGCTATTGGGGGAAAATGGGAAATGGAAAATGGGAAGTGGAAAATGGCGATTGGGGGTCGATTAGGCGGCGAGTCGTCGCACTTAAATGGCTCAATCAGACGTGAAATTTGTTCATTTGCGCCATCCGAGTGCATGAACAAATGCATGATTGAATGGAAAGCACACACACAGATACTCACACACACCTATAGTATGTGTCACACAGATACTCACACACACATACGGCAAGGCAGGTGCCTAGACATGTAGAAAGCGTGACGTCAAAAGGTGAACGAAATGAAATTGAAATATAAATACAAAACGCATCAGGCGCATAAGCAGAGCAATCAAGCGCGAAATCTGTGCACAGCAATGCATAACTGCAGTCTCTTTATGAGAAAGAGACGGCTAGAACAAAGCCGATAGAGACGGGTAGAGTGGGTTCGAAAATGAGAGGGCGCCATTCACTCTGTCAACTCTGTAGAATGTGTAGACATCATTTAAGTCACTCCCGCATAAACATACCAACGTAAACAGACAGAGAAGGGGATAGACCTGGGGTTAATGGAAAAGAAAGAGAGGGCCACACAAGTACAGCTGCCAATAGAAAGAGACGGCCGATCGGTGAACCGCCAATACATTGACATTATTGACTTGCTGTCGTGGCATGCAAATAACAATGCCAAGCCCCACTGCATTTTCCCAATTCGACCCTCTCATCTCGAGGGCTGCGAAAATATTTGCCAGTCGAGACAAAAAAATTGGCAGCGATGCGAGTCGGCAAAACAAACCCGGCTAAACAATAAGGAAAACACATGCGACTGACAACAATGACAGCGTCAACGGCCAACTAAAAACTTTTCCATCACAATACAACTGATATCCAAAACAACGAATTCATTCGAAGCGTTTAATTTGACTTACGAAAGCGCTTAATTGTTTTTCAACAAAATCCCCCGACTTTCATCCATCCAATAACGTTCGTTTACTACGTTTAGGTAAATCTACAGTTTTAGTTTTAAAACTGTAATTAACTTAGTTCTATGCAGTTTTTCTGTCAGAAACATTTAAATTGTAACTAAATAAATACCTTAAATCAAATAATAAACAAAAGCAGAGTTTTCACTTAGTTTATTTCACATATCCAACCTATTAGTTTTGCTTTAGTATACTTTGATTGGTCAATCGAGTTTATGAAGGAAGTTAATTTGTATACGAGTTTTAAAAGTAATAACAGTAACAAAGGCATTCCAAATGTGTATTAGTCACAAACAAATACATCAACTAAAAAACTTTTATTAAACATGTTCCATTACACAACCCAAGTACCCTATATGTTGACAAAGGGCTTCCTGTGTGTACCTTTTTTTGATTAATTGCCGACCTCAAGTAACCGGTTTAGGTGCGCCTCAGAGAGATGATCTTCAGAGATTATCTTGAACAAGTTGGTGACTCACCAGCCCATTGTTTAATTACTAACAAAACATCTTGTGAGCTTTAGTTGGATCGCAACATGCCTAGCGAATGGGGTGAGATAATTTGTTTTACCGAGAGAGTATATTATTTTTAAAAATTCACACTGCCTGTGCCTGTTTTCCTTAGTTTTCCTGATCATCTGCCTGATCCCGATGGCCTCAGGGGGAACCACGGCGCCATCACTAAGCGCCAGTCCCATAGTCTTTGCCCGGAATCTTTTTCGGGCCCTAAACGATGAAGAAACCCCAGTAAACATGATGGTTTCTCCGGCTGCTGCCCGCAGTGCCATGACCTTGGTTTTCATGGGGGCTGGTGGGAAAAGCGCGGAGGAACTGCGCTCCAATTTGATCCTGGGCGTGGCCAATAAGTCGGAAATCGCCAAACAACATGCGGAATCCTGGAGTGAGGAGTGCTCTTGTGCAAAAAAAGGAGTTGCCCTGCGTTTGGTTACCCGCTTGTATGTCAATGAAGAGGAGAAAATACGCCCGGAGTTTAACACCCAGGCCATGGAGTTCTTTAACGCCCAGGTTGATCCTCTAAATTACTTGAACCCCGAAGATTCGATTAAAAAAGTGAACAAATGGATGGAAAAGCAAACGTTTTACACTGTGAGGAATCTGTTCACCCCAGAGGTTTTCAGTCCCGAGTCCAGTGTTATCCTGGTGAACTCACTGTTCCTTCGAGCCAAATGGGATAAAGTATTTCCCGTGGAACTTACGGAGGTCCAAGACTTTTGGATCAATCTTCGCCAGCGGATGGAACTGCCCATGATGAGACAGATTGGCCAGTTTCGCTATGGCGAGTCCAAGAAACTGAAATCACAGATCCTGCAGCTGCCCTTTGAGAAGTCCAACATGACCATGATGATCATTCTGCCCAAGGATATCGACGGATTGGCAAAATTGGAGGAAAAACTAGGGCTGCTTGATATGAACGAGGTGGCAGCCAAAAGTCTGATGAACTCAGTAGATGTGACGCTTCCAAAATTCAAGATCGAGTGTGATATTGATTTGAAAGTACCACTACAAAAGGTAAGAAAAGGATTTTTTTGAAGCTGTATACAAGTCAATAATCTAATTAATATATTAGCTGGGAATCAATCGTGTTTTTGAACCTGGCCAAGCGGATCTTAGTGGCCTTTTTGCCAAGAAAACCCCACACAGGATTTCAGAGGCCAGACACAAACTGTTTCTAAACGTTACCGAAACAGGTTGTGAAACAGCTCCAGAAGTTAAGAAGGGTAAGAAACTATAATTGCATATGTATTCCATAAATTTACCTTTATATTTATTAAAATTTTAGACGCTCAACCTGTGGTAATAGAGGATAATCCCGATCTCAAGGTCTTCAAGGCCGACCGTCCATTCGTTTTTGCCATCCGCAACAAGAAAAACGTTTACTTCGTGGGCCATTTCATTAGGCCCTAATTGCGGGTGAAGTGTTGCAAATATTTTGATGGTGATGGCCCGCAGGCAATCACGGCAAAATGGCAGTATCCCAATGAACATCAAATTATTGCCAAACAAATGTACACAATGCATTGGAAATACAAAAACAGCAGGCACAGGCAAACATTTGTGCGGTGGAGAGATTTGGGGGTGCCGAATAAATGGCAACATAGCTGCCGGGACAGATCATTGCGAAAATTTGACGAGTCGATCTAGCCATGTCCGTCTGTCCGTCTGTCCGTCTGTCCGTCTGTCCGTCTGTCCGTCTGTCCGTCTGTCCGTCTGTCCGTCTGTCCGTCTGTCCGTCCGTTTCTACGCAAACTAGTCTCTCAGTTTTAAAGCTATCGGGCTGAAACTTTCCCAAAAGTCTTATATCTTTTGCAGGTAGTATATAAGTCGGAACCAGCCGGATCGGACAACTATATCTTATAGCTCCCATAGGAATAATCGGACAAAAAAATGAAAAAAAATTATATCTTTGGTGTTTTTTAGCATATAAACTCCTAAGCTTGGAAATAACAATTTTTAAATAATTTTGAATTTTGAATTAAATTTTATCGAAATCGGACGACTATATCATATAGCTGCCATAGGAACGATCGGAAAATTTGTGGAAAAATAATATGAACAAAATTTTAGCTTCGGTGTTTTTCAACATATAACCTCCTACGCTTGGAAGTAACATTTTTTAATCAGTTCTGAATTTCGAATTAAATTTTATCAAAATCGGACGACTATGTCATATAGCTGCCATAGGAACGATCGCAAAATTGGTAGGAAAATAATATGAAACAAATTATAGCTTCGGTGTTTTTTAACATATAACCTCCTACGCTTGGAAATAACATTTTTTAATTAGTTCTGAGTTTCGAATTTAATTTTATCAAAATCGGACGACTATATCATATAGCTGCCATAGGAACGATCGCAAAATTGGTAGGAAAATAATATGAAACAAATTATAGCTTCGGTGTTTTTTGACATATTATCTTATACTATTGGGAATATCATTTTTTGTGTTTTTAAATTTATTAATTATAGCTGCAAGGGTATATAAGCTTCGGCTTGCCGAAGCTAACTTCCTTTCTTGTTGGGGTTGCTTTTGGGAAAAGTTTTGTACTATTTAATTTTCAAACTCATGAATCTAATACTTTTTTACGGTCAAAGATTTCTATAGACTCTAATCTAAGAAAACTTAGGTCAGATACAATTATTTTTCAAAAATCGTGAATCCAACTATGATTGTAGAACATTAACTTATACTTTATCAAGTTGCACTTAAAATTAAATTTTTAGAAAACGTTTCTGCTTATAAACCGAAGTCTAATTATCAGTTCCATAACAATTCCATTGAGTAAATACAAACATGAAAATGGTAATTAAAGTAAGCTGCCTTTTAAAAGCAATCCCGGCTTAAAGCGGCCACAAAGGACCTAAAAGGACAGCAAAAATATGCTTACCCCCCGTGAGAGTAGAGAAAGTCGGCTGCAAACGAGCATCGCCGGCATTCTTTTGCCCGGCCAGGGAAGCCAACTTGTTAGCCAATTTTAAATACAACTGCTGCCACTGACAGTAATCAAGATTGCACGGCAATGCCGGCGCGGCTACAACAATGCCAAATGCCATTCCGGCCAGCAAGGGCCAACAATTGAAAAATAAGTAATTTCTCAACTGTAGTGAACTTCGCAGAAGAATCGGAGGAGTGGTAGTTGGAGCATCGGGAGGAACAGCAGCTGAAACAAGCCAAAGTCCGAGCTGGAATCGGAATAGAACTCGGAATCGGAATAGGAATCGCAGGAGATGGAGTCGCTCGTCCGGTTGGAGAACGAAAACTTTGCCCGTCCAATTCATCGATGATTGTCGTGCAACGCGATTCTGGTTTTCATTCTGACTCTGATTCAGATGCTGATGCTGGCACCGTCGTCTGCCATCGATGGCCATTCCGGCAGCCGGTGTGGCACAAATGTTTATCTTTCCCCCGATTCCTGCCCCAACGGAGATGGAGCTATAGATGGCTCTTCCGTCATCGCAGCGGAAGTGCAGCTGCGCAAACTTTAGAAAGAGCCCGGGGGAAGTGCCAGTATCGAACTGTTTTCGGCCTTGTCATCTGTGGCAAATGCTAATGCAAAATGTCACCGTAATCAAATTACCCAAAACTGGGCACTACGTAATGAATTCGTTTGCTGGGCTCTAGGTTCTGGGCGCCATGAATAATTACATATATAAATATGGAATTTCATATCGCAAATACTTCGGCATTGCCTACATATATAATCCAATTAATTTAATTGCTTTGCATACGCTCGTGTTTGATCCACTTGAAATGCCAATATCTAATGGCCACAATTCAGCAGTTGCATAATCTATGGCAAAAAATTGACCTCGCTTTTTCAGTGCATAATTAATTTCAGTATGAATATTATTGGGTATGGCCACAGTCCTTTGAAATAGGGTCGAATGTGGAGCTAGGAACGATTTCGAAATGTAATTTAAAACCAATCAAACGCATTCACATGCAACATCGAGCGGCAAATGCCGGCGGTCACAAAATGCATCGAGCATCTTTGTTGACCCCAGCCAAGAGATTGTTTACAGGGGGCGGTGGAGCATTGGTGCATTCATATCGTCGGAACGCACACTAAATTCGATATAGGTGGAGGCAATTGCCTCACAATGGGGCAAGCAATCGATTTAATAGCTGCAACAATGGGGGTAACAGGATCTGTGTTATGAAACAATCACTTGGCCATGCGCAGAATTAGGTTAACTAAAGTTGGGCAACTAGACAATGGCCTCTTTGTCTTTTGGTGCTCCAATTTTGAAGGAAATTAATAGGGTACTAATAAGCTCACTAGGGGAAGAAGGTATGAGTGTCCCAAAACGATAGCCATAATTATAGTTAACTAAATTCAGCATGCAAACAGAAACTTCACTTTCCTTATAAATAGAGACTACTATCCAAGACTGCATAGAAAATAAATAGGATAATGGTTTTTTAAAACACTTAAATGGTCTGACAGTAACCTAATGCACTTAACATTTAATGGTAGCAGCATAAACAGATTAAATTATATATATAATGTAAACATTTTAAGGGTTCGGTTTCCTTTGGATAAGTCTAAAATATTCAGATTGTACATCGATTCGTATATTTTATTTAATATGTTATAATTATCTCAGCGGATTTGTATTGCCCTTTATAAATAACTTATAAATTGTTATCTTGAAATTCAATTAATTGTCATTTTGTAATGAAACTAATTTCAAAGATCGATAGATAAATATTATGCACTTTCCGATGCCAATATTCATTTCATCTCACATCCCGAAGTCACCTTTTGTCATTGACTGTGGCAAAGTTAATCAACTAACTGCTCAGCCAGCCACGCCCCCCGGCCGCCTCCGCACTGCAATGGAGCGCATCTCCTGAGGGGCGAAAACTAACTTATTTATGGGTATCCCCGACTTTGACTTACGTGCCTGCCATTCGAATGAAGTTTTACGTCTTGCGAATCATATTCATATGAGCTGTGTCCTGTAGGTTCGTGTGGGTATTGCCATTCCCCAGGACCCGAGTCCTGCTGCCCGTGCTCCGCCTCCGGAGTCCCGGATCCTGAGTGTCTATTGCCGACCGGGCCACATGCTGCAGGAAATTACATTTCAATTTTAAAACGACTCTCATTGCCAGCTTCCGTTACAGTTGCTCACCTCCATTTGCCCATCGCGGCAGGTGGCCGTGTGGCAAGTGTGGCAGGTGCGGCAGGTGTGGCAGGCGTGGCAAGCGTGGCATTTCGGGCTCGGGCCAGGTGAATCGAGACGGCAGGTGAGTGAGCGGCGGCACACAAAATGGCCTGCCATGAGCGGCACTTATCGCTCGACTGCAGCTTAAGCGCCGGTTAATCCATCACAAAAGTGCATGCATTCCTCTGCCCAGCCCCCCACTCCACATCCCGACAATTTCCATGTGCTGCGGGGCGTGCAAAGTGCTGCCGTTGCTGATAATAAGCCGTCATCCAGGCAAAACTCCTGATGAGCTGAAACTGAGGCCCGAACTGACGCTGCACCGGCAGAAAAAAATCTATCAAAGATCAGTTAATTATCACGTACCATTCCATTCAAGCTCTTCGAAGGTACTATATTTGTAGTTTCTAACGATTATTCTAGTAAGTAATTTTCTAGTTTTAAAAAGAACCTATCCAAATTCATTAAAACAATGTCAATCAATGGGACAATTGTCATTTTTATCGATTACCATTAACATCCTGAAATTATCACTTAAGTCTGCATTGCTACAATTGCTGGTATATATCCAGATTGTACATTGACAATTAAGATCACATTGACAAAACATTAATTTTTTAAACGCAATCAAGTCCTATGTCGGTTATACGTTTACAAATAGATACTTTATGGACTGAGGCAAAAAAAATTCTTTTAAAACTCTTAGGATCGGCCAATGTGTGCCTAATGCAAAATTTATAAGATCACAGTCTTCCAAAACTGTTAGTTAAAATTGGCAATTAAAGATTATCGAATTAAAATAAATATTTTTGGATATTTTTTTTTATGTTAGCATGATTATATTTACCTAGCCAGTAATTTACCTACCAGTATTTACATAAAGTCAACTTTAAAACTGTTTCATTTGTTTTCCTCATGTTAATTTTATCTATAATAAACTAATCTCATATTATTTCTTTCTCTGTAAACCTTCATAGTTGGACACGGCACACGGCTTTTCATTGCGGTTACGCATACGCCGCGTTGCCCCGCCGGCAGACGTGCGTGCCATAAATAGCGGATGGAAAATGCGGTTGGGCTGCGAAATGGAAATGGAATGGGCAGGGCTCATCCATTCCACTTGCAGCGAATTGCAAGTCAACGCCAAGTGTCTTAAGTATGCAAAAAGAAAATCTGCAGAGTGCGCGGGCGGCGAACTGAACGCTGAACTCTTAACTCAAGTCTGGACAGGTGATTTAAAAGCCATTTGTCAGCCGAACGGGGAGCGGGATGAGCTGCTCCGGGTGATTGGCTTGGGTCAGTGAAATTATTCAAATTATCCCTGGGAAGATTTCGCTGTCAGGACGCCGGCAGACGACTGCAGTTGTTGTTCGGGGGCGGCAATCAAATGGCCTTAGTGGCATTCTTTTATCGCCCATCCGCATCCGCGTCTGCACTCCACGCAATCCTCCAGTTGACAGCCAACAGCCAGGAGAAAGGAGCCAGGATCCACAAAGGCATGGGCCAAAGTCCATGGGCCTCATTTGTTGTCGCTGATGGCAACCGACTGGATATCCCATCTATTATAAGTGCTTACCACTCGCCGACGAGCATTGACATTTGGCTAATGGCGAAAATGTCACCGAAATGCAGACCCAGACGCAGACAGGCAAATAAACAG
Organism: Drosophila subpulchrella; assembly: GCF_014743375.2. Lineage (NCBI taxonomy): Eukaryota > Metazoa > Arthropoda > Insecta > Diptera > Drosophilidae > Drosophila > Drosophila subpulchrella. Next base: position 11,392,031 of record NC_050611.1, read on the forward strand.
CTCTTCAAGAGGGGGCGTGGTCCGGCTTAAAGAGGGCTCCGAAATATCAAGGGAAATCGAAACGGAAATCATAATGCTGCAACCTTGACCCATCAGATATTTCAATCAGCTTATCCATAATTTCGCTTTTTCAGTCCATCAATCATTTTTCACGCATCAATTAAGGAAATAATGATGCCCCACTGCTGTCAGGTATCAAAGTATGCATTACAGTTGGTCCAGATAAATCCAGCTTGAATAATTTTTCTTTGTAAGTTACATAATGAAATTTGAGGCAAATCTCCCGTTTAATAGAATTTTAACTTAGGCTTTGGTCTACGTTAAAGCTTCACATTTTGTACATCCTACTAGTCCTACATATATCACATATCTATTTCTATCACATTTTGTTTTGCCTACTAGTACTATATCTTTTTAAGTTAGGATCTTTTATATTCTTAGCTAACATTTGTAGTTACTCATCTTTAACTCTTTCTTCCTGTGTAATTTAAAATTAACCATGATTGGCACTGCATGGATCCAACTATTTATCAAATCTTATCAAAAACCGGAGGGGGCCGCATTTCTTATACACAGTCCCGCACATAATTCATTTAGCAGCGGGAAGTTGTGGTTGTGAGTGGAGCAAATCAAAAGCAATCATAAATCAAATCATTTGATTCATTGATTACATAACACATGCAATGCTGTGCGTTTGTGTGTGTGGCAGCTGTCTTAACGCGCCTATTTAATCAACCCAAACCCATGGCCCTTTTCCACAGGCATAACATAACCCACCCGACCCCAAGACCATATGAGAGGACCCCACCGAGTCAAGGAGCCCGAGACTATTGATTAATAACAATGCCCAGCAGGGGGTGGCGAAAGAAAATTGCCTGCCTGGATTTGCTAATGGGCCAAAGTCCCTCCCTTGGATTTTCCCCTGCGATGATTGGAGGCCCTCAACTTAAAGCTGTTACAAAAATATGGCAACAATTAAAACTGCTGTGGCCCATTGTCTGAGCACACACAAAAGCAATTAACTGTCCGATTTGATAACAATGACAAATATAAATATACGTGTGTGCACTGCAAAAAATAGGTAAAATGTGATGATGTTTTAGAGAAAACACATACATCGAAAATTTCAACGTTATATTATTATTTTAGATACAACTTTAAAGAAAAACTAAAAAAAAAATATTTTAAATTGGTGAACGTTACTTTACTATACAAAACAATATATTAAACTAAAACTTATGTTAAACTTAAAGTTGGACTTAAACTCTAAATTTCCTTACATTCTATAGGTTAAAAACCTGGTTTTAGTTTAACATGAGAATGAGAAAACAGTCCTAAAGATTTGTTAAAACTTTAAAAAATCATATATCTCAGAACTTAATAAGGTATTTTAGTTTTTTATAGTTTTTTCCCAGTGTCTTTATGCTGTGGCCGTAATTGAAAAGGACTCGATGCAGTCAGGGTCTGGTAAATGACTAAAAACATACAGAATATACAAAATACAAGGAGCGGGCGAGGGCGAGACGAAGGTGGCACGTCCGGGTCGCAAATGTTATGACAAGTGATGTCGCCTCTTGTTTGCTTTGCCAGCATGCTGGCAAATTCTCAAAATTGTTTTTTCATTACACACTGGCTGGGGCGAGGAAAAATCGGTGGGACCGAGGAGAAGTCAGACTTTTGCCCCGAACTAACTGCAGTTTGCTGCACTTTTGCCACTCGGAGACAATAACTCATTAACATAACATTTGGAAGTCACTAGCTGGCTTTCAAGCTGCAACACATGCGCCAACATTTCACGCTGTCAATCAGCGAGCAAGTTTCGGCGACAACTGAGCACAAACATTTTGACATTTGGCAAGTGTCAGCGGCCCAGATGATGAATGCGCCCCAGATCCAGACAACTTGGGAGCTTCATCCTCGAAAACGAGCTAACAAAACGCACCTTTTTGCATTCGGCCGTTAAACAGACGAAACTCTAAAACAACAGACAAATGACCACAGATTGTATTTTATTTCTCCATACACTATGCGGAGAGTAAGAACGCTTTAAGGAGTTCTGGAATTTAATCAAACCCGTATATAATGCGATTAATTCACATATGTTATGTAAACTGGACATGCTGATTTGATTCAGTTTTCTTTTTCATTTTCTCTAAGTCCTCTTCTCTTTCATGCGCTGCAAATTAATACCATTCGGAAATCATAACAGATTCTACCAATAGAAATGGAAGTGCATAGGAAAGGTAGACCGTTTACTAACTGGAGTTTGCCGTAGCAATACACTATTTTTGTAATTCTACAATGTATAATTGTAAAATATATTCTTATTTTCAAAAGGAAAGTATGTTACAAATTTAAAGAGCATCTATATAAAGTAAAATGTTTGAAGAAACTCTTAAAGATCCCCTTAGAAGTTAAAATCTTACAACATTTATGCATTTTTATTGTATATTTCACAGAGTATTTCAGTAGTCATACCGAATACCATAAAGTTCCCAGTCGCTTTTTGTTTTATGTCTCTAAGCACTCGCGGCGAAGATGAACGACAACAAAAACAATGACCAAGAATAATTGCATGAAATAAAAAGCGGATTTGCATTTTAGATTCCCAACGTCCACCTTTTGCAATACTGTTGATTTTTGTGTTGTCATTAGAGGTGGGGTGGCACAACGAGCAGGAAAATATCTCAGCTTGTCCGCTGACAGTCGAGCTGGGGGACCAAAAGTGGAAACTGCTTGGTCTTACCGATAAGAAATGCAGCCACCGAGGGAAAAGCGGGAGAAAGCCACTCTGAGTAAATGTCACACAAAACTAATACTGAGGACCATTTTTTATGACAGCCTGTGTCCAGACCCCATAAACCTGTGAAGGGAAGATAGAAACAAAGAAGATACACAGATAAAATAATTTTTAAAAAGGTACTAAAGTGTAACAGTGTGAACATGATATAATAAATGGTACTTCGATTTTCTGATTAGTTCTTAAATATAATATTTGATTGGGCTATAAAATTAAATTAATAAATAATACAATATATTCCCTGCTAAAAAAACATTATTATTATTATATATAGAGATAGTTTTTTTCATTTTATAAGAACCATTTTAATGAAAAAGGGAAAAGTCGGCTTTAAAATGAATTAAATGTAAGTATGTGAATTTGATTATACTTTGTATCTAGTTAGTTTAGGGCGTTAGTTAATTTGGCGAAATTTTCTCACAGTGCATGAGTTAAGTTTTTGTAGTCCTTACATTTTGTCATTTTGTGTGTCCTGCGCCCACGGCTCAGTTTTTGAGTTTTTGGTGTTTAGTTACATGTTTGTCTTTTGAGGAGACGAAGCTCTCCGTTGATGAAGTGCCGGCTAGCTTTAAAGTGGGCAATATATTTTTATGATTTCCCCGCTGCTGTGGAAATTTTGATGTGATTTGCCTGGACAAACTTTTCCTGTTTCTTTGTTTTTTTTTATTCACGCTCATTTCACATAATGCGGGAAGTTTGATGTGTTGTGATTTGCTTTTGATTGTTGGCATATTTCCAGAGGAGGTGCAGACCAGGGGGTCGAAAAAAGAGACCCAAAGATGGCAATTAGTTGGAAAAGAAAGCGCGGAAGGAAAGGAAATGCGAAAAGTGAGTGTAAATATTTTAGCTAAATTTTGCAGAACGAAACCGCTGCGCAAATAAATGCGAAAATCCCCAACCTCCCCGGATTTTCCCCACTTTTTCGCCTTGTATGGGACAATGTAACATGCAAATTTTGTGGTGAAAGACTGCACAAAAAGCGGAGCAAGAAGCAGCAGCAACTATTTGCGCAAACAGAACAAGCGAACGAACAGCTTGTCTAATTGTAATCCGAGTTGTAAGTCGTTTAAAACAGACAACGAACGATGGGCGGTGGGCTGTGGGCGGGGGGCGGTGGGCGGCAGGAGCGGTTTGGGGGGCGTGGCAGGAGCTGGACGAACGCTGGAGTACTCGAATTAATTACCCTCGGAAGTTGCTTGGTTAACAACGCGCAGCGAAATGGAACGGCACACGGAAATGCCCAGAGCAGAAAGAACAGAGAGCAGAGTGCACTAGGAAAAAATGTGGCAGTTCTGGATAGTCAATTCAATGAAATACTAAGATACAGCTATTGTCTCAAGGACATTTTGACAATCCCAAAATTATAATTTATACAATCTAAAAGCCAATCGTAAAGCCAGAATGTCTAAATTCTTTATTTCTGATTGCTTTTTTTAGCATTCTTTCCATATATTAATTTGACAGTTCTTTAAATTGTAACTAATATATTTTAAATTTTTTTAGAGTTCGTTTTTAGTTGATATTTTAGTATGACAGAAAGAAAAGAAGACTCTAAACTTACAGCCAACCGAACTCTTAACAAATAATGCTTAGAATATTTGTATCTTTCAAGTTTTTAAGGGAGGTACAATTACCAAAATGTAAAAATTTAAATATATATTATATATTATTATATATATATATTATATTTTATAATATATTTATAATATTATATTATAATATATAACTTCCATATGTTTTTACTTTTTTAATAGGTCGATTGGGTTGCTTCTAAAATATAAGATCTAAATGTTGTTCCAGATTTCTATCTATACGACTTAATATCGTATTTTTAACTATTTACATCAATTATAAACACAAGAGCAATCAGATAAGATCATTTTTTAGATAAAGGTAAATTTAGATTCACCAGAATGATAAAGATATAATACTTTGGCAGTGACTTGGTTAGAGTTTATATTCTTGTTACTGCTTTAACTCGTTTCTCTCAGTGTACCTTCCAAATCGGACACTCTGCTGTGTGGACTTTGCGTTCGGGAATGTCATCATCAACGCTCAAGTTCGCGTGCACAATGTGGCAGAGGCAGTGGCACTGGGCACAGCACTGGCGATGGCGATGGCGATGGCAATGGCACTGGATCTGGGAATGTCCTTATACTGGCTCTGTTTCTGGCCAGGACTTGTGGCCGCAATGCAATGAAATTGCGACCACACCATCCTCCCACTCTGGCTCTCTTTCGCACGTCGTGCAAATGAATGCAGCGGAAATGAAATGAATTCGTTAGAGCCGCAAAAACGCAGCCAACGAGCTGCAATGAGAGCTGTGAACATTTCACAAACGGTTTGCAATTAATGAGTGCGGACGTTTCCAAAAAAAATACCATACCTATATACATATATATATATATATATGTATGCCAGTGGAAAATCTATAAAGCTATGCGTAAAGTGTGGGCGGTGATGGGCAGTGGGCGTGGCAGTCAGTCAGTCGAGCTGTCAGAAACATCAATCGGGGGAACTTATCGCTTTGACACTATGCCAGTGTTTTGGCATGTGAAGCCCGAGATTTTCCATCGCACGGACGTGTATACAGAATAGTTGAGTACCCAGTCAAGTCCAAGTTCCTTCTCTTTGAACAGAGCTTAACATAATGAGCTCAAATTAAAATCTTGTTAAAAGTGCAAAAGGCGCAGACACCGAAGACAAAAAAAAAAAACAAAAAAAATCTAAAAGCCAGCGAAGGAGCTTCGGAAAAAAATTTATAGAAATTATTCACGACATTTGCACGGCGCTGAGACACTGGAACTTAGACTGAGAACTGGAGACTCTCCACTCGCTGCCTGCACTTGACTTCCAGTTAATCCCGGCAAGCTACTTAAAAGTCATTGCAGCAACAAAAGCAGCAACAGGAAGAGCACAAAGTGGAGGAGTGAAGATGCAGCTGCAAAGGAAAACTTAATTAGAAAATTATGCGCGCAAGTCGAAAGAGCAGCATTAGAGATGCGGACGAGCGACACTAAGCCGTCTCAGTCCCCATCCCCATCTTCATCTCCATCTCAATCTCCATCCACATACCCAGCCCAGTTCGCTGATTTGCATATTAAATGTCAAGAAGTGATTTTCTAATGAATCAAAAACCATCAAATTCGGCTGCATCCCTCTCAACTTCACGGTGAACGAGTATCTCCTGCAGTTTTAATGATGGCTTCGCATTAATGGCTGTCAAAATTGTTGCTCCTTACCCTGCACTTAGACACCAGAGCACATACACATCCACGACTTGAGATGCTGGAAAAGTTATGTGGATCTACTTATGCAAGTTGTTGGCTTAAGCTTTTTGGCCCGTCTTCGTAGTGCCCTCGCGTCTGTGTGTGTAAATACATACACATCCTTCGGCATCTACCACGTTTTTTGCGACTTTGTCAAAGCCAAAGCCATGCGAATGGGACTGATAAGCATTCCCTAGTACAGTGCCTCACAGAGTAATATGGCGTCTTTTGTTTTAAATTAACTACATTTTAATAATTAACTTAAATTTAATACATATCGCACATATATATGCAGATATGCTTCAACTTAGAGATAAGTGGCGCCCAACGTGGGGCCATCCATGACTTTTAATGGCGCCCAACGTTGGGCCCTTGCTCGTACAACTTTTCATTTTAATTTATAGTTTTCAAATAACCAGATAATGAAGTAATTGCACAATGTTATACTGATTTCCCACACTTATGAAACTCTTGAAAAAACATGCAGATTCGGTTTATGGTTTTGAGTCTGACTGTTTCCGTAGATACTCTTATGTGTATAATGTGAATTTGGCAGGACAAACTTTTCTAGCAGTTGGGCGGCGGGAAACGATAATTTCACACACGACAACAACGAATCATAATTTTCTCGCATTGATGTTGATTAAGTTGTGCTTAAAGTTTGCCATCAAGCTACCCTCGTTACCCCCGTTCCAGCTTTTCATCCGCTTTTCACCTGGAAGACAGTTGGTGCGTCAAGCTGACTGACGACATCCTCACGTGCCAAAAAAGGAGGCGAAAACTTTCTCATGGGACGCAGGATGGGTGTAGGTTTTCCGGGAAAGGTGGAGAGTACGGAGCACTAGACCAGGCGACAGTCGCATCAGAAGCCAATAAGGGCAGACATTAAAATTCATTTAATGGTCAATGCACTCGCACGAGGGCGACAAATCGGAGTTGGTTGCACCATCGCCATCGTCATCGTCATCGTCATCGGCGGGATCAAAACCAGACGAGCAGCTGACTAAGTTTTAATTGAACTTTAGTGAGTTCCAAAGCTCCAACTTCGCAACAGCAAAGCCACAAAAGCAATGAACAAGCACAGAGACAGAATGAGGAAGGACAGAGACCGAGCGGCGCTAAAAAATGGAAATGAAAAAGGGATACAGCCAGGTAACAGGCAATATTACTTTAATGGAATAATTAAGCATGTTTGCCCAGCACAATGGCCAAGTTTGTTTTCTTAGTCTTTGTTCCACAGCCATTGTTAGGGGTAGCTCAAGAAGAAGAAGAAATGGGAGAAGACGAAGCATCAAAGGCCCGCAGCTGAATTTCCTGCCATCCTTCTTGGCCATATTCAATATGCACGCCGCAACGCAAGTCGCAATCGCAGTCAGCGCCAGATTCTCGGCCATAATCATATTGAATGACAAATAATTGAGGTTAGTTTAGCCATTGACCTGTGGGATCTGCGAGGAGGGAAAGAGAGAGATCCGGGTCCCAAAGAGTGAGAACTACTCGGCGATGTCAAACACGTTTCAGGGCTCATGAGCAGGCCAAGTGTTGATGGGCGGCGGTCCAGTGGGTGGAACCACCACAAACCACACGTGCTGACATCGCCCCCAAAGCCGATGCCACAAGGACACTTGAAACATCAATATAGTAAAGATATTAAAGATATCTTACCCTATCATATGGCCAAGTACTAAAGACGTATTTAATATTAAAGTACTTTAAGGATCAAGAATAGGTTATTTCTTTTCAATACTCAGTGTAATATGTAAACATAAACATAATAAGATTGCTGTTGGAAAACAATGACTATAAGTTCATGAAAGTATAAGTTGGAAGTTCCCACTTTATGGAGTTAAAAACACCTAATAGGATCTATTCCATTGATTTTTAAGTTTAAGTATGGCACTGTTATTTTAGAAAAGAAAACTATTTCCCTAAAAATCAGTGGAAGCGTTGCCTTTTAAGGTGTACATGAATACGATTTTTTTCGAGTGCAGTTGTCCCACCGCAGCTGCTATCGCTTCTTCTTCCATTGCCGCTGATCCAATACAAAGGCGAACAATTTTCTAAAGAAAAACTTTTTGTAACGGAAAAAGCAAAAGTTTTGCCTTCGACACCGCAACGAGGATTGTGTTTAGCAGGCCATACAAAAGTGTGAAGCAGACAGCCCGTAGAAAGAGAGGGAATACGGCATAAAAAAGAGATGGGTAGAGACGGGTAGCCAGAGATAGAGTGCATCGCACTTCCTGCTCCTGCCGACTGCTAATCCATAGTCATAGTCACACTTGGCTAGTGATAGTTTTAGGCGTACGTGTGGAACGTTTCAATTTAGTCCGACGGAGTCGCGTGCGCAGCAAAAATTGAATTTATTATCATTGGAATTGATTGTAAGGAGCCGCATCAGCATCAGATTCAGCTTCTATGTATTTTCCATTTCTATTTCTGTGCCAGCCACTTTCCACTTTCCCACAAAGCAGGTCTAATAAGTGCGAGCACTGCGGTCACAAAGTGTCAAATTTACAACTGACTTTGATTTATTCTGCTGATGAAGGGGTGGTGTAATTGAAATATCTCTGATTAAGCTGCGACTTTTGCAGTCTGTGCACTGGGGGGAAATGTAAAAGTTGGTTGAATGGGAACTTTAATTTTCAATAAAATAGATTTAGGGTTGCATACATGAATAACATTTTGAATACAGTTTATATGGGGCAAGCAATACGAATGTATCACTGAATTGTATGATTGAATTATTAAACAAGTAAATTAATTGGAACCCTCATTTTTATACCCTTGCAGAGGGTATATTGATTTCAGTCAGAAGTTTGCAACGCAGTGAAGGAGACGTTTCCGACCCCATAAAGTATATATATTCTTGATCAGCATGACTAGACGAGTCGATCTAGCCATGTCCGTCTGTCCGTCTGTCCGTCTGTCCGTCTGTCCGTCTGTCCGTCTGTCCGTCTGTCCGTCTGTCCGTCTGTCCGTCTGTCCGTCTGTCCGTCCGTTTCTACGCAAACTAGTCTCTCAGTTTTAAAGCTATCGGGCTGAAACTTTCCCAAAAGTCTTATATCTTTTGCAGGTAGTATATAAGTCGGAACCAGCCGGATCGGACAACTATATCTTATAGCTCCCATAGGAATAATCGGACAAAAAAATGAAAAAAAATTATATCTTTGGTGTTTTTTAGCATATAAACTCCTAAGCTTGGAAATAACAATTTTTAAATAATTTTGAATTTTGAATTAAATTTTATCGAAATCGGACGACTATATCATATAGCTGCCATAGGAACGATCGGAAAATTTGTGGAAAAATAATATGAACAAAATTTTAGCTTCGGTGTTTTTCAACATATAACCTCCTACGCTTGGAAGTAACATTTTTTAATCAGTTCTGAATTTCGAATTAAATTTTATCAAAATCGGACGACTATGTCATATAGCTGCCATAGGAACGATCGCAAAATTGGTAGGAAAATAATATGAAACAAATTATAGCTTCGGTGTTTTTTAACATATAACCTCCTACGCTTGGAAATAACATTTTTTAATTAGTTCTGAGTTTCGAATTTAATTTTATCAAAATCGGACGACTATATCATATAGCTGCCATAGGAACGATCGCAAAATTGGTAGGAAAATAATATGAAACAAATTATAGCTTCGGTGTTTTTTGACATATTATCTTATACTATTGGGAATATCATTTTTTGTGTTTTTAAATTTATTAATTATAGCTGCAAGGGTATATAAGCTTCGGCTTGCCGAAGCTAACTTCCTTTCTTGTTTAAAATGGGTTTTTCAACATATTAACAGCTGTGATATAATAATTGCTTATTCAACAAAATTATGATTACAATTAATTTTATATTATGTAATTGTTTTTCGCTAGATATAATAATTTCCAATAGTTCAACTATACACATCTGTTTAATGAACACAGTGGATTCATTCTGCTTACCCCAGTTCGATTGTTTTAAACAAATTTTATTTTTGGTTGGGGTCTTTCAACCCTTCCCTTTTTTTGGACTTTCGCTGATTACACTGGAAACAGACGAGGGGTTTCCTTGCGGAAGTTGTGTTCACTTTGGCAGCCCGGCCAAAGTCGTTAAAGCTTCATTTCCGGCGCAGTCATGCATGTAACCGAACATTGACCGTAGGGCGGAGGTGGATTGGTCCAGAAATTGGGGGCTAGACAGAGAATCGGGTCTGATGAGCATCCATTGTCTTTTCGCCTGCTGCGATTGGAGTCCTTTGACTGCTCGCTTCTCCACTCATCGCCGCCCTTAAAGTGCATAAATTATGCAATTTAAATTAATTAAAAGACTCGTCAATCCGACACGTGCGCATTAGCAGCTTCAGTTGCAGCGCCAATTTCCACGCGCCAACTTGCGGGCTGGCCGGAAAATGAGAGCCGGGAAAGTCCCGCACAGAGTGCGATTACTGCCAACACTTTCATTAAAATTATTACGGCACAAAATGCTTTTTGCTGTTTGCAATTGTTGCCACTCGTCTCGCACTGAACCTGAAGTTGCACCCATAACCGAACCGTTGCCGCTTTTTTCCCCCCAACATTTACATTCGGCGCACTGCGTTGCCTGCATTGTTGCTCCTTGTTGTTACTGTCGGCCGAAGGCGGCAAACTGAATATCCATCGGAGCACTGAAAGAAAAAATTGAAACTGCTTTGGAAAAACTTTAATAGAGAAATGTTCATCCTGACATCGACTTAAACTAGGAAACATTTAAAACTTTTATTTATTTTATTATTTATCTCCAAAAAATTCGATTTTAAATTGAATATCCAAAGAAATATAGATAAATTTCTACTATATGGTATATATTTTTATAGCTTAGTGCTAACAAAATTTTAAAAATGTTTTCTTAATTTAAAAAGTTATTTGTATAATTTTATTTGGTAATAGTTCATATTTTATTCCTTACATTTCTACATACTTTTGTTCATTTTTTCATATTTTAAACTTTTGATGTTCATATCACGAATTCCGAAACTATAGTTCTTTAGATCCTGTTCTTATAGAATTCGACTTAATGATTGGAATAATTTAAAAAAGTCATCTGTATAATTATATAATTAATAGTCTTAAACTCTATACGATCCCGAGACGTTTTTGTATAAATCCAGTCAGTTTGTGGACATAAGAAAATTAAGATTATAGAACCTAGAAGTTCTAGAACTTAACATAATCAAAAATGGCTTATACATTCAAGAACTTATTAAATAAACGTATTAAAAAATTCTAATAAGAAAAAACTACTTTAAAAACAAATGCATCTGTAAGGTACATAGATATATTTTCTTAAGGACATTTTTTTCCAGTGCAGATGCTAGTGGGCCAGGGAGAAGTGGGGAGGGGATTCCGGAGTGTGTGTGGCTGAGGTGTTTGTCTGCGGTGCTGCGTGTGCTGATTGCTTGGCTCCTGCCAATACCAACGGCGGTTGGCAAGGGTGCTGGCCAAAAGGAAAAGGGAGCGATGGAGGGGCGCTACATGAAAATGCAATGTGCTCGAAATGAAAACATTAAAAATTTAATTGCGATAATACAAGCGCATAAAATGTTAATGGAGTGTATGTAATCTGACACAGCAGACGACGAGGAAAACTCCGAGGACTCCGTGGACTGCGAGGATCCGGGGACGGCAAGGACTCGCCGGGGTAGCGAAGTGGAACGCAATGAAATAGCCAAAAGGAAGCAGCTGTAATGAAGGATAAAAGAAATTAAAATGCTTTGTATGTTTGCTTGTTGGCAACAAGGATCCGTGGAGCTGCAGCTCCGTCCCGTGGAAGCTCCATCAGAGGCTGCCAGTCGGACTGTCAGTTTGGTTTGGTCTTAGCCCAACTGGAATCGGGTTTCCACCGACTGGACACTGTATTCGGACTCAAGGATCCCTGGCTCAGGAAGATGTGCCGCTTTCAACGCCAAAAACCAACCAAATGCCTGCTATGCGCATTAAAGTCGTTGGCAACCGAGGATCTCAAAAGGAGCGAGAAACGGGCGAAATAAGTCGGTCCAAGATGCCTGCATAAAGCAACACAAATGCAAGCCAAAGGAGAAATGTTAAAAACAAGCTACACAAAAAAATTCCTGACCCACAGGGATTGCGAGACGTCCTGGGGATACCCTGGAAAAGGAGGAAAACTTTTCAATTTGCTTTACTTAGCAAGGAAAGTTTTGACAGGGCAGATCACCATGCAAGTTGGCTAAGGGTTGATGGGTATTTTGAGAATGATAAAATATCTTTATAGGTTATACCCAAAAGGTAAACGATTTCTTTTTAAAATTCAATTTTAAAGATGTTTAGTATTATTAAGCTATGTCTACGTTGTACAACTATTAGTAAAATACATTTGGTGGTTTAAAATACCTACTAAATATATGTAAAAAACTTTCGACAGCTTAAATGGTTTATCATAGTTTATAGTTTAATTTAAAAATAAAAATTTAAACCTTTTTTAAATTTCCTGGTGCTTACTTGATATTTTTTATTATAACGTCTATTTTATTTTAATTCCCTTCGGGTTTTTCTTGCCTAACCACCCAATATACCCCTATAGATTGCACTCAATGGGTCTCCCAACAAGTTGAAGCATTGCAAATTCAACTCGACAGCGTAGTCGAAGGTGCTTCGTCGCTTCTTGTATTGGCAAAACAAAAACAGGAAGTGCTCTGCGTTGCGCTTAAGTACTTCCGCTGCCTCATTGTTGCCGTACACCTTCGGTACAGAAGCTCGCAGGTGGAAATTCCGACTCCGCCGAGAGTGCAAATAGTTCTCGCATTCGCCATAATTGCCGCAAGCTGTTTTCCCTCCACCTTTTGGGGCAGAAGCGGCAAAACGGCAGCAACAATCAAAAAGTTATGAAGCACAAACAAACACGAATGCTGGATATATAGGTACCTGAATATATATTTTTGCATATCGAACGCTGACAGCGAAGGTTTCATAACCCGCGGCAGGGCAACAAATTGCACCAGTCGTTTCGCATTCTATAATCAGTAATGCCCAAACCAGATTCACAAAAGCCAAACCTATATATGTATAGATAAATAAGTAGAGAGAGATAGAAAGAGCGCCAAACTCTGTGGCAACTTCATTTTAGCCATATGCCAGGGCCACCTTTTTAAAATGCAAAACAAAACTTTCGGTTAACAATACTAATCCGGCAATTTATGCAAGGGATTTCGACAGCTGGACCACAGCTGCTTAAACAAACTTAGTGGCTTGGGGCAAACTACAAACACACCCCCAGCAGATAGAGATGGAGATAGAGCTGGAGAAAGAGATGGCGATGCGGAATGCGGAATGCGGAATGCGACAAATACAAAGCGCCGCACCCGGGTGGCTATCATAAATAAGTGGCCGAGCTGGGAAGGGCCAAAAAGCTGGCCAACGTGGACGTGGCCGGCCGAAAGATGCCCCAAATTATGCCAGCAGCAGCAGCTAAAACAAAAAAAAAATCTAAAAAAAACAAGAAAGGAAGTTAGCTTCGGCAAGCCGAAGCTTATATACCCTTGCAGCTATAATTAATAAATTTAAAAACACAAAAAATGATATTCCCAATAGTATAAGATAATATGTCAAAAAACACCGAAGCTATAATTTGTTTCATATTATTTTCCTACCAATTTTGCGATCGTTCCTATGGCAGCTATATGATATAGTCGTCCGATTTTGATAAAATTAAATTCGAAACTCAGAACTAATTAAAAAATGTTATTTCCAAGCGTAGGAGGTTATATGTTAAAAAACACCGAAGCTATAATTTGTTTCATATTATTTTCCTACCAATTTTGCGATCGTTCCTATGGCAGCTATATGACATAGTCGTCCGATTTTGATAAAATTTAATTCGAAATTCAGAACTGATTAAAAAATGTTACTTCCAAGCGTAGGAGGTTATATGTTGAAAAACACCGAAGCTAAAATTTTGTTCATATTATTTTTCCACAAATTTTCCGATCGTTCCTATGGCAGCTATATGATATAGTCGTCCGATTTCGATAAAATTTAATTCAAAATTCAAAATTATTTAAAAATTGTTATTTCCAAGCTTAGGAGTTTATATGCTAAAAAACACCAAAGATATAATTTTTTTTCATTTTTTTGTCCGATTATTCCTATGGGAGCTATAAGATATAGTTGTCCGATCCGGCTGGTTCCGACTTATATACTACCTGCAAAAGATATAAGACTTTTGGGAAAGTTTCAGCCCGATAGCTTTAAAACTGAGAGACTAGTTTGCGTAGAAACGGACGGACAGACGGACAGACGGACAGACGGACAGACGGACAGACGGACAGACGGACAGACGGACAGACGGACAGACGGACAGACGGACAGACGGACATGGCTAGATCGACTCGTCTAGTCATGCTGATCAAGAATATATATACTTTATGGGGTCGGAAACGTCTCCTTCACTGCGTTGCAAACTTCTGACTGAAATCAATATACCCTCTGCAAGGGTATAAAAATGAGGAAGAAAGCCGAAAACAAAGCAGCAAAATTATATGAGGCGCTTACGGAACTTTGCATCGCCCATTTTCCCACCAACGCCCCCAAAAGTCTGGCCGTGATGCATGGCGTATACGCAACTTTTGATGCCGCTCAATGTAAATTTCCCTCGTTAGCCATCGCCCCGCGTCCCGCCTCGGAAAAACAATTCATTATAGAATTAGAAAGTAATTCGAACGGAAATTTTACTTGTGGACCGTTGCACAGCAAAGTTGCCCCGTCGAGGGGGCCAAAGGAATATCGTTATCTGTGTGGCCAAAAGGGAGAGGGTGCGCACCTCAACATAAAATTTAAGGCGATTAAAATGTCAAACACGACAAAGCGTGCGGTATTAAAAATGCCAACAACGTGGCAACAGCCAGGACAGTGAGTTGGTGGGCAGAGGATGGAGGGGTTAGGGGAAGGCACTCATGATATCCTGGCAAAATACCCTAGACTGTCAGGGCATCAAGGCTCTAAGAACGAACCCGCTCTTAAGCGAAATCACCTTTTCAGGAGGGGATTCAATGCTGTCATCAACATCTCAAAAAATCTTATAACGATTAAATATTTATAATAATATTTCTCCCTTCAAACATTTGGTTTTTTCATATTATTTCAATATAATATTTATTATAAAGGGTTTTTTGTCATTAAAAATATTTTCCAAATAATACAAGGTGAGCTAGAAATCTCTTTAAACCATATTTAAAATGCCCTTAACAGTTTTAATGAAATTCTTTTTTTTTTTTTAAAGATATTTTAGCAACTTTTACATTTAACTATTCAAAAGGCTTAACCTTTTTAAAGACGCTCGTACAGTTTTATTATCTTAAGACGACTAATCTTATAGGTTCGGAAAAATAACCCTACATTTGAAAGAAGATACACATATTTATTTAGCTAGCATTAAAATGTTTAAAGATAAAAAACCTAAATCCTAAATAGAACCAAAATCAATTCAAAACCCCATCTAAACTCACACCTTTTTTAAGTTTATAGGGTGCTGTATGCTTCGATTATAGCCTCGATTTTCCCAGCAATTTCAGCTGCCAGCTGCCTTTCTTTTCTATTTTCGGCGAATGTGTGTGGGCAGTGGCCACTGGTCCCCTCGATTTTCGGCTCCTGTTTGCCTTTGCATAAAATGCCCTTACTGTCGCCCTCGTTTTCGCCGCCACTGTAGCCTGTTGGCTGTTGTTCGCTGTTTGCGCTCAGTGTTAAGTGCTTAACGGCATGTCAGCGCTGCTGGTCAGACAGAAGTCGGTGGGTCTTAAAAATCGAAAGCTCGCTTTCGGTTTTTGCCTGTCAATTAGTTTTCCACCAAGTGGCGAGACAACTTCAAGCCGAGCTCGAGTTCCATCCACACACAAAATAGCACTTTAAGTCCGTTGGCGATTCGCGGTTTTGTTCGCCATTCGTTGGATGGCGCGAAAGAAATTTCGCAAATTGTGTGACAGCGTGTAAAGTTGGCACTTTCACACATAACTCATAACTTTGGTGGCAAAACTTTCGCTTTGAGCGGGGGAAAAGAGGAAAGGGGATTAAATTCGCTGGGAGCCAAAACATTGGCGACTATTTGGACGCTCATGTTCGACTATTTATCTCGACAAGTGAGGGTGTGTGTGTGGCTAAATTCTGTCTGTCTGGCTAGCCTTCTCACTCTCTCCAAATGCCTACCTCTCTTTCGCACCTCCTTCTCCGACTTTCTCTGTCTTTTTCCTATGTGGTGGAGTTTTGACAGCGCATATAAAAGACCATAAAACAAAAGTTTTTGCTCAACTTTCAGCGCTGCAACGCTCAACTTTAACGCCTACAAAGCGTCGCTATAACCACTGCATTGGCTGGCCAGAAAGAGATGGCTGCAGGGGCGAAAGAAAGAGACGGGTGGTCTAAACTATAAACTCTTTGCGGTATTAGAAACGCAGAGCGGAGCGCAGATTTTTTGTTCCTGCTCCTTGTTTTTCCCATTTTTGAGATTCTTCTTCTTTGTGCTTGTGCGTGTGTGTTTGAGCCAAACAAACGTCAAAAGCAGAAGAAAGAGAGGGAACATAAGGAATAGAGAGAGACAGAGAAAGAGGTACTGAGAACAGCCCATGAATTATGAAAATTTAAAACGTTGCCAGCTATAAAACTTTGTTGCCTTTTTTAGCCTTTTTACGTTTATACCGCTTTTTAGGAGTTGTTTTTCTTTACGCTTGAAATTAACTGGAAATGCCGAGTTTCAATTGCCAGGCACACAAGGCATAAGTGCACCACCCAGAACCACCCACAAAAAGGAACCACCCACTGTTGACATTAATCATTGCCTACTTATGGGAGTCGGGCTTGGCGAGCAGAAAATCACGATAAAAAACTCCTTTTTCAAATCTCCAGAGATATTTACATTTAATTTTCAGTCGGAATATGTTTGCATTCCTTTAGGCACTTGACAAGAATCCTTTAAGATCTCAAAAATAGGTTTTTTTACATATTCCCTAAGATGTATAAATACAAACACAGGTATTTCTGTCTTGAAATCCGCTGATTAATAAGCTAATAATGTATTTCTTTGAAGAACTAAAAGAATTTATAATACAGAAAGCCTGATGGGTGGATGGCAAAAGCTTCAACTGCATTTCGTGCTGCCTGCTCTAATGAAGTAATAGAAAATGCAAAGTGCTGCATAAAAAATGATGCACATTTCTCAAAACGCAATTATGTCGGTTGTCTAACAGCAATGGCCATGCAGCCGGGAACGAGGAAAACAGGGAAAAGCGGAGAAAAAGCCATCATCATCCCTGGGTGCTGCAGCTAATAATAATAACAGCTCATGAGCACTGACATTTGACAAATGGCGAAAAACAAACGAGGAGCGCCCCAGACACACAGCCACGCCCATCCATTTAGCATGCAAATGCAGTAGTGCAGCTGCAACCTCCTCCTAACTTCCCCCTAAAAACCATTCCATTACATACCATCCTTACCCACCATTAACTTAACCAAAAGGGAATAAGGGGCGCCGGGGGAGCAGCCAGTGGACAAAAGGCTCAAGTTGATCGGCCATATTGACAATGCCTTGTCGCACAAATTGTTTATTACCGGAAATGTCCAGGCAATGTCTGCCAGTTCAAGTTTACAACTTCTGAGATACCCCGAAGAGCCCATCCCAGTCTCAGTTTCAAATCAAAATGACAACGAAGCTTCTTTTCATTGTTGTCGCTGTCGATGACACAACACAAACAGAAAACAAACACAAAAAACCAAAAAAAAAAATGCTGGCAAACAACTGAAAAGCGTGGAGAACTTTCATCCGCAGTGTTGATTTTTCTTTTTGGCTCCCATTGCTCTGGTTGTGTATTTATTAAAAAACTTTTGTAATTATAGCAATGCGTCTTCTGCCATCGGACACCTGAGTGCTGGACATTTGTCTGTTTGAAGTTAAGTATATTGCCGTAGCTCTTTGGGTATTCTACACAGGGCGAAAATCGAGCCTTCAATGGGGATTTATTGGATATCAGTTTACACTAAAATAGCTTGACCTTGTAAGGTTTTAATATGCCTAGTTACTTAGTCTTCTGTTGTCTTCTAGAGAATTACATTATTGGATCTCAATTTACACTAAAATAGCTTGACCTTGTAAGGTTTTAATATGCCTAGTTACTTAATCTTCTGTTGTCTTCTAGAGAATTGCATTAGCAATTAGATAGCAAATAAGAAACAGCTGAAAGCACTTTTCATTTGCGAAATTATGACAAGTTTCTCAACGAATAGTACAAGCTACAGGGAAAATAACTAGTTAAATAGCAGCCAACACGGCAGCAACATCAAGTGCAACACACAGCAGCAACATCTATTGCAACCTGCTCTCATTGCCCATCAAGGCAGCAACTTTCGACACTACATGAATTTAATTTTTACCATTTTTTCCCCCAACTCCCTGGGCCCTGTACCAGGGCGAAACTATTGTAATTATTTTGAACAGTCAATAAGGGCAATGAAGCCGCACCAACAGCAGTAGAAAGTGCAACAGCAACATCGGCTAATGGTCCAACAACGGAGCCTTGTTTGTCCTTGTAGCAAAGAATTTGCCAAACTTGTGCAGCACCATGTCTATATAGTGTCCAATAGTCCCCCCTTGACATTACATTCCTTGGGCCATACCCATGTTGTTCCTAAGCCTCTCATTCCTCCTCATCTCACTGGAAATGTGTTTGTTTATTCCCATTCTGTGGAGCATTTTGTGCAACATTTTTGGGCAAATTACTTAAACAAACTTTAAGGAGGGGTCTCGGGTATATGCCTGGATGGATTGGCGCCCCAATCTCTCTTTATCGCAACGCAAACATTCCGGCAGGCAAAAAGTTTAGCTTTAGGTCGTCCAGAAATTTAGTTTGATTTTGGGGTTTCACTCGAGGTAAGTGTATATGTTTAAATATTAAATATTCATCGGCTTTTAAGTACCTTAAATGCCTAGCTCTAATATGCGAACTTTTTTTGAGCTGCCAATACTTTGCCATCTCATTAAATTCGGGTTATAATGGGTTCTGCGCCAAAAAATACAGTCAGATTTATAGTTAGAAATTGAACTCAAGGAAATTGAAAATTAATTATTATTTATTACTTAATTTTAAAAAAAATATTAAATGGTTTTCTTTTCCTATGATAAGATAATTTCTTCCTTTATTTTTTATATTTTGGCTTAATAAAACATCCAACGGCAAATATTTAACGAGTGTTTTTAATGATTAATATGCACTTAAGAGCTCCAGCGTCTGTATATCGACTTTGTATAATTATGTGTAATTGTGGCTTTTCTCTGGAAGACTTCCTTTGGCAAATATTTGAAATTCACTCAATTTCGGCATCTCATTAACTGCGGAGCTGGAGAAAAATGGTAACTTGCTAACTGGCGGCAATGGGAAATCGCACACATGTAGCCGTATAGCAGCTAATTAATTTTAATAAATTGGCCGCAGACTTCCTGCATAGATAGGGAAGCCGGATATATATAGCAGCTCGATTGTCTCAAGGACTTGTATTAATATTTGGGCTGAGCCTCCACGCAAAACCGAAAATTAAATAAATCCTGTGCCGTCAAATTAGCGCACGCAAGCTGAAGGAGTGTGTGTGTAGGGATAAGGGTGTGTGCGTTTTAGCCAACTTGACTAAAGGGCCTTTTTCTCCCGCTTTTTCCCCGATTTCCCCTACACTTCACCTCCCCAAAAATCCCAGCGACTGACAAAGTGGCGCATATGAATATTTATGTTGGCGAAATTGATGCCGCTACAATTACCGTTACCGCTAACTACACACACTCGCACACCGAACAAGGCTAACACACACACATAGGGAACCACAAAAACAACTGTGAGCTGCCAATTTACGGCACTTTTTCCGTAAAGTTTTTGCCTCTGCGCCTATAAATTATTGACAGCTTGTAAATTTCACTAAAGTCACTTGCGGTTCGCACTCCCTCTCTATGTAGGCCATTAAATCGGATAGATATTATGGTATAAGCCTAAGCAAATGCTCGTCCACAGATTTATCTCCATCGAAATCTTTAATGTCCAGCCTTAGCCCCATTTTCCTACGCGTCGTTTTTCACCCATTGTCTAATGCACCAAAATTTGCATATAGAAGAGTGAAAAAAGAAAACTAAAATGGGGGGGGGGAAAAAAGGATGGCTGGCGAAACATTGTAATGGACCTCGGGAAAATCCCAGAGCGTTAATTTCTTTCGCTTCCGCTCGCTTTTAGTGGACTTAATTCCATTTGGGAGGAGGAGTGCTAGCACCAGGATGCCGCTCACATGAGGAGCGGATGATGTCGCTATTAAGGACACATTAGCTGGACACTTTTCTGGAATTATGTGGCCGTCGGACGTGCATGCTAATGTCCTGTGAGCGAGAGAGATTGCATTAAATGCAAACGAATTCGCACAATGGCTATGCACACCATATATCCGTCTCTATGTCTTTGCGCACAGCCATCTCTTTCTGGCCATGACGACTGCGGAACCGGGAACTGGGTTAAGTTTTTAGGCACCGCCACTTCAAACGTCATCGATGGGGCCTTTTGGCCCTCTTCGCAGCCGCTGAACGCCTGTTCCATCGGCAGCCAAGACAACATGGCGTCGGTTTTGGTGAGCGGAAAATGCCGCCGGAAGAGAAGGAAAACCCTTCGTAAAGAGCTTTCTCTTCGCATCTAATTGAAATAATACTGTCGAGCAAATTGCAGAATTGATTTCGTTTTATGTCGCCCTTAGCCGGCATATTTAAGCGAAATTAATGGACTTTCCGGGATGACGACACGAAGCGGAAAATCGGCATTTCCGTATAAGAGAAAGCGAAGAGAAAGTGCCACAAAAGCTAAGAGAGCCAGGGAAAAGCTCTTGATTTGGTGTGCTATAAAACGATATAACGATATTATATAACAGTTTCGCACAGCTAACATTTTTCTCGGCACTGTTACTGCCCAGGATATCTTGGTTCCGTTTTAAGGAATCCTTTACCCATACAAACGCAAGAACATTTTCAATTTGTTTGCCTGCCCGACTTCCGGCATGTCCCTGTTGGCAAATTTGCATACTTTACGTTAATTAAAAAGCAACAAACATGCCCAAATCAGATTCAATATTTTTCGTTTTTCCCGCCGAACAACTTTAATTTACAACTTGGCAAATGAGCATGCCAAGTGGCTGAGAAGTTTCCTCCTTTCTTTCCCTTTTTTCTGGAAGGAAAACTTGAAGAAGACGATGAGGGCAACGCACAAACCGGAAATAATAATCAACAACAAACATCCACTTGGAGAGTTTGAGATGTCTATGAACTGCCACGACAATGTTTTCATTATATATGAGCGTGCGAGTGGATGTGTTGGCGTGGCAAACAAACGAATATTGTTGATGAATACTCGACATCACGTACGCCCGAGAAATGTACGTGTTCCCATTGTGAGGAGAGCCGGCAAGACAAGTCAAGCCCTTCCCTCAGCTTTTTTCGTCCTTTTCCGAATTTTACACCGAACCCATGTGGGGAACGGGCTACCAGGGGGGCAGACAAGAGAGTAGCATAAATTTGAGCGTCTACGAATACGAACCAAAAATGGGGCCTGAGCCAACCAAAATAAAATAAAGGAAAAGTAAAGACGCTCGCGGTTATGCGGATCCAAGTGCCAACAAGCCGAGGAGACAAGTTTGGAAGTACACCCAGAGAAATATATCAGGTTTTTTATTTTAACCACATATATTATAACAAACATTATTTATCTTAATGAGTCTGCTAACAATAGTCCTTGGTTTATAAATACTTTTAGAGGTGCAAAAAAGTAAGTGACGAATACGACGCTTTTCAAAATTCAAAATATATTGTTGCATACTTTTCGACAGCTTTATTAGACATTCCAAGCCCCATCGCTTGCTTCGATTTTGAAAACACTTGGATCACTTTAAATCACCTGAAACATTCGTTCGTTCTGTAGAATAACCTTTACGTAAGATAAAAAATTCTTTCAGTACTTAAAACATTTATAAATCTCTTTCCAAGTAATCGCTTAGATTTTTATATTATAACAGAAAACGAGATCTGATGAATTATAATTGAAGAACTCTTTAAGAGAAATGACCATTCATGCTTAAGCAGCTAAAGATCAATTTTTTTTTTTGAGACCCTCTTAAGATCCCATTTTCCGAGTGTAAGGTTGCATGCGCTTGTGCTAGTGTGGGCAATACAAAATGCCATTTATCATATTCGTACGGGTCTTCGCTTCCCCAGTTTCCCAGTTTCTGGATCATGAGTGTTTTATTGCAATTAATCATTGAGCGCACGCACGCACACAGAGCCACTCAGACAGACACACACCCAGATACAGATACGCGCACGCACACATTTACAACTCGTTACAAGTCCGCATTTTGCCCCAAAAAACTCCATTCCCTACCATTCCATACCCATATTCTACCATACCATTCCTTTCCCTGCCAACATGTTAAGTTGATAAACTGCGCTTCCCTCTATTAACTGCTCCTGATTGCTGTTGTTGTTCTGGCTGCTTTTGTTGCTGCTTTTATTATTTGTTGTGCACAACATGTCGCCGTTGCCACAACCACCCTCCCCCATACACCCACCCATCCATAAAACCCCCCAAGATCCTTGGCGGAGAGATAGCTTTATCACAATTAAAGGAGCTCAGTCAGGAAGTCGTGAGGGAAGAAGGCCAGGTGTCTATGTGTGCTCTTGTTTATTACGCAATTTGTTTAGTTTTCCTCGGCATATGGCAACTGGAATCTATATTTATGCTGTGTAGTAAGGTAAAAGTGCTATCTTGATATGTTTCAGATGGAAATAATTACAATAGTTTGGGCAACAAATGATAATACAAATAAGTTAAAAAAGTTCAAGCTAAACTAAGACACGATATTATATGTTAGGGGTAGTATAACGCATTTCGATTTCATCATTTTTTATTTTTCTTGGAAATCAATTAAAAACATTTACTTGAATCAAAACAAAATATAAAAAAAAACCTTTTATAATAGAAAATAAAATGAAAATATGTTAAAAAGTATGTAAGTCGTGTTTGTTCATTTTATTCCGACAAACTCTTAGGGATCACAATAGATTTATGGGTATTTAAATGCTCTAATTACGTCAAATCTGAGTTAATTAGATTCGTAATTCAATTATTGCTCACCCTCAAAAATAAGACCATGCCCAGGTCAAAGAAGAAAACTCAACCTCAGGTTATTTTAATTAAAATCATATTAGACAAACCTCGATGGCAGCACTTTAGGCCCACTCCTGGCATAATTAACCAAGTAAATTCATCTTTTGTTTGGCGAACTGGCCAGGGACAAGTGGCAGCCAACAATAACATTTCATTAAACCCATTAGCAAAGCCAAATATTTGCGCAATTAATTAGTTTTAATTACAATTGTCGGTACTTTGGCCAGCGGCAGTGGCACAGTGCATACACGTCGTATGCGTAATATATTTTATGCGCCACGCCAAAGTGGAACAAATCAGCATAATTAAATTTAAGCCCTCCAAAAGAATCAGCCAAGCGGGCCACTGGCATTAAATTCAACTTTAAATGGATTTGCAAGCAGCAAATTAAATCCCAAGAAGAAGAAGTAAGACAAATGAGAACGCTGGAGGGGCAAAGTTGAAGCGAAAAATAGCAAATAATAGTGACATGACGAAATACAATCATAATCATAGCACAATGCGACCGCACAACAACAAACTGCCAGGGAATAAAAAGGAAAATGGAGGAAAACTTTTGCCATAAACAACCAGTGGAGAGGGCGAGGGCGAGGTCAAATGGCAAAACAAGGAGCATAATAGAGCTTGGCTGCCAGCTGAAGCTGAAAGAAAAACTAAGATACCATGGCCAGAAGATGATGAAGAAGTTGCTGGAGGAGCAGCTCCTGCAGGACGACCACAACACAAATAATAATGGCATATAAATGAAGTAACAAACATTGTTTTCCTTTGACATAACTCATTAACCATCGGAGACGAAAAGGATGGAAGGAAGGGCAGGAATGCAGCTCCTTGGGAATAAGGACTCTCGCATTCCGAATGCTGCACATTCCTGTCTGGCTGCCGCTGCATCACGTGCCAGGCGCAAATTAATGGCAACTGGTGGCCAACTCATTTTAATAGACCTCAAATCCACCAGCCAGAATTCCCAACTAAAATTTCTTAATTAATACAATAAGCAGGAATAAATGCCGGGATGCTGGGTTTTGGCCGGGATGTTGGGCTTGCCAGGCTTCCTGGGCCACAAATGTCTGCAATTATTTTTGCATGGCATGCAAGGGGGCACAACAGCAGCTGGCAAAAATCTAAAACCCAACATCGCGACCACAACCGCAACAAGCCGTCAAGCGGCTCTCCCCATCTCTTTCAGCCGCCCTCCTGCCATCTCTCTCTCACTCTCTCTCTGTTGGCCCTGTTGTCTTTGCCATGTCAGCAACTTTCACCACAAACCGTCTCCTGTAAATGAAGAAATTCCTCGTGTCGCCCTGTTGTCTTCAGCTGTCTCGAACTCAGACTATAACTCAAGCCCTCAGCTGGGGCTCCAAGCTGATTGAGGTTTTCCTCCAGTACAGTGAGAGAAAAAATACATAAAACATTTCAAGTTGAATGTGCTTATCAGTGAAGTCTAAGGAACCTCTATTTAAAATCAAACTATGTTGTAAACAAAATAATTTCGAATAATAAAACCTTTTCAAATAAAAGCATTACCATGTCAAATATGGTAATTAGAGTTTTCTGAGCATGAAATAAAAGATTTAATAAGAATTAAGATTTTAATATTTATTTCATTACAAAAGGTAGTAAATCTCAGTAACTCAAATAAAAAAACTATTGCATCTCAAGGGTACATTTTCTTATTGTATAAAAATTACAAATAATCCGATTTTCAAAATTGAATTAAAAATGTTTATGTTAACATTATGTTAACATTTATGTTAACCTTAATCCGCCGACTTTTTTTTAGCATTTGTGAAATCATTAACCGAAAATGATAGTGCTTATGCAAAGTCTTCTTAGAAAAATTGTTAAATTTTGTAAGACCTCATCTGAATACCAATTTAAATTAAATTTGGAGTCTAGATTAAATACCCTCCTTTAATCGCTTAACATATTTCCCTTTTGTGACCATTTTTCCTCTGTGCAGCTTTCGTATGACAAATGAAACTTGAAGTTGGTAAGCTGGAGCTGCAGTTCCGTTGATTTGACTGCCATGAAATGGCAGAAAGCGAATCGTTCCCTGGGGGCCACCTAATTAGGCCCTAAGCTTTCGGACTCAATCAGCGTGTAAGCAATTGCCAATACGTGATTTGCCAAAATCGGAACAAAAAATAAACTTTCACACACGCTCGCCCACCGGAAAGAGGGGGCTTGGCATATCACAGCTGCGTAATCGATTTTCAAGTGTGAAAAGCGGCCCTACTTTCTGGCCCCCAGCTATTTGCGGCTATTTTTTAATCTACACTCGAACGCCTGGCTGGCATGCGGCCGTATTTGCACAACGTGATGAGATTTTGTGGTCTATACCCCGGCCCCACGCAACTTTTCCCCCCAGCCGGAGAACTCTATTTACATTTTTTTGTTGCCATATCGATCTTTGGCCAAAATCTTTGACTCCCTTTATGGCTCGAGCTCGGGTCTGTTGGTTTCTTTTAACGCCTGAGAGCAGACAACAGCAACTGCCTCTAAGCTCGGGTAATTTTTTTGCTGCCCCGTTGGTTCGTACTTGTTTCCCTGTTTTCCTACTTCTGGGGTGATGCGGATGGGTCCAGAACACGCAACAGCTGCCAGCAGCCGGCGGAAGGCGGAAAACTTTTCGCTCAGCCAGCCAACAAACAGCAGGCGGCTAGGAAAATGAAAAACAAAAAACGGCAAGTATCGGAAAACCTATTTGAAAAAAAGAGTGAGCCTCAAAGTTTGGGATTATTATCAATATCAGATGGGCTTCTAGCGGGAAGATAAGAATGCTTTTTGCCATGACTGCCTGACTTTTATGGGTGTTAATCATGTGATTATTACCATAAGTTTCTATAAATAATTTGTAGTTATTTCAGAACAGATTTAGTTAGAGTTCTACAAATTCATAGTCTATGTAAACATGGCTTAAAGCCTAATATTTAAGCCCTTACATACTCAAATTTAATAAAATATAGATGTGACCCCAACATTTTTTATCATTCAATGGTGACACAGAAATTAATGGGGCTTATAATTCAAAAGTCCTTACGATTAATTCCAATACATGACGCTAAATATTTGTATACATACTCTTCGACACTTTTTTAAGTTATTTAAAAACCATAGAGAGTTGTGGAATCTGCTTATTATCTCATTTGTATCCTATTAGCAATTTTAAAATATTTAACTTCTTAGAAAAAGTTTTTTCACCTTTTTTCTTCACATATATCAAGGCAAAAGCAAAGTTTAGTCTAATGCTCTTAACGCTCATGTCTAACCGCTTTCCCACTCTTGCAGTCTATTTGCAGCTGCGGTGTGGATTTGTCGCCTGTCTGTTTGCCTTCGTCTTAGTCCACTTCCCCGCCCCCAGATCCCGACCCCGATCCCAATTCCTATCCCAATCCAGATCCCGCCCATCTACTCACAATCCTCTACTTAACACATCCACTAACGACAGACGTCGCGCAACTTTCGACATGTCTCCCGAGTTGTAAGGCGCTGAGAGTAGTTCCATGTCCAAGAGAGATTGCCTAGCTAGCCCCGCTCCTCACTTCTCACACAGAAAAAAATATAATTGTAATATTTTATTATCATTTTATATATTTTTTAAAAGAATTATCCTTTAAATATGTTATGGATGTGTCAAAAAGTATGCAACTCATCTAAACCTACTTTCAAACCGTCTAAGCTGACTAAAAAGTTAATATTAGTGTTATTTTAAATATCTTTCTTTCAAAATAATAAACAAAAATTTCGGTGTCACCCGGCCTAAAACACAAAATAAAACATTTTTCAATCCCTGATATTTTTTAAACATTTAAGAACTAACCCCCCTTTTTCCTCCGTGCACTTTGTCAGTTGTCTGACAGATGATACATAATTTGATATAAATGCATTTTAATATGCAACTGCTGCTCATTGGAGCTCCCGCCCATGCTGCGGTGAATTTATGTTTTTGCCGTAAATCAAATGAATAATTTAAGCTCTCTGCATGGCCAGTGTCTGTCACTTAAAAATGTCAGGGCTGCCATCAAAAATTTCCGTCGTTCGCTTCATTTTTTCCATATCTGATTTATATCAGCCGCTGCGGGGGAGTCCGCAAAAATGGGCAATGTAAGCTTTGCGTAATTGCATTAAATGGCATGGAACCGAATCCATCACACAGCAGAACAAGAAACGGCCCTATAGAGAGGGAAAGGGTAGGGAAAGAATGGGCAAACAAAAACAAGAAAGTAGAGATGTGGTCTTTAATAACCGAATTTTATACCATCCTTAAGAAAATACTATGTAATTTAATAAAATATTTAAAACTTTTATGAAAAATAATTTGAAATAATATATGGGTTCTAAATATTGGTTATAAATAATAATTAAAAATTAAGCAAGCATTTACTGGATCGCAAAAGAACTCTTTTAAATTTTATATAGTTTTCACTGAGTACGTTAATCAGTTTGAATTCTTTGAAGTTTTCATCAAAGTTAATTTACTCCCTGTCAGGGCATAAATACCCTCTTCATGTTCAACATCAGCGCACAAAATTCCAATTTATTTTAATTGATTTATTAATGATTGAAATGTTGCATAAATGTAGCAATATAAATGTATTTTTCGGCTACGCCGATCGCATCTCCTCGCAGTTTCGACAGACCATCCGCACTTTTTATCAGTTTCGGAGTCCGATAAGCGAAATCAATTTTCAAGATGAGCTGAGAGCTCAGACACAAAACCACACAAATTACAAATGACCAAAAAGTTAAAAACAAAGCCGTAACAACATTGCATTATAAAGAAACAGAATATGAATTCGCATGGGCTGTGATATCCAATTATTTACCATGTAAATTGTACAAAACGTAAAATAGCTTTCTGTAGTTCTGCATATGGCTTTTTTTGAGAAAACATTTGCATGCAAGAGGTTTTCTCAATTAACAAGCCTTCAAAGGATAAGAAATGTAAGCCTAAGGACAAACGGAAAAGGTAAGGAAGGAGGAAAACCGTATCCATTACCTTCCTTTACCAAACCCCAGAAGTTTTCTTTTTTCCTACTCTTAGATTGCACACTTGCGGATTGCCCTCAAGATTGGGCATAATTATGCAATTTCCTCTTTAACGCTCAGCCAGACAGACACAAAAAGAGTTAAATTCAATAAAATTTACATTTAACCACAAAAACAGCGACTCCGCCAAACTCGAGGAGCCGGCAAGGAATAAAAGTAGGCAAAAGTTAAGATGAAAGTCGAACAAAGAGATGGAAAGCCAGAGACTTATGTAAATTGAAATTCAAGAGCAGAAAAACCAAGAACAACAAAAGCAGGAAAAAGCGGGAAAAACAAGAGCATCAACAGCTGAAAAACCGACTGAGAAGACAAAAAGAAATTTTCATTCATTTCGAATTACGCTGTATGAGTGTCAAAATGGCGATGGTATGCCCCCTTCCCTTGTGGCTTAATTGAAGGCTAAGGGGGGCTGCTGGGGGGTGGAGTTCCAAGGGTGGTGGGTGCATATTTTTGGAGGGGGGCTCTGTTGCCCTGGAGGTCACCCAACAATTGGCCGGGCTTTTGTCACTTGTCGCTTCTGCTGGCGGTGCAGACCGAAAATTCAATTTCATGCCGCGTGACACAAAGACAAAGCGAAAGCCAAAGCCACCAAAGGCAGACGCTTTCCCGCTTTCCCGCTATCCCGTTTTCCTGGGCGAAAATGAGGGCGGGAAAAACTGTACTGCATTCGGGAAGACGACGACGTCGACTACGACGACAGCAAGTTGACATTCAAAAATGTGCGCACTTCGCTCAAAAGAATTTCAAATTAGCCACTTTTGCTTAACAATTGGCGCAGGCAACAAATTAAAAGGCAGCCAAGTGGGAGTGGCACCGCAAAATAAATGGAAAATGGGAAATGGGTAAAGCGAGTCGAGAGTTGAGAGTTCAGGTGGTCACAGAGCATCTGGCGACAATTTAAAGTCAAGTGCAGCGTTTCAGGGTATTGAGCAAAAAAATAATTGCCGCACAAAATGCACTCGAAATCGCAGACAAGTGGGCAAAATGGTATGGTGGGTGGCTGGAGATGGCCCTAAGTGGTCGGGGGCAAACTCCCAACTTCGATCTGGCATTAGCGTCATTTACACATCTGTGTGCCCCACGAACTGCGCTTAGTTAACAATGCCCTTGCCGCCGTCTGCCGCACTAAGTGGCAAAATTTCCATGGAAAAGCGAAGTAACCGCAGGAGCCACCGGGAAAATCCCCAATCGGCAGCCGAACGCTAATGGTCGCAGTCGAGTCAAGTGCCCCGACTTTGGCCATATGGAAATCTCGAACGCCACACTGGATCAGGAGATGTCCAAGATGTTCAATTTGCTAAGTGGAGTATTGCGGAGCAGGACATCAAGTTGCCCTGTAATTAAACTCCGGTGGAACCGAAAAAAGTGCTTATATAATAATATCAACAATAGTAATCACCAAAATTACTATAAACCTATTTTATACCTAAGCTTTAGCCTTTTATGTGGTTTCTTAAAGTCAAGGCACGGATTATAGATATCATATACATATAATGTTAGTCATTTATGACATTTATTTCAGTTCGATGGTTTTTAGTTTCAATTTTTGTTATCGTAATATTTAAGGATTTTATTATACATGATCAAATCACCCCAGATTAACCAACATTTGGAACTATAGATTATGATTAGACGTCGGAAATCGGATATATATATGATATATTAGGTTTTTAATACATAATGTCAAATCACACTAGATATGTTATTTAAATAGTTATACTTTCTCATTATTTTGAGGACATAAGACATATATTTAATGAAATAGACATTTTTCACACAATCGAAAATCCCATATACCACCACCGAATGTAATCACACAACCTAGGGCATTGGCTCGGTGGTCTCCGATGGAGTCGTGACCTCCACATCCTTCCCGGCCAAGGTGATCTGTGTCTGCTGCTTCATCATCTGCCGGCACAGGTGGATTTTAAAGGCAGTCTCGCATTTGTTGCTGCCACTTATCATGTGGCACTGACGTTCTGGCCAGACATCAGGATTACTGGCATCCGAGAGCTGCCCAAAGAAGTCTCGTTCCACAAAAACGCCATCGTGCATGAGACCCATTTGCTCATAGAGACAATGGGTGAAGCACTGAATCGATTCCGTGGGATCCGAAAAGTCCTCCTGCTGAAGTTTGTGCAGGTCCCTGAGAGATACATCCGTTTGATCGCCGCACAGACGAATCATATCCTCGGTAATCGTCTTGGGTGATTCATCAGCCACAGTTAATCCCAGGTTAATATTTATCTTAGCGAAACGGGACTAAAAAACATCCTGATTACTAGAGACTAATTTTATGATTTCTGGGGCCTAACTCACCTCGCCTAAGGCAAACATTTTAAGTACTACCAGCAGCACTAGACCTCGATTCATTTTGTAGTTTTCACAATTTATATTGTTCTATCTGTCCAGAGCCCCCTGCTTTTATAGCGTCCATCTTTCGATCATTAGTGGAGCTCGAAAAACATTTTAATTGCGAATATCAATTCAATGAGCCGAGCAGAACTCGCGGTTTCCGTGGCCAACAACCTGAACAAGTTGGTGGCGCAGTTTGAGTAACCCAAAAGTAACAAGCCAAACCAAGCAGAACTCAAATCGAAGCCGAATGCCAATTGGCATACCGAAAGTATCTTAAGAGCTGCTTCAACAAATCCCGAGTGCCAGCCAAGTTTTCGTCTCGTCCAGAAGGGAAAAAATACACAAGTTGCAAAACAAAATTTTGAAACAAAACAAGAAGAAATCGGTGGGTTAAAAACATTCAATTTTGAGACCGAAGAATTGATACTGTTGTTATAAAAAATAAGTAATTAGATGTTTTCGTATTTCTATATTTTAACGAGCTCTGAAATAATAAAAGACGTAATAAATGGCCTTGAAAAGTTTTCTAGTACTTAGATCCTAAACATTTTTAAGGTAAGATTAATAATAATTCGTACTAACTTTAAATAAAATGCGGTAATAAAATTATATAAATCTAATACACAGTGCTATTGTTTTTAAACAAATTGAATTGCTAAGTTGTTTTGCCATAGCTTAATTTTAATAATGTCTTAGGCCCACGAATTTAATCCCCAAATCGACAAACTCTTTCCCAAACTAAAATACTAATAACCAAAGTACAGTCAACAACTTTGGATATTCATACTTGAGTGTGTGTGGGTGTGTGTGTGGGTATTTTGGGCACTTCCGTTTGGCTGTTGCGCCATTTTGACTGCGACTATTTCCGCTGGTCGCATTAACTGCAGGCGCATAACTTTTCCAATTTGCTTTTGGCAATTATTGATATAAGCCAGCAACAGCAACAGCAAGAGCAATTTGAACGAGCTTCTGTCTGCCACTTCAGTCGATCTCCTCCTCTACCTCTCCCTCTCTCTTTCTCTAGCCAATCACCCTTCTCTTTCTTCAAGTTCTTTTCCCTTTCCAGCCATCTCTTTCCAACGCCCAATCACGTTTGCATTGGTCCAAGCATATTTTCCTGCATTCTTGCGCATATTTGTGCAACATTCCAAAAATTCTTGAACAAAGTTTCGTTATTATTGCCATTTTGCCGACTCTTGGGCTCTTGCAGTTGGGAGCCTGCCACTTTGATTACTTTTGCAGTTGCCGTTAGATGCAATTAGTTGGTTCATTAGAAAAACAACAACTCCCAGCCCGATAGGAATTCACACACTTAATTAGCAGTCTCGAATGGAGGGGGGGACTCAACTTGCAACTCTCACTGATTGCAGACGGTTGCACTTGGCAAATTTCATTTTCACTTATTTTCTTAATCACCCAAACGTTTCTTGGCCCCAGATTTTGAACACAATGTATCCTATCATTACGGATACTCAAAACAGATAATAATTTAAAGATCTTTATTAAATATACTAAGTTTGAGACTTTGATGCAAATAAAAATAATATAAATATGAACATCAGCCCGTAACAATAGTAAAATTATTATAATATATTAGTTGATCTTAAAGTTTTGTCATTTCTTAAATATATGTAACTGACTTTTAAGAGGCCATACAATCAATAAGAGTGTGATATCCTTGATTGCACTATTTCCACTTCAGTATTTTTCTAAGAAACGCAATATAATTTTGTATCATTTTAAATTTCACTATTTAGTTGTATGCTAAATATATATAAATTTCATTAAAATGCTCACGATTTCGGGTAATTTTCGTTTCCAAGTGCAGGCGAGAAGTTGTATCTTTGTATCTTGAAGATGCCCGGACGGCTGCTTGAGTATGCAAATCGGTCAGCAAACTCAAGCTGAGTGATTTGGCCAACTCTTTTGGCCCTCTGGGTAAAATTTACCAGCCCCCCCCTTTGAAGAATTTAGCATGCAAGCGGTCATGTGACCCGAGGCTCTGAGCCGGCTCTGTTGCATATTTGTTGCATAATGCCAACTTATGCACTGGCACATTGTTGACCAGTTGTCCGGAATCTCTCCGCTCCCCATGCATATATCCCATATCCTGCATCCCATATTCCATATCCTCAGCCCCTCGACCTGCATTATTTGCCGCTGTGTCCACTGCCAAAGCGTTTTGGGTTGAAAAATCTACAAATCGCATGCCGCAAACAAAAGCAAATGCCAGCAGAAGGATGTGGATGACTGGATAGGTGGAAGAATGGATGGATGGATGGATGGATAGATGGCTGAGCGCTTAGAGGGATAGATGGTTAGATGGCTGGCATACCAGCATTATTCCACGTCACCGGCCAGTGCACATTTCAAATTGGAAAGGAACGCTGCAAATACTGGGAACTTGGCTAAAATTCTCAGGCAAACTCTCATTCAATGCGAAATAAATAAGTAAATAGTTGAGATGCTCTCGCCGCTGTGACAATTTGGCTTTCTTTCTTTATACCTCAACCGCACACTCACTCTCTCCATCTTTGCGGTTTAATTTTCCCATACCCTTCGGCATGCAAATCACATACAATCAGAATGAAGTAAACGTGGGCCAAAGGCAAATATGACATTTCAGTCAGCCAAGTAAATAAATGTTAGGCGGCACAAATGGAACGTGCCAAAGCCGCTTGGAGAGTACGAGACCTCAGACACTCGACCCCAGAGTTACCTTCACCTGTGCTCCGGGGACCGTGGACCAGGGACCAGGGACCGGGGTCCTCATCTAGCCCACAGGATCCACTTTTATCCCTGCTTTTTGCCCCTGTCAATCCTCCGCAAACAACTGTGAGGAGTCATTTCGCAGCCCGAGAAATGTGAGGCTCTTCAGATGGATTTTTTATGCTTACGAGTGTCTGGTTAGAAAGGAATGACCAGTTTTTCCGATTTTATATATTATCAGCAAGCAAAATAAGTGTCTTAGAAATGATTTAGCAATGGGTAAACTATATTTTATTATGCTTAAACGTTTAACTATAAAATAAATACGTTTCAAAATTTGTTTGAATTTGTTGTTTGACTTATTAAGATATTATGAATTTCTAGAACCCTTTGAACTAAAGGAAGTAATATATCCACAATCCTGAAACTTTTTAAAGATTGTTTTGGACTGCAGAAAGTTATCATTTTTTTAAGGACTCTGTAAAGCATTTATCTACTGAATAAAAGAACTGTAAGTCAGAAAACTATTTTAGGATTGTAACATAAATGTAATGTTACAAAATACATAATATGCCATACCTCAGACATCCACCATATTTCATCTCCTTTCCTACATATATCCTGCCCATTCTTGGAACCATCTTGGGCTGGTTCTTTTTCCTTTCTTTTTAGCCTACAAATAATTGTATTAAAATGGAATTTTTTCAATTTGAGAGTTTGGCCTGACAGGACTCGACGACTCCGACCGGCGGACATGTGACAGCCAGGACACGGAGCGAGACAGTCGGGAATGAAGTTGTGGCACGCATTGTCTGAGACTCCAAGGAAGGGGCCAGCGACATTTTAGCCGCCAACCATGTGGGACTTGGCCACCCCCCTCCCCTCCTTTCACAACTCCTTTTTCCCCTAGCTTTTCCGAGTTGGCTGGGAATTGTTTGATAATGACACTGACATGATGCTGCACTGACAACTAGGCAAGAAACTGGCTGCCGGAGGAGTCCAGGAGTCCACCACCCACTTCCGCATCCTGTCTGGCCCACGGAATTATATACGAAAATTAGTTGAAGCGGCCGCCGCCGCTGGCAAATTTTCTATGTGAGCTTTTCCTTTTCTCCTGATCTCATTTCGTGTTCCATCTCTTATTTTTCCCGGACGCTTTTTTCCGTTGATTTGCTTTTCGGTTTCGGGCCTTATTTTTGGGAGGCCAGTGCAAGCGGCGCTCTAAATTAAGTTTTAAGCAACATGTCTGCAAAAATCATGCCCCAGGATACTCCAGGATACCAATCCCCATCCCCCCACTTGGGGGGATCCCTTCATCCTGGCTGCTGTCGCTGGCAGTCGCAACGTTTTATTCTTCACCTCCTCTCGGTTTGTTTTTTATTTTATTTCCTTATTTTTTTTGTATGTATTTCTATTTGAGGAATGGAAATTGTGTTTTGTGTGTGTTTGCTGCAGTAGTGGTCTTCTTCCTTGTCCTTCGTGCAGTTCCTTGAGAAGCTGCAGGACTATTTTTTCGTATTTATTTTTTATTGTATTCCGCTGGTCGTGCTATTTACACTGGCGCAGTCAACAGTCGCCGTCGTCGGCAGTTGCTTTTCCTGTGCCTATTTATTTATATATATAAATAAATATATATACGTAAGTAGGAGCTGCAGGACGAGTCGGGATTGTACTTCTTCTTCTTGGCTCGGAATTTGTATTTGTGTATTTGTCTTTTAGTTTATTGTGCGGCAGCTAGGCAACTTTGCCTTTTGTATTTGCGCTCCATTGAGGCAAGGAATTCAATTTTAAAATCCCCAAACCAGGCAAACGAGCCAGGGACTTGTGGTTCTGGCTGCATTTGATTACAGTTCCCCCTGCCGAGGGCTTTACTTCAAATGATCGGCGGCCCCTGTGCCTCGGCTGGGCTAATTAAACGTGGCGTATACTTGATGGCCGCCTAGTCGCGTATACGCCACGTTGAGCAAACAAGAACAAGCGACCGGCGGAGCTTAGACAACCGACTTAATAGGGGATAAGCCAGCAGCCGGCAAACACTTGGCTGGCAATTAATTAAAAGCCGCCGAACAAGCAAGCCAAATATTTAGTCCTTAAACGCAACAACAGGGAACAAAGGCAGACAACTGGCGAAATCCGATTTTATTTCCGACAATGAGCACCGAGAGGCTGAGAAAAATCCCAATAAAAGTGGGTTTTCCTTACATACTGCTGAGCGTCGTTCGAAAGTCGTGGATCAGCTGAATCATGGCCACCGTGCAGCCCACTATTCCGAAAATAAGGCCAATTAGGATGAGCAGTATGTCGCGAATCAACTTCCACCTCAGCCGGCCATATCCTTTGCTGTAATTGAGGAAGACATCGATTAGAGCCGGACACAGAAGATTCAGGTTGCTCAGCGAAAAAGCCCCCTCCAATTCAGTGAGAGCCGCTAGATTTGGCACACCCACCGCCACCGCACCTAGGGAATTTAGGTAAGTTATAAATAAATTATTATTAATTATCAAACGGATAAAAACCCACCTGTGAGAATCAGAAACGCTATCCGAACTATATACTCAATCAAAGTCTGATGCTTTCTCCTCTCAGTGGTCTTTGTGTAGTCGCTAAAGATCACAGTGATCACTACAAAGCCATTCAGGGGATAACTGAGAAATATTCCAGAGGCTATGCAGACTTTAATGATCTGGGAAAGGCTAAACGGAAATAATATAAACAAATTGGGAAAAATTAAACAATTAAGTATGCATGAAGGCCGCAACTATGATTTTAAGCATTTTAGAGTTTAATGAATTTAACGAATTAAGTAAATACTGTACAATTTAAAAAGCTTTATCTTAGAATATAGTTTTAAAATCCGTACGGATATATTCGTTATCACAAAAGCGGATGTATCTGTACCTCTAAATTATTTGTTTAAAAAAACTTTTATTTTACCTACATTTCGTTCTTCGGAATATTGAGGGTGATACTAGCATGGACACTTTCCCCGAACCGCCAATAGCCCATAATGCCAAAGAACATATTAGAAATCAGGATGAAGAAAACAGCCAGGTTTAGGACTCCAAAGATGCCCAGGTAGCTTTGCGGATGCGCCATATGAGCCTCAACAACGAGCATCTAGAGATTGTATCTTTTAAATGGATAAGTATTTTTAAAGATCTCTTGTAACTTACCGAACCAACAGCTGTTAGCGAGAAGGCGGCGATGGCAAAGAACTCAATCCATTCGGCAGGAGGCGTGGCCAACTCACGATTATTGATATCGGGAAGACCACTGAACAGATAGTACATTATTAGGGCAAATCCCGCATATAGCAGAAAGTTGGAGACCAAGTTCAAGGGCACCAGGTACTTTAATCGACGAATCATAAAAAGCGGCAGGAGGATCAGACAGGCGCCCAGCACATAATACCGCTCACTGTACCTCTCACCATAGTAATCGCCGATCTCCTTGAAGTTCTTGGCCACGAAAACCAGGTAAACGGTGCACAAAAGGAACTGTCCAAAGACCAGAACGCAGGTGGTCAAAAAACCGGCAGCTCGCCCAAAACAATTGACCCATTTGGGACCCTCCTCGTAGGCGATTCTGACGGCCTCTGGCATGGAAACTTGGGGAACCTCGCGCCTGCGACAGCACTCCGTCATGCCAGCGATCTGTTGGCACTGGAGGTAATTAAAATGGGGATCGAGGATGTCGAGGTAGCCACTTACAGACCAGCAAGTGGATGGAGTACGTCAGGAGGATCATCAGAAGGATGGACATCACGGCACCCACCACGAATCCCGAGCACCGGAAGGCCAGCGGCATCGCCAGGATCCCCGTTCCAATCACGCATTTGAGCAGGGAAATGAAAGCATCGCAGTTACTACATTTGAAGTGGATAAAATGTATGAAAATGTAAATAACTAAAGAAAATAAATGCCTAGTTTCTTTATTTAAAAACCTTTAAAATCATTAGCTTCATTTGTATATTTATTCTTTTAAAATATATGTAAGTAATTTGACTAAAGCCTTCTGAATCGTCATTAACATATATGTTATATATCATTAAAGCAATAATGTATTTTCCAGCAAGAAAAAGTTACCAAAGTTTTGTACTTTGTATTAGTTCCTTATGTACCTTTATGATTCTAAAACTTTTTTAGTTTAGCTCTATTAAGGAAAACCATGGGTATATGACAACTTAAAGAATAGTAGTTTTGTTAGAAAAGTATATACAAACTAACTAAAAGGAAGTGAAACATACAGCTTAACTTTTACAGTAGACTTTTTACAATATTAAAATTTAGTGAAACCGATTAAACACAATAACTATTCCTTATAAATATCTTTAGCAAACTATAGTAAATCAAATTCAATTTAAAATTCGATATTCAATTGTATTAGTTTAGCCCAAATAAAACTCACGTCAAGGGCACCTCCACACTCCGTTTTTCGTAGGGATTGTAAACGTAGAACGATGTCATGGACTGGCTGAAAGGTATCCTTTATTTAAATCTAAGATTACAATTCACTGAGTTGGCACGCACTCACACTATGGTCAGCGGCTCATTCTGCGCCTCAGGACCGCCGGGTTTTTGGCCCTGATCCTGTTGCTTTGGCTCCATTCCTTTGGCAACATCAGCGGCAGCAACGCAAATGAGTCTTCAGCACCCCGAAAAAAGAACACAAAAAATCACAAAGGCAACGAAAACTGCCTCGCACTTTTGACAACAATTCCAAATTAGTGTATGCGATTGCGTAACACCGATTCCATTTCCATTTCCGTTTCCGCTTGGCGACCCTGCAGCTGCGCACATTCAATTCACTTACGTTTGATAACTGGCGTTGCATTTACCATTGCCACTACAATCCTGCCGCAGCCCAATCAAAATGGCTGCACATGCGCGCCCATTATCATAATAAGCGCAACTTATTGCCCGTTCCGCGGTCCTGCAGCACATAAAGTTCCCTAACTAACGGCAGATTGCTCCTGCGGTCGCAGGACGAAGGTTATTCGGCGGCGGGGTCAAGGCAACGGGGGCACAGGAACTGGGATTCTGGCGACAATTTGCTGTAGTTAGCTACGGTTAACACAAATTATAATGGAATAAATAAGCTTATTAAGGTCTGTATATAACAAAAAATAATTTAATTTGTTCAACAAAGTGATTAGTTAATCCAAATAATGTAGTCTCTCTATTCAATTTATAAGATCAATATTTAAATATAATTATGTTCTATATATTAATATGGTATATTATATATGGTATATTAACTATTTATATTTTCTTATTTAATAAAGCAATAACGAAAAATTCCATATGGGAAATTAATTATAAACATTAAAATGTAAAAAGGAAAATTTACAATATTGATACACCCCTCAATCGTAGCTGATAAGACTGCGTTAAAACAGAGACTATAAAATAGTCTATATTATCTTTAGTTACAACAAGTCGGAATTTGTAAATTCTAAGGAGTCTAGGATCAAATAAACAAACTTTGACTTATGAATTTGATAACTTTAACTATCTTGTTATTATTATAAGGTTTTATTTTTAAATAATTTCATTATTATACCATTCCATACCATACCATTATACCATACCATACCTATCAATAATTATTATAATACATATTTTTTGAGTCTAGAGACGAATATTTAATGTAGTCATGTTAAAACTGTAATATCACATTAAAGTAAGTACTCTGAGCACCACCTAATCACGATTACCCTATCCCTACATTTTCCCCCTTCGTTTGGCTTCACTGTATCCCTTCCCCGATGGTAATCTCCGGCTGCATCGCCTCCATCCCCCGGCTGAATCCTGCGACGATTGTCATGCCAGAATGCGCACTTCCGCGTCCGCATTTAGTTAGTTGTTGTGTCTCTGGGTGAGTTTAACAGTAAATTGAATTAAAATTTATTGTGCAAATTGCAGAATTCCGAAATCGCGCTGCGATGCACACAGGACTCGCCGAGACAGCGGCGCAAATCCAATACAAATAAAACAAGGGAGAACGCTATAGTCGAGTACCTCGACTATCAGATACCCGTTACTCAGCTTAAGCGACCAAAGGGAAATGGAGATATGCAAGCAGCAAAGCGAGATTTAAATGCGCCACCTACCGGCGGAAGACAGATTTAAGCGTTGTGTGCGTCAGGGTAGGCGTGACAAATTCATTGTTCAATAGAATAAGTTAGCCGCGCACTTTGCTCTCTCTGAGCGCCGGCAGTGCTTTTCTCTTTGCCGCTAAGTTCGGCCGGCAACTATTTACATACACACACATACACGCGTAAAAACATTTCGCACTGTCTGGCTCTGACGTCATAGCTTTTTTTCTTGGGAGGTTTGTGGGCGTTAGAGTGGGCGTAGAAAAATTTTTTTTGGGTCAATCGATAGGTATGGACAAGACTAATACATTTCAGTTAAAATTTTCTATCTAACATCAAAACTGTAGGAGCCACAGTTTTGGGCGGTTTGTGGGCGTTAGAGTGGGCGTGGCACTCTACTGAAACAAACTTGCGCTGCGTAAGAAGCTCAGGAATCTGCTCGCCAAATCTCAATAGCCTAGCTCTCATAGTTTCCGAGATCTCAGCGTTCATCCGGACAGACGGACAGACGGACAGACGGACAGACGGACAGACGGACAGACGGACAGACGGACAGACGGACATGGCTAGATCGACTCGGCTAGTGATCCTGATCAAGAATATATATACTTTATGGGGTCGGAAACGCTTCCTTCTGCCTGTTACATACTTTCCGACGAATCTAGTATACCCTTTTACTCTACGAGTAACGGGTATAATTAAGTAAAAATGCACAGAGCTGGGGCCGTAAAGGGGCTACCATTGGGGGCTTAAATATGTACGTATATATGCGTCTGTGTGCTGGCACAGAAATATGCAAATGCGATATTGTCGCTGGGCGACATTTACAACAATTACAATAACAACGAAGGCACCTAACTGCGTGCGACATGTGACACGATATTCAAATAAAGGCGGTGGGGTTCGGGCCATTTATAGCATATATTTTGCATAAAGGGAAATATGCAGCGGGAGCTGTAACTGCTGGAAATAAGAAGGCAAACGGGAAACGAGCGAGAGCAGCGCAGAAATCAAATAAAACAAATTTGGAATTTTACAGCAGACAAGGAACCAAGTTGCCGAGGAGCAGCCGAGGAGCAGCCTTTTCGAAGGAGCCCAGGAACTGCTTATGTGCGACAATGTCCTGCTCCTCGTCCTCGATCTCCATCTCGTCCTGGCTGCCCCCACATGTTCCTTAAACTGTCAGCAATGTGCGAGTGCGAGAGTGCGAGTGCCAGTGTGTATGTTATGGAAACAAACAGACTGACATTCAATTTAAATTCCTATACAAATAATTGCATGGCATTGGCGTGGGCCAAAAGGGGTGCGATAAGGGGGGTCGCCGTGATTGCTGCCGCCTGCTAACGATAGATTGCAGCCCCCGGATAGAACCCTAACCTGAACTAAACTCGATTTTTTGCAATATTTATGCACAAAGCGAATCCAGGACATTGGGGATTCGAGTGGCTGAAGGGATTGTTGTTATTGCCAGTTGCAAAAATTAACTCGGATCTACACTGAGGAAAAGGACAACAAAATCGATTGACTAATTAAGTTTGGCTAAATGAAATAGGACCTTAATCCAAAAATATTTGTTACCGCATTCTTGAAAAATAACTTATCATTTATAATTTACTATAGATCATTTATCCTATATGTAGATCATATTTTTATTCAAATTTCGAATTATATGCGCAATTTTAACAATGAAAAATTTTAAAGCCTATCTAAAATTTAAATTGAATATATAAACGCTTTAAAAACATTTGCAAACTTAAGGAAAATACTTTAAATCATAATTATACCCGTTACTCGTAGAGTAAAAGGGTATACTAGATTCGTCGGAAAGTATGTAACAGGCAGAAGGAAGCGTTTCCGACCCCATAAAGTATATATATTCTTGATCAGGATCACTAGCCGAGTCGATCTAGCCATGTCCGTCTGTCCGTCTGTCCGTCTGTCCGTCTGTCCGTCTGTCCGTCTGTCCGTCTGTCCGTCTGTCCGGATGAACGCTGAGATCTCGGAAACTATGAGAGCTAGGCTATTGAGATTTGGCGAGCAGATTCCTGAGCTTCTTACGCAGCGCAAGTTTGTTTCAGTAGAGTGCCACGCCCACTCTAACGCCCACAAACCGCCCAAAACTGTGGCTCCTACAGTTTTGATGTTAGATAGAAAATTTTAACTGAAATGTATTAGTCTTGTCCATACCTATCGATTGACCCAAAAAAAATTTTTCTACGCCCACTCTAACGCCCACAAACCTCCCAAGAAAAAAAGCTATGACGTCAGAGCCAGACAGTGCGAAATGTTTTTACGCGTGTATGTGTGTGTATGTAAATAGTTGCCGGCCGAACTTAGCGGCAAAGAGAAAAGCACTGCCGGCGCTCAGAGAGAGCAAAGTGCGCGGCTAACTTATTCTATTGAACAATGAATTTGTCACGCCTACCCTGACGCACACAACGCTTAAATCTGTCTTCCGCCGGTAGGTGGCGCATTTAAATCTCGCTTTGCTGCTTGCATATCTCCATTTCCCTTTGGTCGCTTAAGCTGAGTAACGGGTATCTGATAGTCGAGGTACTCGACTATAGCGTTCTCCCTTGTTTTATAAATAGAGTAAAATAATAAAGTCTTTGCCAACTAGAACTAGTTCAACTTCGACTTATGGAAGTTTAACAATATTTTTTAAATGTTTTTTAGATCTATGAATCTTTTACCAAACCTCGTATTATATTATAACATACGTATTATTATCTTTGATGTTTTCCTCAATTTCCTCATTGGCTAACCTTCTGATTTGCCTAGCTCAATGTCAATGGCCAGACTGCGGCTCTGATATATATATGCACCAGAAAGTCATCTGGCAAATAATTATAAATTCCCGGCGCTGCTCGTCTACCTGGATGCTTGCCGGCTTTATCCCCGCGCCATTATCCGTGGCTCATCATCAGCTAAACCGAAAATAAATGCCATTTCGAGCAAATTTCGCAATGCAGCGCACGCACAGGACGACAAGCCACGACCAGGGCCACAAGGATGTGCTGGCTTTTGTCCTTGCCAATTGGACCTCACCTGGCTGTCCTCAAGTGATGGGATAGGTACTATTTTTGATCACTTTGTACATTTTATAAATAGGTACTAGCTTATTGGTCTTTAGAAGTAGCACTAAATATTTAAAACAATACCAAAAGTAAATGCTAAGAAAAAACCAATTGTTAAATAAGTTTTAAAATATTCGATGCCCATAAATTAGCTTTAGTAAATCATTATAATCATTACATCCATTACGTATGCGTAAGCTTACAAATATTTGGTAACCTGCGATAAAAGTCCCTGTTTTTTAGGTACCTATAAGTTTACCAAAATAAGTCTTCTCAGATTTTTCGCCAGCACTGCTCCCCTAACTCACCTGATATGGGGGTTCCGTGGCACCCAAAACATTATCGCCGCGCTTATCGCGTCGTCATCATCGGCGTTATCAACAGCTTAGCCTCGCCGCAAAAACTTTGCAAGTGCGCCACGTTCCGCTGCAGTGACTGCCACGCCCCCAGCGCGCTTCACCGCCCCCGCCGACTTACCCATTCCGTGCGCCTCAATAATTTTGATCAGATTTTCTGACGCTCTTGTCCAGCGGTGGTGTCGTGCTTCCTACAATATTTTTGCATTTATAATGCAATTCATCGTTCATTTTTCATACTTGCACAAAGTGGATTTTTATTAGATTCCCTTTATTCTCGGTTATTTTTTTCCTTGCCTTTTGCTCCTCGCTTTGTGAACTTTGTTTTTGCCATGCGTACCCAGCACTTTGCCGGGTTTTAATGTGGTCTGGCCATATGGAGCAATGGGCAGCTTGAAATTTCAATATCATCGAAGTGGGGATGAGCAACAGAAACCAATAAATTCCAAATAAGTATAAGAATGCATTCGCCGGGTAAACAAAAACTATTGGCAGTGAGGCTAAGGATTTTTTAATGCTTGGGGAAAGCAAGCTACCCTTTTTTTGAGTTCACTTTGCAAAATGGAAACCAAGCAAATAAAATAATAATTATAAAACAATTCAAAAATAAATTAGTTTATTGTAGAAAGCAATACGAACTGCAACTTCAGTAAACATACAATAAAAACGCGTAAGGAAAGACAATTTTGAATATATTGTTATGTAGCTTATGTGAAAAAATATAAATTACCATGTACATATTCACCAACATATCCAAATCTTTATTTGCTTTTATTGCTTTAGATAATAAAATAAAATATATTCCAAAGGAAGTATACAAATTTGGGTTCACCATTTTCTGGCATCCCATCGATTGGAATTTACACGCTCCCAGGTTTTAATAACTGCAAAAGTTCAAAGTGCGTGGCTTCATTTATTATGCATATTTTCCGCACAATTTGTCAATGCCGTTCGCGGGTGTATGAGGCCGTCGAGGAAAAACTATTTGGAAAACAAACGCAAAACAGCACTCCACACACATTGCGAATTTTCTATTAAATAAACTGTCAGTCATTGACGTTGGTGCGTCGAGAACGTGCGGATGGGATGCGAAAGTCATACCCGATGATGTTCCAAATAATTGCACTTGGGTGTGGGAAATAGGACGGCGATGGGATGGTATGGGATGGGAAATATTAACGGCATTTTTAGTGAGCGGCACGCAGACAAAGGATAAGAATGGCGACCATGCCACCGCAGCATATTATTTGCCCGTCTGGGCCGTAATTGAATGTTGCACGTAAAATATTGCGAGGAAAGTGAGTTGGGTTCATTACGGGGTCACACCACGTGAATGTCGGGGAAGACATACCTCATATCGAACGCATTGACAATGAGTGGCAAAAAATATAATGACTGAATAGCAGAAAAATTCTAAAATAGAATGCTTGTGGGACTTGAATTCTCATTTAAAGAGTTTCAAATAGAGATTTTAAAAGTAATTTATGATACCAAATTGGAAGTCTAAATGAAAATTTAAAGAGTAAGTAAGAGGGCGAATCTTTTTGAAAAGTAAAATGTAATAAGTATAGAGCCAACGCTTAGGTAATAAGTTGATAAAAAATATTTCTTAATCTTTTCAACTTATACGTTAATAAATATTAAGTCGTTGCATAAATGCAATTTTTAACTGTTAGCAAAAAATGTTTTGATACTTAATTGAACTATTTTATGTATAGTATTTTTCAATCTATCAGTTATAATATTTTGTATTATACCTTTTATAGCCTTTTTAAAGTGATAAAATTAGTTGCAACGTGTTATTACTTAAACTTTAATTGTGTTTTTTTTTTAAATGTGTATTTATGATAGCTTTATTGAAATAATAAACTGATATATACTGTATTAATTTAAAGTTTGAAAAATAAAATGTTTGAAAATTAAATTGACTGTTATATCCAAAGGTTCGGGTCCTCGCTAAACGTGAGACCATCTCCGATATTTAGTATTTTTTAATAGTATTTTGAAGGAGGAAGGTACTATTTGCCGAAGCCTACACGGTCTTA
Organism: Drosophila subpulchrella; assembly: GCF_014743375.2. Classification (NCBI taxonomy): domain Eukaryota; kingdom Metazoa; phylum Arthropoda; class Insecta; order Diptera; family Drosophilidae; genus Drosophila; species Drosophila subpulchrella. The sequence continues at coordinate 11,437,001 of NC_050611.1, forward strand.
CTTTCGCATCCGCGTGTTTATAATTTAGAATCTATTAATTTCGCAAAGTAATCATGGACGACGAGGCGGAAACCTACAAGCTGTGGCGTATTCGGAAGACCATCATGCAGCTGAGCCACGATCGCGGCTATCTGGTGACCCAGGACGAGTTGGATCAGACCCTGGAGCAATTCAAGGAGATGTTTGGCGACAAACCCAGTGAAAAGCGACCCGCTCGCTCCGATTTAATTGTTCTCGTGGCCCACAACGACGATCCCACGGATCAGATGTTCGTCTTCTTCCCGGAGGAGCCCAAGATCGGCATCAAGACCATCAAGACGTACTGCACCCGCATGCAGGAGGAGAACATCCACCGGGCCATCGTTGTGGTCCAGGGTGGCATGACGCCATCTGCGAAACAATCGCTCGTCGACATGGCCCCCAAGTACATCCTGGAGCAGTTCCTCGAATCCGAGCTGCTGATCAATATCACGGAGCACGAACTGGTTCCCGAGCATGTGGTCATGACCGTCGAGGAGAAGCAGGAGCTGCTCAGCCGTTACAAACTGAAGGAGAACATGTTGATGAGAATCCAGGCGGGCGATCCGGTGGCGAGATACTTTGGACTCAAGCGCGGTCAGGTGGTCAAGATCATTCGTTCCTCGGAGACGGCAGGAAGGTACATCTCCTACCGACTGGTGTGCTGATACTGGACTTACGGATTACCGACTTACGATCTTTATATGTAGCTTAAGAACTCTATGATTTAAGCAAAAGGTAGCGAGCTTGCACTAATAAAGCACAATCTTTTGGAAATTGTTTTAGAATTGTTTATTTTTTTTTGTTTTGAAGAGAAACATGCCTAATGAAAATGGTCCCAACTTTCCTTGGTTTTGATTGTTTTTTCCGTTTGCCGCTTAAAAGAGGTGCTTTTTAATTTTTTTTTTTTTTATATTGGTACCAGCCTTCACCTGTTTTTTAAGTTTATTTACTTTTCCTTAGTTAAATCAGCTGCCTTTTTTTATTTTTAAGTGCTGTGTGAAGAGGTTATAAGTATACTCGAAGGCAATTTTTCGGACCAGCGACGGTCACACTGTGAAGACAACCAAAACAAAAAAATACAATACACAATTGTAATTATACAACCCGAACGAAAAGCGACGCGAAGGAGGCGTGTCTAGAGAAGCGGAGGACGCGGAGGTGACCCCCAAACCATGGCAATGCTGACCCGCTTGACCAGCAGCGGCACCACCACGGTGGCAGGAGCCCCCGGATCCCCCAAGGGTCTGCAGCGGTTCCAGAACTACATTTCCGCCTTCTTGTGGCCGGGAACGCAGCGCCAGCGGAGAAAGTCCACGCAGCTCGATGCCATCGACTGCTTCACCAACGACTTGGTCACGAGGAAGACTCAGAAGTGGGAGGAGCTGCGCGACAGCCTGATGAACAGGCCAACGCCCGGAAACCAGGAGACGGATAGCAACAGCAATGTGGCAACGGAGGGCAAGGTGGGCAGCACCTCCACTAGCTTCAGCCAGAACGTGGGCCTCATGTCCAAGGGTATGATGAGCGATCTAAAGGCTCTGCGCTCACCCCAACTGGGACTGGACATAAGATCCCTTTCGCAGGCGCAACTGGACAATCTGCTGATGGCCACGCTGGAAATCAAAAACAAGTTGGACTTTCTCTACCTGATCCGCCAGTGCATCCGCTGCAACTTGCTGCCATCCAACGAGGTGTTTGTGTCCTGCCTCAAGTATCTGAGTGCCCAGCGCAAGCTGCAGCAGTTGGAGGCACTGGCGGACACATGCCGGCAGCTGAAGCACCCCTTCTCACAGACCTACGCGGACCTGGCTCCCTTCCGGGCCATCGCTCTGTGGAACAATGGCAACGCGGACGTGGCCCTGATGACCCTGCATCGGGGCTATGGGGTGAGCATGACGTCGGAGGAGGGCAGGCGGATGGCGCGAACAGCTTTTCGTACCATTTCCGAGGAGACGCTGGCCCAGAAGAGTGAGGCTGTGCTGGTTTCGCTGCTCGAGGTGGCACGTGCCATTCACAGCGAGCACAAGGACATCTTTGTGGTGGCCTGTGTGTGGAAGCAATGCTTCGTAAGCGACTGGTTCTGCGACCAGAAATCAGCGGGCGAACTGTTCGAACATTACAAGGAGCTGCAGGAACTGGTGGAGCGGAGGTAAGGCGTTTGATATCTTTAGAAAACCATAGACTTAATCCTTCTTTTCTCCTACCCAGAGCCAGTCCCCTATGCTCTTCATTCCTGGGTCGCAACAATGTAGATGCCGTGCATCGTCTTATCGAGGTTTTTCTGCAGCACCAGCAGCGTTCAGCCTGCTCCAGCTGCCTCAGCCTGCTCTTCAACTATCAATGTGAGTCTTGAAAACCCAACCAGACACTGAGTAATCCCAATTCCCTTTCAGACATGCGTAAGGATCTGCGTGCCTGCGCCGAGATTGTCAAATCCTGCAGTGAGTTGGAGATGCCGCTAAATGAGCTGCAGAACGAACAGTTCCTCAGTCTGTTCCTCGACCAGAGCGATCCTTTGGACTCTTCGGGCATGGCCAGCAAGTACAAGGCGCCCAAGTCCTTCCAGTACAAGTTCTAGTTCCGAGTTGCGAACGTTAAGCCGTTGTCATCGTAGTTTTAGCACAAGAATGTGTTTGCACCATTGAGCAATATTGCAAGCCATCCCCCCATTTAAGCCCCTCCCCAAGAAAACTAGCGCCTCTTTAATAAATGTTATTTAATGTCCATGTTCAAGTGCCGCCTTCGTCCCGCATGTTGCCCTCGGGCAGCTGGCCTGGCAGAATGCCTACGCACTCGTAGCAGCGAGATATCAGGTGGTTGCCGCAGCGATGTTGCAGACACTGTTGGCAACGCGTTCGGGACTTGGTGCCGCGTTTGTTCCGAGCGCAGGGCTTGCACCTGCGATGCTTCTCGCCATAGCGACTGGCCAAGTTGATGCCCAGCGGCAAGCTCATTTTGTCTGGCGTCAAGACGCCCACGCTGTGCGTTAATTTGGCTTCACCGGTCGCCTCGCTGAGCAGCCGCTGACTGGATTGGCCCAGAATCTCGCAGATCTGCAGCCGCATCACAAGCGAAGTGCTGGTGGATCTCCGCTGAAGGCGCCGCTGCAATCTCTGCTGGGTAAGGAAAAGTCCCAACTGTCGCTGAAAGTCACGCTGCTCCATCGCCGCGTCGCCTTTGGGCGAAAGTCGTAGCAGAATCCAGGCATTTACAGCCGCCGCATTGAGCACAAAGTGGAGTAGTTGCAGGAAGGGATTGGCCTGTTTTCTAAGTGCAGCGGGTGTGGCGTGTGCCGTGCTGAAACGCTGCGACAATTCATGGAACTGCTGACAGGCATGCGAGGTTTGCTGATAAGCCTGGAGAGCGTCCACTTGGGAGCTGAGACCGCAGCAGAACACCGCCTCGCCATCGAGGGGAATGAGCTTTGAGGCGCCACTGTACAGTGGTGATTCGGTGTGCCACTGACGCGGCCAATCTGGCGAACTGGCATCCAGCATTCCTAGAGAGCTAATTTGGCGCTTGATCAGCTGCTCGCACTGCGCCACGTTGAGATGCCGTACTCCCAGCGTCACATTCCTTCCCGTCGTCTTGAAATCGCAGATGAGTTGCTCCACATCCTTGTCCGGGCAGCGCTGGTTCCGGCTGACCACGGCATTGGCCATGTACAAGGTTCTGGCATCACAGCAGAGGGTCATGCGCGACTTGGCCACCGAGCAGGACGTTTCATCCACCGCCAACCAACTGCTGCAGCCGTAGTACGATCGACAGTTGATGAGTAGCCGCTGCCATAGCTTCTGGCCCTCGGCCCAGCCACAATTCCCCGCCAGACACTCGGAAATGCTTTCGAACCGAGCGAGTGTCATGGATGCCCGAAATATGGCATTGCCCAGCTCCAAGGTCCACAGCTCCTCCAGAGGCCCACTATACCGGGCATTCCGAAATACCCCACTGAGGTAGCTCAAGCCCAGGAATGCCCGTAGCTCCACAATGTCCAGGGGTCGTGGGACAATTGAGGGAGTCCTGCGCTTACGCATCTGTTCATTGACATGGCGCAGCAGAGATCTCAGCATTTCGTCGTCGAAGAGCAGCATCCAGGCCTCGACTGCATTGGAAACCGTGCGGGCTGGTCCCTTTCCGCATGCCTGTTGACCCAAGAGCGGCAGATCCTCCCCAGAAACCTCTGGATCCCTGGACACGCTCCAAAGCTGGCCACAGGATGAGGTGTAGTTTCCGGAATTTAAGGCTGGACGTCCACGGCCCCGCTTGGGGACAGCTGGCCGGAGGGACTCCTCCTTCTTCAGCACCATGTCCGCCAGTTGGTCCTCTGTTATCAGCACATCGGCGTCCTGGAAGATCCAGGGAAAATTGCAGGTGGCCGCGGTTTCCTGAAGCGGATCGGAGTCCTCTCCGTTGAAGCAGGCACTTTGAGCTGTGGCATCCGGCGGCGGCAGCTGCTCCTCCACCTGCATCTTCTCGTCATCCTCGTCTCCATCCTCCTGGTCACTGCACTTTATATTGGCCAGCAGCTCTTCATCCAGAACGCAATCCATTTTGGCTTACAAAATTGCATCAAAACAAAACAAGCTATAATATTTTTCGTGTGACCGCTGATGGAATCTTGAAATATACCATTGCGCTCTTAAGAAATTTAAAACACCTACTCAAATTATTTAATTTAAAAAAAACTGGGGAATTATTCTTTTTATAGATAAGATTTCTTCTATCGAAAGAAAATACGTTTATTTTTAACACTTAGTTTTTTTATTCTTGATACAAAATGTTGGTCAGTTTCTTATAATAATTAAAATAAACATAATAATAACAAATCAAAATATATTACATGTTTTTACTTCCGAAAAGTATGACATCTGGTTATAGGCTGTTTGAAAATTAAAGGGGAACCATTTAGGGTCGTTCCTCCAATTGCTAAAGCTTTCTGTTTTACTTTCAACAATTCAGAAATTCAACAGTTTAGGGAATACCCAGATTTGTACGTCCTAAAACATTTTAAACTATTTTTAGTGGTAGTGGAAATTAACTACATTTTGAAACATTTTTCATTTAATGAATAGTTTATGAATGTAGAACATGTGTTAATAGAACTAATCTATACCGAAAGAAAAATAGTCATTGAAAGGAACCTACATAACTAAAACTCCAATCAATGTCGACCAAGTTTAAAATTGAAAATGGGGATGTTCCATTATAATGTAAAGGTAATTAAGATCTTTTCAATAAATTATCAGTATCTCCATTATCGGGAAAGTTCACTTCATACAAAGACGGCTGGAATTTGTATTGATGTACATAAGAATTCCAGTCTAACTTGGTCGAAAGAGATTTTTCCTCGATATTATCTGGTGTATCCAAACGAAGCCGCGGAAGTTCATTAGATGCCTCAATATCATTTAAAAGCGAGTAGATCCCAGAGAAGAGAAAACAGTTGAATACTGAAATTGGCAGAAGTATAAATTTATAGTACATTTAAAAAATAAATAAGTCTGGGAGAAAAACTCACAGATAAAGACCAGGCATTGCAGAAAGGGCAGACTATCATTTGCTTTTATATAATAGATTGTCAACATTATGCTTCCGAAGAGGACTATTCCTCTGTTGATTAGCCAGGGAAACAGAAGGTGATGGCGTTCCTGAAAAATAAACATAAATAGAACAATTTCTTACTCCTGATTATGATTTAGGTAAAAATAACCAGCTTGGGAAATTAAAGTGAACTTACCCTAATGGTACCAAAAATCAGCAGGGATGAGGACAGTAGATGACTTACATTAAACGCGAGGTAAAAACTATTACGTATGGCGTGTCCTGAAAAATAAGATTAATGTCCTGACACATTAACTATATAATTAATTATATCTTACCAGTTTCACTCTTTTCATGTCGTTTATAATGCTCGAGTAATGAGATTGAGCCCCAATAAATCGTTGACATGGTGAAGAAAATCACTTCCAACCAACCGACAACCAAGCCAAAAGTTCTTAGCTGCAACCAAAAAATGGCATTCGACATTTTTACGGAATGAGAGAACATATATTTGCGACTAGAAAGAAGAATTTGGGTAAATCATACATTTGTAACAAGCACGTTTCCAACAGAAAATCCTACAAAACTTGAGTTCAAGAAAATATCACAAAATTAATTAAAGCCAACCTTAAAAATAATTAATAAAATAAAACTCATTTGATAACGAGTGTATACAGTACACGGGCAGTTGCAAACTTCTGAATAAACAGCCATAATTTAAATTATATGGTTCCCAGGGGTATAGCAATTTATTTTATGACTCACAATTTTAAAGAGTTTTTGTTATCAGCACTCGGATTTTTACAAGAACTTGTGTTAACTTTTATTTGTAGCTTTGGAAAGCGGGAACCTAACGACAATAATAATTATTTTAATAAAAAAAAATAAAATATTTTTAATATTTATTTAAAATTTTAAGTTTAAGAATTAAAATTGAGTTTTTTTTAAAAGACCTATTTTAATTTTTCTTCAAATATGTTAAAAAATAAAATTATTTGGGAGTGTTAATTTTTTAAAATCAAATTAAAAGTCTTTTTCTGTAGCGTTACAAACGCTTTTATCAAGAAACGTTTTATGACACATTTCTTTTTTTTACTTTTAACATTTTGAACTATTAGTTAAGTTATAACTGATAGTAGCTACTGTGTATACCAATTTACCAAACTATATTGCGCTGTAAGACTCCAAGAGCAAATTTTCAAAACTTCTACGAGACTTGGGTATTTGAAGTCTTTTTGAAGAAATAATGGAACCAATCCTTCCTTGGCTGATGGCGACGCCCAACTGGTTTGGTGAGCATAATTGCGCAAGCTTTTTTTGAGAAGCTGTGGCGATAACCAAACGTTATACAGCAGCAGAAATGTGCGAGAACATTTCGGTTCCTTATCGGTAATCCTGGGTTAATGAAAAGATAATTAACTTGTTTTTTTTTCAAGCATTTACTGGCTGTAAAAATATAATTTTGAAAACTAATTTAATTTTTTAATGGGTTTATTGTAATGCCTTGTATTGAGAATGGGGGCAACTCCACCCTATATCGAAACTGGAGACTACTGTCGATCTAACCCCTTGCAACCTCTTCTAATTAAATAGTTGTATAACTAAAAACATTTCATGAGCATCATGAACGTATTCGTTTTATTACCAACGTCATTGAAATCGAAAAAATTTGGACACCTAAATAGAGATTTTATAATACATAAATATTTTTAGCCTCAATTATATTCTTCGCGCAAATATTTGAACTTGGACTGCGGTTACTTTCGGAACTGGTTCCACGACATTAATGGACTCCCATCACTGATTTATCGCACCCCAGCGCCTATCGAAGTTTTTTCGTCGCTAGTATTGTTGTTGTTTGGCTCGCAGAGGAAAAACGAAGAAAAGTTTTGGAAAACCGTGTGGAAATTAACACTGCCACGGCCCAATTTAGTCCTCGCAGTTTGCGAAAAGTTCCCGTCGAAATGTCTGAAAGCCGCCGGTTGTGACGACCTGCCCCGTCACCAGCATCCCAATCCTCATCTGGATCGGGGTGCCAAGGGCTAAAACTCTTGAAAATTAAGTGTTAAGTGCAATTCAATGCCAGTGGCAAATGGTAAACTACTGCAGGTGAATCCCCGGGTGCTCAAGATGCCCGTTATTTACGCGCCCAGTGAATTTGTCAAAATATTTTGGCTAAAGTGTCAATTTGACATGTTATATGTCACGGTCTTCCGTGTGCGAAAACGATACCTGTGCGATAGTTTATCGATAGCGAACCAACTTATTTTAAATTTAAATTTTCAACAAATTATTATTTATAGTTATAGACCTATTTATGTGTTATACTATATATTTTGAAAATATTATTTTCAATGGTTCCGAAAAATCCAAGTTTACATACAAGTAGGCCAATTAGGAATGAACCGATTTAAAATCAAATTTAAAAGAAATGTTTTCGAACCCTAGATGGCCATGACTTTGGTGTCTGAAGGATTTGACTGCCTTCCAGAAAAGTTAGTTTAATCTCAAAGTCTGTGGTGACAACACGAACAGTTTTCAGCCAAAAAAAAGATTGTAATAAGTCAAATTTTTCACAAAACTAGAAAATCATCCTTGTAAATAAGCGTTTTTAATCAGTTCTATATAGTTTTCGTGTGCCCTATTGAATGGTTATATTGTTTTCTTCTCTTTTGAAGCTAAAAGCATAAGCTGCAATGATCTCGCCGGAACAGGAAGAGGTCAATATGGTCCTGGATCGCCATGTGCGCCAGAATATCCAGGACATGATGCACGAGGCTCATGTGCAGGCGAGCTTGCTAGAGAGCGAAGGTGAGTCGGCATTTTTGGAAGGGGTTGCCCAATTAGAGTCCTGTCTAAATCCACATTAGCTGCAGGTCGCGACCGCTTTCATTCCGACTCCAGCTTAGATCAGGATTCCCTACACGCCGACGATTCCATGGCCGTCATTTGTGACACCCTGTCCGCCGACGGCATTGTGGAGGAGGACCTGACCCACGAGCAGGGCGGTGTCGATGGCAGCGAGGTGCAAAACTACCATGACATGATGGTGGATACGGACCATCACATCGATATCAATGGATCGTTGCGCAAGCGCCGTGGGAATCTGCCCAAGCACTCGGTTAAGATCTTGAAACGTTGGCTCTACGAGCACCGCTACAACGCATATCCCAGCGATGCAGAGAAGTTTACCCTCTCCCAGGAGGCGAATCTGACGGTGCTTCAGGTGTGCAACTGGTTCATCAATGCCCGTCGCCGCATTCTGCCCGAGATGATCAGGCGCGAGGGCAACGATCCATTGCATTTCACGATCTCGCGACGTGGCAAGAAGGTCAGCCCGAACTCCTCGGGATCAAGCTCGGGGGCGTTGGGCCTGAACTTGGCTGGAACCCCGAATCCCATACATGGTAGTCCCGCCTCCGAAGTGGTGAGTGGTTCTCTCGGCTGAGTTATCGAAGTTAGGGCTAAACACTTACCTTTTTCCAGGTCGTTGGCGCCACTGAAGAGGTAGATGGCGCCGGGGAGGTCCACGAGGGCATCGCCAATGTCCTGACCAACTTCGAACAGTATGTGCAGGGTCCCAACGGACAAATGGTCAAGATGGAGCCAGAGTACGAGGACAGCGTTATCTACAGGTACCTACCTGTTGCTCTGTTATTTTATCTTTAGTCGTAGTCACCTCATCCGCCTTTCCCACCTACCCCCATCCACCTATTCCTCAACCAAGTTGGCAGCAGGCCATTGCAAACAATCCGATGGGCTTTCAAAGTCTTCACTCCTCGCTGCAAGCAACCATGATAGATAAAATCCAGAACTACCAGATGCGCAAGGCGGCGGCCATCGGGGGTTCGGCCAAACCAAGCACCGCTGGGAGCTCCAGTTCCAGCTCCAATACCGCCACCTCCATACTGCCTTACGGCCTGTTTGGGCAACTGCCGCCAGAGTTCGATGACGATGAGAAACCAAGTCCGCCAAAGCGCGGAAGAAAGAGGCAGGCCGCGGCAAGGCAGGGGGAAAAGAGCAAGCAACCGAAGCCGCAGACCGAGAATCAAGCGGAGGAGACGGTGATCTGCTATCAGGAAGAATTTGGCAGCTTCGTAGTGGCCCCTAGGTACAACTGCCACACCCACTGACTGATCTACTGCCTAAGTCCATTTCCAAGCATGTCCTGCGATGCTAAGACCTCTATTTTATCCCCAGGTCCGAGGGCGAAGAGAGCGGCCAGGGATACGAGTCCTGTGAGCAGAACAGCGAGGAGGAGGTGCGCTTCGAGACCTCCGATGATTGGCAGAGCGTGATGAAGTGAGTAGTTCTGGAGGGTGTACTGATACTGCTTAAGAGGGTTCTTTAATCTGGGCTTCTACTTTTCCAGGACCGTATTCAGCACTGAGGAAGTTACCACTTCGGCTGGCAACAATCCAAGTACTTCTGGCTCTAAGGTATCTGCTAAGAATGCCGCCTTTTGGAATTCCAACCAGCAGATGGCCAAGCGTGAAGGTGCGGTATTGTAGATGCGCAGACTGTAGATCTAGTTTGAACCCTTTAACTCTTCAAGGCAACCAACAATTGGCAGCCCCAAATAATGAGCTGGAGCAACCCTCGCAATTCGAGACCTTATTGCCGACTAACTCCACTCAACAGGAAATTGGTGATAATCTGCAGGCTGACGATGTGTTTGCCAGCACCGAGGCGGAAGCTGTGCAGAATCAGACTTCATCGCCATCACAAAGTAAGTAATCTACATTCATCCATCAGTTTAGCGAATCTTTATCATATTCTCTTACAGCCTCCAGTCGAGAGGAGCGTGACCAGTACAAGTGTCTCTATTATCTAGTGGAGACTGCTATGGCCGTGCGCCAGACTGACGACGTCCAGGACGAGGACTTTGTCTACATGGGCGACTAGAGCCCCAAAACTAACTAGCCATGCAATAGATCTCGACGATCCGTTGTACAGAAGCGTGTATATATTTTAGTAATTCGATTGAACAGCAGTTTCTGCGGATACTAGAGCCCTAACCTTTGTTATTATGTTGATTGAGTAGGCTACTAACTTAATGTACAAATCATTAGATCAATTCACAATTCAATCACCCAGTAAAATACGCATATCCGCCGAGTCAATTCATGAACAAATCGGCCCAGTTTTGAACGAAGATCAAGAGTTGGGCCTGATTTTTTCAAACTAATTACGATTGTGTATATTACTGGTATTAAAATAAACCAAAAACCTCTGCATTTGCAATACACCACAAAATAAGTTATATGAGCTTTGGGCTTTGATTGTAATTTGATAATCGATGGGTAGGTTAATGGTGGTTTTTGTATTCTGAAAGTATTTTGAAGGTAATTATGAAATGTAATGCATACAAAAAAGGGAAGCTTATTCGAATTATGTATTGAATGGTGGCTTAAAATAGGGTGAAAGGTCCTTAATCGGTAGTCAAGGTTTAAGATTCAAGATCCAAATAGCGCAAGTATTTATAAAGTTAGGTATAAAATGAGCCAATCTTCGGAATATACTTTAGTTCCAATGTCTTGGTCACTGTGATAATCCTTGGAAGCCGACCGGTGAAAAAATGTAGTTTGGCAGTTGCCTCACATTTTAATGACTGTTTTAAAAACTGTCTTGACTCCACCAGAATTCTGTTTGCTGTGCTTTCAAAGTTTCTAGAAAAATAAGGAAATACATACTTATGTTAGACCTTAATTACAATTCGGGGTCACCAAAAAATAAGCTTTCTCAATTTCATTGAATTTTTAGATTAGATAAGTTTCCCGTGCGACCATTATTAGATTACTTTAAATTGAAACATTTATCAATGTAGTTAGTTTCCTTGAATAATCATTGCAAATTGTATTAATACATTTAAAACGTTTCCTGCCGTTAAATTTACTTTAGTATTTTTCAACCCTTTGTGGTATTTTGTGAAACTCTTCCTAGCTTGGTATTTCAGCGTTTTCCTCGCACGGTCAGTCGCCGATTTTGTTTTTTGTTTTTTTGCAATAAATGTTTGCCCCGCACAAAAATTAACGACGCCAATGGTGAAAACGGGCCGTGAAATTGTTAACTTACTGTCCGAATGATTGGTCAGCGGCAGACTGTACCCAAAGCACTCGACGTAATACATGTTTATCCAAGTGCAGACCGATTTTCCGCACCCGTTGTTTGCCATCTCGCTCGCACCCACAGCACTGTCGTCGTGTGCATTTTGTGTAAATTACAGCACAAATAAGACGATTCCCATGTTTGAAATGTAACGCCTGCCGCCGCACAAAGTCGCAAAAGCAATAGGAAGTGGAACTACAGACTGCCATTAAGGGCCACACCTGCAACGAGAACGCTTATCTCAACCGCACCAGCAACACCCTGGAATCGAAGCAATAGGTAACCCCCCGCCCTGCCAAGAGGACCATCCTCAGTTGTCCTGGCAACGGAGGAAATAAGGACATGCAAAGAGCATTCCCATACGCAGTGTGGGTAAGTCTACTTATGTACACACATCGGAATGCATGGCAGACTTACATTCGTATATCTGTCCGCAGTATGTACGTTTGATCAGGGGCTTACGCAAGGGATTCGGGAGGGGCTTAGAGCCCTTACTATAGGATAGTAATAAAATAAATACGGAAACCCCATACAAAACTATGGTCCCCCATAAAATGGAGCCCATAAGATAAAAACAGAAGCTAAATCCCTTATTTACATTACTTACTATTGTGTTAATTTTAGTTTTTTTTTTGAAATATTTAAAGAAATGGTGTTAAGAAGAGCTTACAAATTGGTTATTTACTTTTGATTTTGGTTTTTTGATTAGCGTAGCAAAAAAAGGTTTTTTTATATAACGTAAAATTCATGGAATCTAATTTAATTAAAATCTGAAAAACTATAATTAGTTCTAGACATTTAAAATTCGACTTATTGTATTATTCAAGATTGCTCATTATAATATTGTACCCCTAAGCTCAGACCCTGCCTATGTCTCTGTGACTTTAGAGCACCCTTCCTACGTGTACTGGAATATTTTGTGGCTACTTGGTATTTGCACTTTTACTTTCGGCTGTCTTTTCTCCTTTGTGGCTTGGCCCACTTGCCTTATGACTTGCTTTATTTCTTGCTGCCGTAATTTTGACGCATTTGAGCTACTATATATTTACTACACCCAAAGAAAAAATCGGGTGTGGTCTCAGAAAATTATTATAGACTAGAAATCATAACGACTACGCATGAGTTCAAAAACCTTCCTTCATTCAAAAATTAATTTCTTATTTATAAAATATAGAAACATTTTTAATTCAGCAGTAAATGTTGTTATTTTTGTACTTTTTATTTACTACGAGGTGTACTACATTGTTTTGGTAAACAATTCATAAAAAACCCACTAGCGATAAGGCAGCGGAAGCGATATGGAACAATGCGACTTGAGAGCTCCACTTGGTATTCTAAGGCGGCTTATCCGGAAAGCGTATATCGTATAGCATTTCTCTTATTAAAAATATCTAAATTCTTTTATCTTACCTTCCCACACATAAGATAGCTTTAAAAAGATTATAGGTAATATAGTATGTTAGGATCATAACATGTTTGATCTATGGTTTGATATTTCGTTTGGTATTCGTTTTCTGTGTAGATAGTCGTTCATAATCAGTTCCTTTATAATTCATAAGTTTTTGAGATTTTAGGGGTTCAGAACGTTCATTTATTTGATAAGCCTTTCTCCCTTGTGAGAAACTTGTAAATACCTCAAACCCCTCTAAACATATTTTGGTTTAATTAAATAATCTTCGTTATTATTTATATTTCTCATGTTCTCTTTTGAATAGAAAGAGCACTTGAGATTTTGTCTTCTGTTCTTACCATTTCGATCTGAATTTTTAGGTCATACCAAATGCCAAATGGTTTATATTTAGTGACCCAATGGAGTCTATTTTTAAGCACGTGCCTGGCACTCCCAGCGATGCTGATGCCGATGCGATGACGATGATGACGGCGATGATGACGATGACATCGTCGTAAGTGGCTCGAGTAGTTTGGCCCGATGCCCCGGCAGGAACACAAGTTTTTAAGCGGCAATTTGCAGCAATTATAACTACGAGAGGCTGCTGGCAAAGTGCTTGTGCTCACACCTCGCAATCCCTTGCCATCAAACCTGAAATTTGCCATTCGCCCATTCGGTTCGCCCTCGTGTGCCTCTTGTGGTGTTATTAATAAATCGAACAGGGGGGCAATGGAAAGGGTCAAGCGGCGCTGCGCAGTTTGTGATGCCACCTAAAAAGCCCCCAATCCCGCCCAATACCGCCCAATCCCTCCCAATACCGCCCAGTTCCAACCATGAGTTCAGCTCGGTTCAGTTTCATTTTCAGCTCTCGCTCGCTCTATTTTGTTTGGGCCTGCACACATGCACATTAGCAGGCGTCTGGCGCTCTCTTTTCTATCATTTTCCCACCCATTCGCCGCCCGTTTTCCGACCGTTTTCCCACCCATTTTCCTCGGCAGCAGCGGCTGCGACTTGTTGGGCCGCCCGTCAGCGGCAGACGCATCGCTTTCAGTTGTTTGCAATTATCAACAAAGCGCGCTCCTCTTGGCCGGATCATCGAAACAGTGCTAATACCGCCGCCCAGAAATCTCGCTGGCATGGCCATAAATAAACCAAAATTAAATTATTTCTATTTATTGCCGGTGCTCACGTGAAAAGTTCTGCGGAAACGATTAGAATGCTGTTGGCACGACGGTACGAGTGTTAATAAATATCTTGGGGTCTTTTTAAAAATAACAAACAGGGATTATGGAATATTGTGTTGGTTTTAATGTGATCTCAAGTGTAACTAAGGTTTTGCCTTCGATGCATGCATAATTACATAGAATACCCACATATTCCCCTGACCCATTCCACACCCACTTAAGCGATTCAAGGTTGCATAAACGCCGAGAGCTTGTTACCCCTGCACCTGATGTCAAATGAAATTGTGCACAATGATGAGAGCCAACTAACAAGTTTCTTGTTACCATTTCAATGTGGCACGAGGGCAAAAGAAAGGTAGTTGAGAGGAAACAAGAGTTCTGAAAACCCAACCCCCTTCCCCCCCTTGTTTTCTCATCGCTTGACCACACACAAAAACAGAACCCGCAATTGTAAACGATTTGTTTCCCCGAATACCCTTGCAATACTTGAAATTCCATTAAGTTATTCTAAGTGGGCTAACGGTGCGTATACTTGATGTTCTGTGAAGCTGTTTTGAGTTGGGTGAAATTCCTGATATGTGTACTTGATATTTTGAGCTGTTTCCAAGTGGGTGAACTTGATATCTCAAAAGCTTGCTTAGGCTGGCCAAATTTCAATGTATACTTGATATTTAAACCGTTTTTATTTTCTTAGTAAGGCATGGTGCGTTTAAATTGGTTTTGTTTTAGAATGTAAGTTAGCTTGCACTATTTAACTCAACCCTCTGAACATTTAAGTTAGAGAATCGCGTAGCCGACCTGGTGACAATTTTCCCCCTTGAATTTCCCTCACTCCCCTCATGTAAATGATCCAGACGAAAAGCCCGTTGTTTGTCTGAGGTAAGTGCGGTGAAAAGGGAAAGCGGAAAATCGCAAGGGGGTGGGAAAAATGGGGTTGGATGGGTGGCCAGGGGGTGGTGTGGCCTGTTATCTTGCCGCTTGTTAGCCGTTGTCTTTGACGATTTGTTTGCATGCCATTCTTTGCTCTGGTTTCGTTTCTTTTATCATCTCTTACGTATTTAATACAAAATCAATCGGATTGCACTCAACCGAGCGTTTATAAACTAAAAACTGTGCTCGTGTGCAATTCAGGCGAAGGTTGCGGATTGAGGTTGCATATTAAATCGCTTGTTGCTTTCAATTACAACTTTTGATTTTATTGATACGAGTATTCGAAACGAACATTTACAGGGATATGCACGCGCTTAGCTCTAAACATTTAAACGTTAAAATTATTGTTTTCGTGTTTGCTTCATGTGTTCTTTGTTATGCTTAATTTAGGAGAGATATTCTTCATGGACTTCAGTAAGTTCTTAGCAATCTTGAGAGACTTTAATCATTGTGTGCCAAAAACCAATGGGTTCTTGATTTTACATGTTTGTATTTAAGTTTACAAATAATATCCGTACTTTTCTCCATTCGCAACATATCTTAATCATAGTTAAAGCACACTTGTGGTTTAGGTTTTGCTCTCCTGCTCTTCGACCAATGCCAATTTCTCGTTAGGCTCACACATAACCACTGGACTCCAGTTTGATGGCTCCCTCGTATGTGGGCAGGCCCGATCTGTCAATGATTTTGCTCATGTCCAGGCTGATGATGCCGTTCTCGTTAATGTTGTTCAAATCCTGCTCCTCCTGTTGGCCGCCCGTGGCCAGTTCCACCTCCTCCATCTTCTCCTGCTGCCTGCCCCTACTGGATGTTGCTGGTGTGTCGGATGTTGCTGGTGTGTCGGATATTGCTGGTGTGTCCGATGTTGCTGCGTTGTCATTTTCATCATTGACGGCGGTTATGGGTATGGCTTCATTTTGAGGTGGTTCATCGTCCACGGTGGCAAACTCAACATTCCCGTTGGCCTCATCCTGCAGAGCGTCGGCCGAAATGTGGTTGCCATTGTCGATGTCACTGGGACAGGGGCACGCCGTCGGCTCCTCCCTACGCCCGCCCATATTCAGACCGCTCTCCACGGACAGCGCGGTCAACGGCTCATCTTCCGCCTCACCTTCATAGCGGAACTTGCCGCACAGCGGACAGCCGCGTCGGTAGTGGTTGCCACTATGCTGATGGCTTTGCTGCAGGTACCGCCGCCCGAAGGTGTTCAATCTGATGTTCTGCACCGGTTTACGCACCTGCAGCGTCTCCATTTCCAGGCAATTTCCGCTCCGGGCAGCCACCGCCGCCGCCGCAGCATTCCACATGCTCTCCACCTCGGCCCGCTGCAGTGAGCAGCAGGATTGGGCATTTAGGGCGAGTTGTAGCTGCTTGTTGACCAGCAGACCACCGGATCCAACTGCCCCTGCGGCACTGCCACCGGCCACTGCATCCACACTGCCATCGGGAGTGCCGCGACCAAAGCTCGTCCCCGGCTGTCCGCTTATGTCCAGGGAGGATCGATAGCCGGGAGGCGGCGAGACGCGCTGCATCAGAAGTTGCTGCTGCTGTTGCAGTTGCAGCTGCAACTGTTGCTGCTGCTGCTGCTCCAATTGCTGCTGGTGGAGCTGCTGCTCGTGCAGCACCACGGCGTCGTAGGAGGGCGGTGGTTCGTGGTGCAGGGCGGGCACTGCGGACAGGCCATCCGTGGAGTCGCCCAGAAACAGGCCAGATGTCTCGTAGCACTAAAAGATTTAGATATAGTTTGAACACAATTAGAAGGTGGTTAAAAAAGAACAAGGAAAGTTATATTAAATGTTTAAAAATAAGGTCCAATGATGTCCCTATTTTGAATATAGAAAATATTTAATTAGTAAAATGTTTAGTTATTTTAAAATAATATCCGTTAGGGCCGATTTTATATGAGTCCGGGATTGTTAACGTAAAGCTAAATTTTTTGGAAAGACAAATTCGTTTTCTTAATGTAATGTTAAGAGTCTGTTATTACATGATAAACTGGGTATTCCGACCTAAACTTTTTGCCATTTTCGTTTTGTCGATTGACTAATTTACCTTGAACTTTACTTTTTGTAAAGAGTTTTCACTCAGTTAACACGTTACATAATATTATAATATATAGTTTCTCCCCTAAACAACAATTTATTTCAAGGACAAAAATTAACATGACATTAAGAAATTGGCCCTTAAAAATATAACTCGTAGCAACTTTGCAACCAGCAGTTACTAAAATGAGCTTGACTATAAATTTGAAATTTTTTAAAATTAAAGGAAATGATTATGCCTAAAAACAATTTAAAATCTTTTGTATTACAAAAAAGATCTAATAAAGCTTTTCTCTGTTCCATTTTCCCCGAGGCTGTGAATAATTGCCGATCTCCGCTTGGTCGCTTTGTAATTTACCTCCTTAATGGAGACGAGGTGGACAAGTGAAATTTACGCGATCAAATAAAAAAGTTTAAATTGCACACATCATAAATTTATTTGTCTCTGCTGCGCAATCTGCAAACCCATCCCCGTTCCCATTCCCCCCCAGAAATCCCGCCTCGTTCTGTCCGCAGTTGACATTTGTGCCTGGACAGGCTAACGTTGATTTACGCGGAGCCCTTTGCCGGCGTTTTTTCCCTCGTTTCCCAGCGGCCCAACAAACAACAATGAACTGAATGATGGCCTATGGGATGGGTGGGTTAGTGGGTGGCTGGTTGGTTGGGGGTCGGATTGGAAGGTCTTAGTAAGCTGTTGGCGGCTTGTAACTTAATAAAACCCAGGGCCAAGTGAGTCCGGCTTCTGGGCCACTTGCCCTGGCTGCGGCCAGTCGCGCCCCTTTGGTCAACTCACTTTCCCGCGGTTGTCGCACCTGTTAAATGCGCCGCATAAATATCCATTATAGCCCTGCCCTTTCTCCGCTCTCACTTTCAGTTTCCGACTTATTTTCAAACTGTCCTCATGAAATGTTGGCTTAAACTTGAAAAAGTACAATTACTGTTGGCTGGCCTGTGTGGGTGGTTTTAGGGCCCAATTGGCTGGTGGATATTGTTTCTCTCCTCGGCGCAATTGTGATTTTAGCCACTAATTGGAAAACGAGGTTGATGTGATTGAAGTTGAAACGAAATATAACTGGGTTGCAGGGAAAGTTTGTTGTGTATTTCGCTTAATATCTTATATGTTTGTACACTTTTTAGCTGGCACTTTAACTTGATAGTTGCTAATTGAATTTTAGCGTTCAATCGATTGCATTTTAAATATATGATTGATTGTTATAGGTTTGTATACGTTTGTATTTGTATTCAGTTTTGTTTTGTCTATTTGTCTCTGCTAGTTCCAACTGAAGAGAACTCTGTTTAAAAATTATAGAATGGAAGTCGGACAAGAGTGGTTCTACTTCTTATTTTTAGGTGACCCTTTAAGATCAAAACTCCGTATTATCTATAATACAAACTAAGAGTTGACAAAGGTCAATAGAACAACATTAATAAACAGAAATCCCCTCAGTAGATTTAATTAAATTGCAAATGTCCTCCCTTTCAGCTAGTATAGATGACCAGTTCTATTGTAGCATCACTATTTGGAATGCCGTTGACATCCGCTTGTTATTATTGGCTGCCGCACCACAAAGCCTCTAAATCCCCGAGGTTCTGGGCTATTGATATTGGGAGCGACATACATACTACTTCTGTGTACAACTCACCTGCTCCACGCTGTATATTTCCATGTTGGGATCGCCTTCGAGCCACTGATGCTGCTGCTGTCTGTAGGCGGCCTCTGTTCGCTTTTTGATATTCCGATGACAACAATAGCAGACCACACACAATACGGTCGTCACCAGTGAAAGCATCGCCCTGCAACAAATTAAATCGAGTGGGTACATGTGAATGCAGTGTTATTCCACGGATATCAGCCACATATGTACATATATGAATATTATTCGTAATGTTTGCTTTGGGTGGTGACACGAAATTGATTGCGGGGCCTCGATAAATGGCCATCATGATAATATCGTATTAATAACGTTTTTGGCATTTATTAATTTTGTCGAACAAATTGCAAATGTTTGTATATTTATTTATTTTGTCCTGTTTGCGCCCTCTGCTTGCATATTGATAGCATAAATTGCCTGCAAAATGTTGGCTTCAATACATCATTGGAGCGGAAATTACTTTCCTTGCCTTATGCTTTTAATTAGATAGTATAGTTGCGGCTTTTCATTCTGGCTTGAAATTTAATTTCCAGTCGAACAAAAGGCGAACCAACTGTTGATAAGTGTGCATGGTAAATAGGAAATATTGTCAATTAACTTCAACTACTGAACAAGCTACTACACTTCACTGGATTCACTCAATTCGAAAAGCCATATCTTCTTGGGAAAACTGTGTGTGTGTTCCTGTTAGGCCTGTTGTGACCTAATTTAATCTAAGAAACTCTAGTGTTTAGCATACGTTATTGTTTTATTGGGTTTGTTTTGAGTTAACGCCACAATTCAAATAGGATTAGCAAAGCTAATTTCTATTGTCTGCCGATAAATAGCTTACATTAGGCAGATTAAGTTCAGAAAGGAGTTTATTTGAACGAACGCTTTTGATGTTTACTGTTTGATTCATTGAACAAATTAATTTTCCTTATAATAACAGATTTTAGATAAGGCATAGGTAAATATTAATAGATTTCCTGTGGCTAGGGATCGTTTGTTACGAATATTTCGAAAGGTGTAGCCATAAAAATTGTCTAAATTTCTCAGTAACTCCGAAATAGCCCCCACTATCAACTTGATTGTCAGTTATCAAACTTTCCTTTTAACGCTGTCGGCCAATTTGTGTCGATTTATTGAAACCCACTGGGTTATTAAGTCAGAAATCGTTTCGTGTCGATTTCGTTACTCAAGTCAAGGCATTTCCATGACGTCAGTTAATCCACTTTAGAATGCAACATTGTGTTCCACTTGTCTGTCCAGTGTTTGTCCCTTCCCTTCTCTCGTCCTGTTTTTCTCCTTTTTTTGGCTGTTCATTTTCCTCGGTTCACGCATTTTCTCGCATGTCAACAGTTCATTAGGGCCCTCTTTTGGGCCGAGTTTTTCCAACTTTCCCGTTCCGCAGAGGCGAAGAACAGACAACAGCGGCATGTGAAGCGATTCTTGCCCCTTCCAAGTTTTTATTCGAGCTATTTTCAATGAACTGCCCCAGGCAATCGATAAAAATGTAGTTAAAATAAAGTTTTTTAGCTTGTGAGGCGCGTGATGTTTGCAGACATCAAGAAAACCCCATAAAACTTTGTTGACCAAAAGTACTTTGTTGTTGTTTGGTTGGTTTCGGTTATTCCAGTAACCAAATAGCTCGTGTTGCACATGAAAATACATTTTATTAAAAAGAAAGGATGCCTGGGTTGCGAGGAAAGAAAACCGAATTATAATTAATATTCTCCCTTTTGGCGGAAAAACGGAAGCCTGACATCTTCGCTTGCAGGCGGCGAAAATGTTGATGTTTATTAATTTGCAGCCCCATCTCATAAATCAAGCGGTGCCAAGCATTATGATCTATGCGAGTTTCTTGTAATATCCTTCTTAAATGCTTACAAAAATGGGGCAATTACTGAAAGCACTTCACCGGAATTTACGACCTGCTACAAACATTCAAATAATTGACTTTGCGGTTACCCAGAAACGTATGTTTTCAAATTACATATCTCTATTTCTGCCTAACTCTAATTATTCAACTATCTTTCGGGAATAAGCTATTAGTTACCAAGGAATGGTTCTTGTGATAACCACATTTTCTATGAATTACTTAAAAGAGTTGTTGGCTGACGGGCGAGAAAGAGCTCCTTAAAAATGTAAATATTTAAACGACTTCTGGTTAGTTTGGAAGCCAATTGTTTTGGCCAAACTTTCTTGGCAACTCTAATTAATTAATTGCCAAATGAGCGTGGGGAATACTTGGATATTTGCCAAAAGTTGCAGCCACGATATGTGTGCCACTCTTTCGCATTTCCCACGAGCCCCACCTTGGCTCATCATCTCTTGAACTTGGCTCTGATGCCTCGCCATCAGACAGTTGTTTCAGCTGTCAGACTTACCCGCCGAGCAGCAGATTCACATTGCCGTTGACAACATTTGCATACGTCTGGGGTCCACTAGGTCCTCCGCCGCCGCCCACGCCCGAAATGACAGATCCTGAGCCACCGCGCTGCTGGTGATATTGTCCCAATCCGCCTGTATAATAGGTGGTGTGTGTGGCAATCGAGGATGAAGATGACATATGTTCCTGGGACTGCAGCTGCTCCTCGCTAGCGAAGCTTCCATACGATGAAGAAGATGATGATGATGATGATGGAATCCCCTCCGTTGTGGAGACCACCAGTGTCGGGATTGTATTATTTTGATTTTGATTCTGATTTTGACCGAAGGCCAGCAGAGTTGCATAACGCTTGAGAGACATATTTCACTGCGGCTGGAAATCGAAGCTAGGCGATTGCATAACGATTAGCACGGCGCACTCATTACACTGCCATTAGCACGCACACTTCAACCCCAAAGGAGGCGCATCTAGCCTGGCTAGAAGCGAGAGCTAGGACTCTAGACCGCAGCAAGGACGAAAGGCGACTGCCAGGAGTTAGCCCTCGCGAGCGACGAGCCGAAGGCAACTCAAGTTCTAGCACGACAGCACCACAAATCAAGTAGCCACACTACGCGAAAACTGGATTTTGTATTATTTTTAACAGGGTTTCTTCTGATTTTTTATTTTTTTTATGATT
This sequence comes from Drosophila subpulchrella, assembly GCF_014743375.2. Taxonomy (NCBI): domain Eukaryota; kingdom Metazoa; phylum Arthropoda; class Insecta; order Diptera; family Drosophilidae; genus Drosophila; species Drosophila subpulchrella. The sequence goes on from NC_050611.1 coordinate 11,458,916, forward strand.
TTATGGTAACACAAATAGCTTTGAAATATTTAAAAACAATTTGTTAGTTGGAAAAATATATTTTTTCATTCACTTTTTATAATGGTTTGATTCTAAAATGTTATAGGTTATTCAATTTTCCCATATAGTAAATGCACCAATTTTTTATGATATATATAAGATGTTAAGATATATTTTATTTATAAAGATCTCTTCAGGGAAGAAAAGGCATAATTGTGTCAGTTTCTGGGAATCGTTTAAATTAATATTTTTTCACATTTAAAAATGTAAGCAAGCTTTTTCAAAGTCGTACTTCGGCTTTTCTTAAATATGTATTTCAAATTGCACTGCAGTTATGAATATTTTATAGATGTATTTCGATGCTTTAACGCTTCCGGATTATTAAAACATTAAAACATTGAGCACTGATATGATGATATTCATTGCATAGAACTGATATGATAATTTGATATGGCTTTTTATTTTTTTAACTGATAGAAGGTGATCCTGTTTTTTTCCGAGTGTAGCTGCTACAACGATCGATGGCCAAGGCAAGTCTATTTCCGTAACTCTTGGTTTTGGCCGCGAATCGCGAGTTGTGCGTCTGGGCAAATGCGTTGCGCTGCTGCAACTGAGCTCCGGCTTGACTTGCTGACTAGTTTGCTGGCTGCTCGTCCTGTCCCGAGGACTTTGGCTTGGCTTATCCTTTTGTTGTGGGCCCGACGAAGTTGCCCTGGCAACCGAGTGGGGCAGCCTTCGGCTTGGGGCTCTGCACTTCGGGTGTTTGGCTGGTTACTGCTGGTTGAGGTTACTGGCTACTGGTTTCTGTTGCCGCTTTCTGGTTGCCTGTTACAAGTTGCGTTGCCCATTTTTCTGCAACCATCTCTGTCTGCTTTTTCGGGGGGCAGTAGTGGCAGCCAGTGGGTGGAAAAAGGATATGTCGACGACAAAGGCCAAGCACGGCTATTTGTATTGAGCTTCCCCCAAAGTTCTCCCTCTGTTCTTGCACGTTTCACGTCAAATTGAGCGCCAAATGCTTTTGTATGCCCCATATGGGTTGTCATTATTGTTGCTGTTATTGCTGGTGTTGCTAGTGGGATGTTGCTGCTACTATTGTTGTTGTTGTGGCAACCGTGCATGCCATTTGAACAACACTTGTCGCCAACTGACATTTTTCACGGCATGCGGCCATAAATAATAATGCGACTCAGAAGCAACAGTCCACGCCGCGCATATTGAGCATGCAACATGCTGCACAACGGCACACGCTGCGTATGAGTGATGCGGTAAAAAATGCAGGCCCACTCTGTTAGAAAAAAGGGTGTTAAACTGTTGCATTTATACGACTTATTAGCAAGATAAATTGTTTCAGGATAAGAGGCTATAATTACTAATTAAAATATTGAATTATATCATTAAATAAACAAAATAAATGACCTTATCGATAGCAATTCAATGCAAATACCATTTGTTCTCTTACCATCAAGTTCTTATTGCGCCCCATTTATTAGACATTTCAACATACCCCTTCTCAAAAACCCTGCACAATATTGAAACAATTTCGAAAATTTTGCGCCATCGAAATGTAGAACATTTGCATATCGGCCACGTTTTATAGCACCCCTGTGCAATCATCATCATAATTGCCAGCCGTTAGCAACTAATTGAAATTCATGTATTATTTCGGCAAATTTGCTTTTAATTTATGATGCACTCGCATTAAACAAACATTTAAATGGCTATTTGCACGCTGCGGCTGTGGAGTGCCCAATATTCGAGGGCTGCAGTGTGGATTGGTCCTGCTATAGCTAAAACTATAGGTTTACCTATGTATACCCATGCCAGGTGCATACAATCACAGGCACAGACGTCGCCCCACGGTTTCAAGAACATATGTAAATAGTTGCACGCCATTCTTACCGCCCGCTCTTTTATTTCTCAGTTGTTTGCTGTGTACAGAGAAATATATTGACTAAGTATATTCGAACAAAAGTCTTAATAGCTGTTGTGAGGAAAAGTGAAAGTGTTCAATTACCCTGTAAAACAATACCTAAAAATTACAAAAATATTTTTAAAATGTTAACAAAAACTAAAGATATAATATAATGTCTTAAAAAAAAATAGGGGGAAAAAGTTGTTTAACTATTGAGCAATATACATATTTATTCTTACCTTAGTAAGGTTTGATCCCAAGTTAATGTTTCCCTATCAAAAGAAGGATAGAGGAAACCACAGTCATAAAAATATTTGCTTAAAGCTAAGAAAAGTTATATTTATTTTTTGTATGCAAATTAAAGGTGGTTTATTTTTCCCAGTGCACACACTCCCCTCTCTTTCCCGCCGAGTGTGTTTTTGGCCGTGCCAACTGTTTGTTGACGGCGTCGTCGGCGTTCGAGCGTCTTGAAATCCGCGCAACGTCGGCGGCTTAACAGTAATAGCAATAGTTGGGCCGTAGTTGTTGCCAGCTCCTCGAGTGTCGCGCGCGCTTGAGAGCACGTCCGCCTGGTGGTTTCTATTATTTCTCCAACTTTTTTTTTTTTGCCGCTCGACGACCGTGAACGACACACAGAAAAGTTGCCACCATTTTAGTTTTCCATCTCTGGCATAATTTTAGATTTGTGTGAAAGGAAATTTGTCAATTCAGGACACCCAGCAGGCGGCAGCAGGCCAGGAGCAGCGGGCGTCGGTCGCCTTTTTGTGTGTCACGCCGCCCCTCAACAGTTGGCAGCTGGCAACGTGACTCATTAGAGCGTCTCGCTGTTTGGGGGCAGCGGTGTTGCAGGGGCACGAGGACATGAGGTGGCGCCCACCCACCGGCGGCTCCTCCGATGATGGATAGTTTCGGGCGCTTCTGGTCACTTTCGAGCACCGCTCTGCGCACGCGTTGCGGGTAAGCCGAGGGAACCAGTCCTTACTGAACGATTAACGATGAAAAGCTTAAAGAAACACAATTTGTTATATTTAATTCAAAGGGGGTTTGCCCTGCGTGGTACAAATATATAGGATAAATAATTCATTTATAATCTTTATAATCTCTTAGGAATCTAGCATACTTATTAAATCCAGCACTTAGTTACTCCCTACTTTCTGGTAGATTATATCCCAAAATTACTTATTGTGCTAGTCTTGAAGGCGATCAAGCTGTATTTGTCATTAACAATTTCTTTTTGTGTGACACCATTTTGTTGCACTTAAATCAATGTCTCTCTCTGATAATGATTATACAAAAATGTCCTCTCCAACTTCTTCATACATTCGTGGCACTAAAATCATATTTATTTCAGCTCATTGAAATCTCTATAAGTATTATGATGGACTATTTTGAATGTTATATGTATCTTACTTTATATCTGCCAGCAAAAACGCTGTAATGTATGCTACATTATGTACAAATATTTTTGACAGTCGCATGAGTGCTGTGTGGAAACTAATGAGGCTGTCACATTCAAGCAATCCTTTCTGGCCGGCACACTCCCTCTGCTCCACACCACTCCTTGCCCTTTTTTCAAGCATTGGCAGCATTAATTATGCATGCCTGTTGATTTATTATGCACGGCCATCAAGGTAATGATGGGGACCAGGCCACAACTAAGAACACGTCCATTGCATTGGGGCACCAGCTGCCAAGTTGCCTGGCTGCCACGCTGCCATGCTGCCATGCTGCCACATTTAACCTCCTCCGAGTTGCCAGTGGCAACTGGAGAAAGGGTCTCGAGCGGAGAGTGGCGAATTCACCTGTGTTGCATGACCTGCGAAAGTATTTCATATTTTCACATGAAGCGTAATGAAAATTTTAAGGTCTCACCCATGCTTCGATCGTTGAAGTCACACGCAAAGGTTGCAGGTCCTTGTTGAATTTGCCACTGCATTACAGGTGTGTACCGCCCACAGTAATCACCCAGGCATGGGAAAAAGTGGGAAAGCGTCACGATACCCGGCACCAGGTACCATTCTCCACTTCTCCATTGGTGGCAAGGTCTCGCCCTCATTCCTCGTCTATGCAAAGTTTAAAAGCTCGCCCGCCCTAAAAATATATAAAATCACATTTGGGTTTATGGGTCCCCACTCATTTGTTAAGTAATTTGATTTGAAATCGATAAGGAAGCATAAAACGTTAAATTATGGGTTACATTGTAAATATGATACGGGACGGGGACATACAGGAAAATGGTGTTAAGGGTTGACACGCAGGTTTCACTTGGTAGAGAAGACACACTTTAAAGGGGGGACATATCCAAAGGACTTGCTAAATCTTGTGTTTAAAATAAATATACATTTACCCGGCTGTGTGCTTATATAGTTTAATCTGTATATATTCAAATTGATTTGTTTTTCCTTATTACAATTTTGTAAACATGTAATCTGACATACTATAAGTAAAACAATATTATATCAAAAATTATTAATAAATGTATTTAATCAAATGATAAGCTCAATATCCTAAAAACTGACACATTATAACTTGGCATTTCTCTCCTCTACTTTTATTGTACAACCAAAACAAAGCAATCCTTCCATATTCTACCAAATTACAATTTTAAAATGTTCATTATATTATGGGATATACATACGATATGTGTTTTTCTGCCAGAAAGAGAGCTGCCCTGCCGCGGTCCCGAATGTTTGTGTACGGAACTGACTTCGATTTTTCATTATGTTGCCAGCCAAGCGCCACTGGAGACCCGATTTCCTTGCGTGCGGCAAAGGTGGATGTGCCATGTGTGCGTTTGTATTAACGTGAGGACATCGCGGTCGCCGAGGACAAACAATTGCCACTAAATGGCATGTGGCAGACCCCGGCTCCTCGGGTTTCCTTTGATTTTATCGCTCGTCAAGCCCAAGTCGCGAGCATTGATTAAAGTTCGATGTCTCATGTCCCCCATGACGGGGCTCTACGATTTTGGGTGGGGTCTGGTGGCCCATTGTCTTCCTACACAACCTGCTATTGTGCATTATTGCTTAACTGTCTCAGTTCTTTGAACCAGTTGCCAGCAGGCAAGCGGCCAAAAGCCAGATGATGTCAACTGGTGGGCGGTGGGCAATGGAGGAAAGTAGGTTAAATGTGGATCAAGGGAGTTGAGTTCCATCTTGGGCTATTTAGGCTTTCACTATTACAAATACAATTAAAATTTTATATGAAGGCACAGGATATGTGGCCCAATTTCAGTTATTGAATGGGGAATGTGGAGTGACAAGCTCGGAATAGGTTTATGAGTTTCAAGCGAGCTTTAACCTAACCTTAAGAGAGAGAGAACTACCCTAATTATAATAGGATTTTCACTTACAAACTCCTTTGACAATATTAAATGACTTTTGAGTTTACAAAAATGATAGACGATTATTTAATGCCAATTTCTTTTTGTCAGCCTACGCTATCTCTATAAGATGTCCTTGGCCGTATCGCTGCGCCGAGCTCTTTTGGTGCTGCTCTCCGGCGCCATATTTATCCTGACGGTGCTTTACTGGAACCAAGGAGCCAACAAGGTCCAGGCTTATAACGAGGCGCTGGAACGCCCCCACAGCCACCACGACAACAGTGCCTTTCCCATGTGAGTGCCACATGCCAATCAGGTTGAGGAATCATTCGACTTCGACTAATCACTCTTCGTTCTGCAGACCCGTCGAGAAGTCCTGGACGTACAAGTGCGAGAGTGAACGATGCGTCCGGGTGGGTCATCATGGCAAATCCGCCAAGCGGGTCTCGTTCATCAGCTGCTCGATGACGTGCGGTGACATTAACATTTGGCCGCATCCCACCCACAAATTTGTGCTCAGCCCCCACACGCACAGCTTCTCTGTGGAGGATGTGCAGCTGCAGGTGGACACGTCCCATCGGGAGGTTCGCAAGCAGCTCCAACTGTCCTTCGACTTCTTCCTTAAGGATCTGCGGCAAATCCAGCGGTTGGACTACGCCGGCAGTTCATCAGAGCCGACTGTCAGTGAATCCTCATCGAAGTCAAGGCATCATGCGGATGTGGAACCGGCAGCCACGCTCTTTGGAGCCACCTTTGGTGTGCGGCAGGCTGGGGATCTGACCAGCGTACAGGTCAAGATAAGCGTGCACAAGTCCGGAGACCTTAACTTCAGCCTGGACAACGATGAGACCTATCAACTTAACTCCATAAGTAAGTAATCTCATATTGTGTTTGGTTATCATAAACTGGAATTTTAATTTTCCCAATCCTTGAGCAGCCGATGGACACCGCTTGCAGGTGGAGATCATTGCGAATTCCTACTTCGGTGCCCGCCATGGACTGTCCACACTGCAGCAATTGATCTGGTTTGATGATGAGGATCACCTGCTGCATACGTACGCCAACAGCAAGGTGAAGGATGCTCCGAAGTTCCGATATCGCGGCCTGATGCTGGACACTTCGAGGCATTTCTTCTCGGTGAACTCCATCAAGCGAACCATTGTGGGCATGGGTCTGGCCAAGATGAATCGCTTTCACTGGCACCTCACTGATGCCCAGAGTTTCCCCTACATTTCGCGCTACTATCCGGAGCTGGCCGAGCATGGTGCCTACTCCGAGAGCGAGACATACACGGAACAGGATGTGCGTGAAGTGGCCGAGTTTGCCAAAATCTATGGCGTCCAGGTCATACCTGAAATCGATGCCCCCGCCCATGCGGGCAACGGATGGGATTGGGGGCCAAAACGCGGAATGGGCGAGCTGGCCATGTGCATCAACCAGCAACCGTGGAGCTTCTACTGCGGCGAACCGCCGTGCGGGCAGCTAAATCCGAAGAACAACCACACCTACCTCATTCTGCAGCGTCTCTACGAGGAGCTGTTGCAGCACACGGGCCCCACGGACTTCTTCCACCTAGGCGGCGACGAGGTGAATCTCGACTGCTGGGCGCAGTACTTCAACGATACGGATCTGCGTGGCTTGTGGTGCGATTTCATGCTGCAGGCGATGGCCAGGTGAGCAGCGGATCCTGTAATATTTATAAGATCAATCTTAACTTAAAATCGAATTTCGTAGACTAAAGCTGGCCAACAATGGAGTGGCGCCAAAGCACGTGGCCGTCTGGTCTAGTGCCTTGACCAACACCAAGTGTCTTCCAAACAGTCAATTCGCCGTTCAGGTCTGGGGCGGCAGCACCTGGCAGGAGAACTACGACCTGCTGGACAACGGCTACAACGTGATCTTCTCGCACGTTGACGCCTGGTATCTGGACTGCGGCTTCGGCAGCTGGCGGGCCACTGGAGATGCCGCCTGTGCACCGTATCGCACTTGGCAGAATGTCTACAAGCACCGGCCATGGGAGCGGATGCGATTGGACAAAAAGCGCAGGAAGCAGGTGAGATAGGTTCAATAGGCAGAGACAAAGCCAAAGATCCATTTTAACTCGATTTCTTAATAATCAACTTATAATTCCTCATTAGGTGCTGGGCGGCGAGGTGTGCATGTGGACCGAGCAGGTGGATGAGAATCAGCTGGACAATCGGCTGTGGCCACGGTCAGCCGCTCTGGCCGAGCGATTGTGGACCGATCCTAGCGATGATCACGACATGGATATAGTGCCGCCAGACGTGTTCCGTAGGATCTCTTTGTTCCGCAATCGCCTCGTCGAACTGGGAATCCGGGCTGAAGCGCTGTTCCCCAAATACTGTGCCCAGAATCCCGGTGAATGCATTTGATATTACCTCTAAGAAGTAAAAGTATGCTCCTACAATCCCAATCCCGCGACCCCTTCCGAAATGTGCTATAGTTAGTTGATGGTTTAGTTTGTATTTTATACGGATACCGTGGTTTCGTTTCGATAGGAAGCAGGCGACTGTTTAAAATGGTTTCCGGCATAAACCACGACTTGATTTTCGTTTTTATACTACAAAAATACATCTAGAAATTTAGGGCAAAGGTGAGGTAGGTGAGGTTGTTATTCGGTTTAAGCCGCCCGTACGGCGGTTCGCCGCAATGGAAGCTCCAGGGCTGTTGGTTGATGAACATCGCCAGCTCGGCCATTCCACGCTCTGGCCCCCCAATCCCAGACGTATCGGGTATAAACTGGACGCCATAGACCTCGGCGAACTCGGCCACAGTGTGTGCTGTTGCTCCTGCCCCGTGTACGTCTCGCTCTCGGAGTAAGCACCATGATCGTCCAGCTCCGGACAGTGGTGCATCGCTGAGCTGCCAGTAGAAGCGGACCAGCTTGGCCACATCCAGCATTAGGCCGCGATACCGAACTTCAGAGCATCTTTTACCTTGATGTTGACCTACGTGAGCAGCAGGTGTTTCTCAACTATCAACTAAGTAACGCTCTTTTCGGGACTGTCTCGGTATTGGGTTTGTAGGAGGTTAGTTAGTAATAGTCTAATTGTTATTTTGTACGGATACCTTGGCTTCGTTTCGCAAGGAAGCAGGCGACTGTTTGAAATGGTTTCTGGCATAAACCACGACTCGAATTTCGTTTTCATAGAACAACCATAGAATTTCACCCATTACTAGTACAATCCATCTTGAAATATAGCGCACACAGGCATTGCAGTTGGAAAAGAGAATGGTGGGATGTAGGCAGAAAAGACCTTGTAGGGAATCAAGTTGAGGTTGAACATTAGAGTTCTTAGATTTAGTTGTAGATTTCATACGCATCAATTCACTTACACAGACATAGGCTTACGATATATATATAAATTAATATGTAGATTTAGATGATAATTCACGATTGAGAAATAACTAACTTTTGATATTTTAAAAGCTTTATTCGCAAAATATTATTTGTTAAGTTTAAGCTGACATCAAATGATCTGTTCTCTTCATTTACTTATACTTTCGTTTAGTTTTCTTTTAATTTCGCGTTGCCTTAAGTTAAAATACATTAAATTACATTTTCAGTGATATAAACAATGTGACCTTAAAAATCGGAAAGAAAACAAAAGCTGCTAAAAGAGTAAAACTTAGAATTAACATTAACAATTAATCGTTACGAACAATTTTTGCACGCATATTGGCACACAACTGACACTCGACTAGTAAATTGGTAGCTAATTTAGAATGTACACTAAAAGGGGGGAAATTGTTGGGGTATTCACAGTTTGTTTGGTTCAATAATTCTACATTTGGAATGATAGATAAAATAACTATGTTGGCAATTTGTTTTCGTACTTAAGATTTTGCAACAAAATATAAAAAAAAGGAAAACCCGAAACCTGATCTTACATTAGTTTAACAATTTCTGCTGTAACTCCAAGTCACTCTCGAAAATAAACTAAAGTCCAGTCTAACCATGTTCCTGATTTCATACCTACTTTTTTGGGTGGTCATAATGTCTTTTCATATATTTTGAAGCAGTAATTCTAGATCCAGGCGCATGAGAAAATACGCGACATCTGCTGTTGGAGCTTCTTTTGATGGTACGTTTTTATGCAGTCTGCACTTATCCGTTTTTAGCTTTTAGATGATAATACCAATCAGCCTAGAGCAGACCACGTCATTAAATCTGCAGGTTGACTCCTTAAACTGTATCGGAAGAAGACTTTATTCTGATAATCCTGAACCGGATGCCAATGGAAATCTGAAGCGATCTCTGCAAGTTTCATTTGATCAGACGCCAGTTATTACCTGCCCATCAATATGAATTGTCAAATAACCGAGAATTGGTATCGACATTATGGGACCTACGACACCGATGGCTTTCTTCCCTGGGCAGTTTTATGAGCGAATCAAGCTAAATGAACTGGCCTTAATAAATGCCCATCAGAAACAGAGAAGCCTAGACAAAATCTGTGATATCGATGCTGTGGTAGCGTTGTAGAGAACCCAATCGCGTATGCGGCGCAGGACGCAGGCAGATCACACATTCCTCCGTGCTGAAAATCAATTATAATGAGTCGTAAGATACGATAAAGATGTGAAGAACCTGTTGTTCGTTTATCAAAAATATAATACTTTAATCTGAGCTCTTATGTTGTAAACTAACATGCAATACTTATGGACAAAAGAATATGTTCTACATGTATGTGGGGAGGAAATCTCTGTGTCGTATACATATTTGTGTATGGTGTTCATTCATAGTGTCCGGTGGGTACAGGACTTGATGATGTCAGTCTACAAAAAAGGATAAGCAGAAAAAAGGAAATCCCAAATCAGAAACATACGAAAGTAAATAAATGTGAACAAATAAGTTGTCCAGAAGACAAACCATGCAAAATACATTTAAAAATCAAGAAATCGTAGGAATGCAAGGTTTTAGGCGGGAAACGGTAGAAGGACATGTGTGTTAGTACTTTAAGCAATACGGGTGCAATTAGCTTGGGTTTAGTTTTGAAGGAGGCAATATTAAGGAGAAAGAAAGCATATACATGAGCTTTGCATATACGCACCGTAGACTTTCGGTTCGCGATCGCAGCGAGTAGTCTTTTGAGGCGCGATGCCTGAAATGGAAATTAATTGGTTAAATGACAACAACGACGACAACAGCGAACAACTACAATATAGCCATACAGCCATAGCCACATCAACTAAAAAGTGCAATTAGTGTTAAGCCAATATGTCAAGAGCCAGGGTTATATAGTCCAACAACAACAATGCGTTAGAATGCCAAATGAGTGCAGTCGCCCTAAATGATTGGTTAGCTTAGCCCACCTGCGATTCTTCATGGAGCTGTTCCGATGGATGTTCCTGCTCTCGCGCCACCGTGTGAATCGATGCCTTAGCGTCTGACGAACCTCAGAGTTTAGGAAACAGTAGAACAGAGCCACAAAGAAACCCTTAAAAACAAGTTTATAATGATTAGGGTTTATACGGTTATACGACAAAATATATATACCTGCGTGCTGATGAGGAAGGCTCTTATGGCCTCGAAGAGATTACGACTGATGCCCTGTTCCGGGCCAGTGAGCACCAACAGATAGGTTATTCCAAAAAGCGGTATGAGCACGAGTAGCGCCTTAGAGGCCTTATAATACTGTCGCGTTTCCAGGGTATGAGCGGAACGCAGTTTCGTTATGAGCACCTGTAAGATATATAATATGATAATTAAGATAGCTCGCCCCCCACCTGGAAGTATACTTTGGACTCACCCACATGATGCGTATAAGAAATACTAGATTAACCAGCAAAGCCAGTGAGGCAGGTACCTTGAATATCCAGTCGATATGAGATTCACGCATCCATGTACACTCAATTTCCAGCTGAGAAAAGATGTTATTAATATAGCAATCATAGTCCTTGGTCAGATCTTAAAACCCACCCCATTGAAGTGCTCGTTTTCGAGGTGCGGTGCAAATGCCTTGGCTATGGACCACACCAAAATGCATAAGGCTGGACAGCCCCAGCCTATCAGGGCGTAGATAATAAAGCTAATATTATCACTGGAGAACGTTTGCACCACCAATGTGTACAGATAGAGGCCTATAAAAAGGCAAATGATAAAACAAATCGAATTCATTTGATACCGCCTTTGAACTTACCCTCCACAAACATCCAGAAAAAGTTGGTTAGGTAAAAGTATTGAAACATGATGACGAGCGTTATGCAGCCAGCCTGACTAGACTCTGTGGTTATCTACGGGAATATTTAATTAATAGAAAATCCTTTTTATTCTAGTACATTTTACTTACCACTTGGAGAAACAAAGTGAGTATCCACAGGAGGGCTGAGGTGATGTAGGTGAGGAACAGATTCGCATGAATGGTGTTTCGCAGACAACGCAGATCTCTGTGGGTTTTCAAATTCGGAAATAAGGATATTTATACATATACGATTTAAGCTCACTTAAAGCTGAGGAATATGATGAGGGCCACCACCAAGGTGGCAAAGCTTAGAAAATAACCACAGGCATATATGATGGCCGGCAGCTCGACGTTGGGCGAGAAATCCGGTACTAGGGGTATGGAACCCGAGTTCTGATGACAGCGATCGTAGTCCGAATAGTGATCCCAGGTTCCGTTCGGAAAACAAAAGCGAGTAGCATTGTCTAGGGATAAGCCAAGATATAATTTTAGTTACTCCCTGGAATCTCAACTACCCACCTGTGGTGTCGTAGTGAATGCCCTTGAACTCCTCGATGCAGGGCAAAACAGCCAGGCTGCCGGCATTTGTTCGCGGCCAACACAGCACCGAATCGAACGAGCTGGGACATTGTAAAATCTGTAAAACCAACAACCGATTTAGACTATGATTACACAAAGATTGGCAAAGAAAACATAGTTTAGGAAACCTTAGGTAAACATTTACAAACATTTGCTGCTCATGCCGCACAGTAATTAAGTTTCCCTTCTTGGCTGCGCTCTCTATAAACGTACCTGACCTAACCCACAACCCATTAAATCAGAGTATACGAGATTTATGCGCCAGAACTGACACAGTATCATCATGCCTTCATCTTGGGTCCCGAACTTTTATGGCCCTGACGCATGACGTATGAATCTATAGTAGATTTCCTTTTAATCAATTGAATTTCCAAATTTTATACACATACACAGCGTGGGCCATTTATCGGAATGTTCCCAAAAAAAAAAAAGAATCACCAGCGGGCTAGCTACCGTGGCTTTATTTATATATTTGCAATGGCGTGCTAAACAATTTCATACCGACACGGATACACAAAGTGTGTATATATTAATGTTAAGTATACGACCCGACGATTGTTTACCCAGTCCAGTTCGTACCGCCAAATTAATCGCGGCAGGCGATGGTGGCGGTGTTAGAAACAGAGCTTCCATTGATATTTTTATTGGCCTTATCAGGTGACGCCGAAACCCCGAGACTCTTCGAACAATTCTTTGGCGAAATTGTCAGTTCTTTTATGACTTTCCCTGATAAGTCTAAGCTTTTGTGACAGCTAATGCGATCGGACTTAGCCACTCGACAAAAATGGAGATGACAACAAATAAGTCAAACACGTTTGGGAACTCCGTCAATATTTGTATTTGCACTTCTCATTCATTAGTTTCTGCGTTTGGTCACAATCATGAGGCATATTTTATGACATTTCCGCGGAATAACGCCCTTGGATTTTGGTGTCTCGCCTCTTTGATCGTGCATCCGAGATAAACAAAACCGTACAAATGCAGCCTCAAGTGGGTTTCCTTGGGTCTCGTTTTGTTTATAGTCGAGAGGAATACATAAATAAATATCTGGTGCATTTTCCGGAAATAAAATGCTAAAATATTTTCAAAAAAAATTAAATCTGGAAACTGATTTTCCATATTTTACTTAAAACGGGAGTGATTGGCATGTGGATGGATTGAAGGCAATTAGTTTCGGAAAGAGAATGGATCAATTAGCGAATACGATTAATTGGTACATTTTTCAATCGAAACCAATTCATTCTCCAAACAACGGGTAAGAATAGAATCTTTATAGGTTTCCTTGTTTCTTATTATAATGCCAATAAAAAATACGTTAATTATTCAATTGAAAATGATGAATTGTTGTAAACATTAAACATTAACCATTTTTTCTATATCGCTAGACACATTTATTCATTCTTTGGAATTTAAGTATTTAGATGTTTAAATACATCGCTAAGACTTGATTTTCTTAATTGACTAAAAATAGAGAAATACTTTTTAGAAGTTCTTATTTCAACTTAAAATGATATCAACTGTTTCTGTATGCAGCTAGTAATGACATATCGATCTGTAATCAAGCACATTACATGGTTTAGTGGGGCGTTTAATGACTAAGTTAGTGGATTGACAAACATGTCGATTTCTAATTAGTACTAAATATTCTATTGACGGAATGACCGGATAAGTGGAGTACTCAGGAATTAATGCCTCATCAGAGGGACAAGCACCGACCTCACCCAGGATCAATCCTTGGGGACTCACCCGCTTGCCACCAGATGCCAGGGCTTCAACCTCCACCTCCACATCCTCCCGCTGCTGCTGCTGCAGACACTCCTGCGTGCGGTTTCGGAGCTGCCCCCCACTGTTAACCAGTTGGGCGCCAATTAGGGCGCTGGCCCGCTGCAACATGTCCACCGAGAAGTTGGCGATGACCTTGGCCAGGTCCTCCTGCGAGGCGTCATCCAGGCTGTCGACCAGGGCCCTCAAATCGTCCTCGGCCATGTGCGGGAACCTGGGAGCCCGAACTTCGTGATGGTGCAATATGGAAGACAGCAGAAACCTGTCAGCGAGGCGTCTCCGCTCCTGAACTCTGGCACTCCACGGGCACTTTCTCTCTCCTCGCCGTGCGATGCGCAATTAAACGAATCTGCGCAAATAATCCCAGTGTGGGTGCAAAAAAGAAAGAAAACATTCTTTATCAGTTAAAGCAAAGAGTCTTGGCCACCGAAAAACCAGAACGAATCAGATCCCCAAACTCAAGAGCCCAGAACTGTGAGACCCCGAACCCGAAGAACAGCCTCAGTTGGCTCATATATAGTGGTGTAGATATGCTATATATTATAAAAACCATTTATTTGCCTGCTGGTTAAATATTTTGGTTGCAGTGACTCAACAAAATAACCAGAAGGCCTAGACTCAAGGGTCCATATTGTGTTGATTGAGGAGTATAAATAAAGCATCCCATATGTGTATTTGCGGACTAGTGGATCATTTTCGGAAAAACACTCCATTTCCTCGAAGGTGAGTTGTTTTCGTCTTTTATGTTAATGTATACAAATTATAATATAAAAATCTGTTCAAATAATACATGAGAAAATCACGTGCCTGTATGGGGCTGCTTTATGGGAGTGGGTTCAGATTAAATGTAGATAGCTACGGCACAATCTTTATGGACAGCGTGGTGGCTTTTTCGATGGGCGGCCAAAAGGGCGGCGACGAGGTGAAATGGAAATACTTTTCCATGGCAAAAGCCGCGTAATTGAACGGTTTATATGGTGCACGGAATGAAAAGCGCTCTAGACCGTCTGTCATTATATTTGGGCCGCACACCTCGATCAATTACAGGGTCGTCCAGTCCCATTAGATCCCCATTAGCTGCAATAACTCTGGCACGCTCGATAATATTTGCTGTAAGCTGTCATAATGGAGATTGCACGGCAGAGATAAACATTCCGATTCACACGGGTGAGAACGGGTTTTGAAATCTATCGAGGGATACTTAAGAGTTTAAATTGACTTGATGAAGTTGATAATTCGGGTGGTTATCCAATGATTTCTTTAATCGTGAAGCAAAAGTTCTGGCATTTAAAACTTTAGCAGTTAATAGTTTTTAGAGAAATGGGGGTTAATTACTTTATGGGGCACATAAAAGCTACGCTCACGCATAATCATTACATGCAACAATTAAGCAACAAAGTAATTAAACTAGTCCGCCGCCCGTAACTTTATCTGGTAATTGAGGCAGGCGGGTCTGGTGGCTGTGACAGATGTGTAAGCCAGGTGCATGTGCCTTTTCACCTGGCAACGTGCTCCGCACTGGGTAGAGATATTATACCCCACTGCCTCTGTGATTAAAACAAAGAGTGTCAAGTTATTTATTAATGAACAAATACCATGGCAGCGAGCTGTTCCCCGGGTCGCCGACTCATCACATCTCATTTCTCGGCACGACTCACGCACAAAGCCTTAACTTCAAGCGCTTTAACTGCTGGAAGCAGATGAGATGGCCAGGAGCTCTGTCAATGTCAAGTTAAGGGATGAGATGGGATGAGGCGAGAGATAACGCGGTGGCACTGGGTCCCTGCATATCTACATATGTTTGCGGGCCATATCTGCGAATGTCAGGGCTCGGTGTGCAGTCGGCTGGGCCATCTTGGCCATGTCCGACTAGCTAATTATGCTCTATAAATAGCCTCCAACCACTTTGATCTCTGGCCCGGTGGATGGGAAATACCAGCTGCACCTGCAACACGTTGCCAGCCGAGGAATCCGCCCAAACAATTTAGCGTGGGCGCTTCTCGGCTCCTTTGGGTTCTATCTCGCTTTCTCCGAAATTATTTCCATTTTTATGACCTTTTAAATTACTTAAATGGGGAGAGAACAAAGTTGAAATCGATACCTCTGCTGTTTTCACTTTTTAATGAAGTACTGTTTTCCTTCCATTTTTTGTCAAATTTATTTTCATAACAATATTCTAGTTATCTAAAAATGGTTTTAAATTCGTCGTATATATGTAGGTATATTAAGACAAATTTTTTAACGTAATAGACTTGAAGCGTATACATTACAAAATACTTTAAGGTATAATTAATTTGTGGGATGATATTTTTTTAAAATCATATCATTTTGTATATGGAATTCCGATGGACTTTCCCATAATTATTTATACAACTTATTAAAATAAATAAAGAAAATATATATTTTAAAGTTTTTTAATTATAATTACATTAAAACATTAGATGGCTTTACCATTGGTTATTTGTTCTCTGTGTGCGCATTCAATTAAAATGAAAGCAGATCCTGGATATGGTATTTCCATCTCCGCCTCCCCTATTACCAAATGCCCCAAATCCCTCCTCCCATTCCAGAGTGCAAATATTTGCCTTCAATCCCGAAAAGGCCAAACATCTGGCATAGAAGTCGTCATGCCACAATCTTAAGCTCTCCATCCAAAAAAGAAGCAGCGATTTATTTATGGGCTTGGCAAACAAGCGCATTATTTGGACGAGCGCGTGCTTGTGGTTATCACCCCGCGATGATGATCATCGCCGAGATCATCGCAATAATCAGCATCCGTGTCATTTGGAGCCAATGGAGGGGCGACTAATCTGGCCTCGAATGCGCCACAATTAGCCGCCCAGCAGTCAAATAAACATTTCAACTGTTTGACCAATGTAAATAATAATACCGGCCAATTTCAGATAAATCGTGGGCAAGTCGTGTTAGCCTCTGGTGCAACAGGGCGTATGCCCAATATTCGCTGGGCACTGCACACTGCTCTCCGATTCGCTGTTCTACTGCTGCTCCAATGATTTATGGAGTGTCAAAACAAATGAAAATTAATTGGCAATCGGCATGTGGGCAATGGAAAGGCTAACGAAGACGGACATGCAATCCGAAACATGCGCGCTGGGCCATCAAATGGGCCGATTAATAACGAAAGCATTGCAATGGAACTGCAGGAATAGAACTTCCCCATATTTTAGAATTTCACTGAGAAATATAACGTTTAAATGTAGCCAATAAGTAAGTTTTGAGGAATTTCGGAATATGTAAATTAAAGTTTCTTTATATTTTTAATTTGAAAAATTTTTTAACAGCAGACTTAACATGTAATGATGACCTATGAAGAAGTTTCGTTGACGCAGATCGGCTAATTGCATGCGGTAATTAAATACATTATTGAAACTTTAATTTTTAATCAGCTTCTCACACTCGAAAGCTATTTAGTGTGAGGTTAAAGAACAAATTGCTCAACCCTTGAGTGACAAAACAATTAGACCATAAATTATGCTATGGGCATTTTAAATAAATGTGAGTGGTCTACCCCTGGTCCTGCAGCGGGTATAAAACTAATAGTTCTTGAATGCCAGAGTTCAGTTAATGTTAAGAGTGGAAATCTGAGCAAACAAAAAGCAGAAGAAAATGGGAAAACAGCGTTCTTACGAGGATAACACCTACTTCGCCAACATAATGTTCAAGACACTGGGATTCGATCTATTCGACTCACCCAGACCCAGTTGGCAGAATCTTCTGCTACGCAGCTATTTCGTTCTGTGCGTGGCGAGCAACTGCTATGGGGCTTCAATGGTGACTTATAGAATCCTTCAGTGGGAATCCGTGGCTGGAAGTTCTTCCAAAATTATGCGACAAGGTCTACACTTCTTTTACATGTTTAGCGCCCAAGTGAAGTTTGTCACATTTATGATGTATCGAAAACGAATACTATCGTTGAGTAATAATTTGAAGGAAGTATATCCGAATGATGAGAAAAATCAAAAGGAATATAATGTCGATAGATTTTACCTATCGCGAACAACTCGCAATGTTCTGTATTTATATTACATTACAATGGTTTCCATGGCATTTTTACCTCTCATTCAGTCCTGCATTATGTACCTGATAGGACATGGTAATGTAGCTTTTTCTTATAAACGCATTTTCCCCACGCGTTTTACATTCGATTCAGAAACGCCTTTGGGTTATGTGGGGGCCTATGTAATAGACGTTACCTATAGTCAATTTATCGTGAATGTAAACTTAGGTACAGACCTATGGATGATGTGTATTTCAAGTCAAATCTCGATGCACTTTGCCTATCTAGCCAATGTCTTATCCTCCTATTGTCCAAGTAGAAAAGGAGAACGACAAGACTGCCATTTTCTGGCAGGACTGGTTAAAAGACATCAACTAATTCTTCGGTAAGTTAGAACCAATCACTAATTTGACAACTTCTTATACCCCTGCAGAGGGCATACGGATTTTAGTCAGAAGTTTTCAAGACGGTGAAGGATACGAGCCCATTGAGTATATATCTTCTTGATAAACATCAAAAGACGAGTCGATCTAGCCAATTCCGTCCGTCTGTCCGTATCTACACCAATTCGTAATGTTTTGGAGCCATCGAAATGAAACTATCCAAAACCGAAATTAATTGAAAAATCATAGATTTTTTACTATTATTATCGGATTGGAAAATATCGCAAAAAGTCAATCGAAAAGGCAATTTTATTTATATGAACAAATTCTTCAAGCGGGATATGGGGCATACAGCTCCCCACCCTGGTGAAAAAGAATTGTGATATTCAAAAAGAATGCAACGAAAAATTTGTTTTGAGAAGCCCCTCTCCTCCCCCACTGAAATGTATAAATGTATATATAAATTTTATAACTCGGTTTAATTAAAGCTCTAAAGCTGTCAATGATGTTTAAAAATTAAAAACATTGAATATTTCTTATAACTGCAAACGAAAATAAACTTCGGCTTGCCGAAGCTAACTCTCTTTCTTTTCTAAAATAATTATTATTTTTCCCAGCTACAACAATGATTTAAATGATGTATTTGGACTTCTTTTGGCATCCAATCTTTTTATCACTGCCAGCTTACTCTGCTGTGTGGCCTACTATACCGTCGTGCAGGGTTTTAATACGGAAGGCATTTCGTATATGATGCTCTTTGTGAGTGTGACAGCCCAATTTTATATGGTCAGCTGACATGGACAAATGCTCATCGACTTTGTGGGTAAAACGTACAATATTGGGTCACTTAGTAACATACCTTTTTCAGAGCAGCAAAATAGCTGAGGCTGCATACGAAAACAGGTGGTACGACGGTTCGTTGCGATACAAAAAGAAAATACTCATTCTAATGGGTCGCGCCCAACGTCCTGCAGAAATATCAGCCAAGGGAATTATTATTATATCCCTTGATACCTTTAAGATAGTAAGTTTGCCCTCATTTGCCCGTATATTAATAATAATAAGTAATTACTCATAGTTGATGACCATCACATACCGATTCTTTGCGGTTATACGCCAAACTGCAGAAAAATAAACGTTGGCTAAGTAAAATGTTTGATATCAATAAAGTATAACTACAAACACTAAGCAAGGTTTTTATAAAATTTGTCCCATCAAAATTATGCCTCATACTTGAAATTTCTACAATTTACTTTAGTCAATACCAAAATAATGGTACTTTTATTACTCAAAATGACTATTAAGTTTAAGAAAAAAAAGGAAAAATAATTAATTGAAAAATTAAATGACATGATCAAGTATGTTAGGTTTCTTTTTGTTTTAAAAAAAACATGCATATTTAAATGAGTGGCTTTAAGAACTCAATTTAAGGTTTCTACATTTTATAATACAACTATAATTTTCCATTCCTCTCAAATGCATTTCCCTCAGTGCAACATTACATTATCTTTATATCAATTAAAAGACTTTAGGCCAACGCCATATGACAGTGCGCTTCGTGATAAAAACCACGTAAATGAAATGTACTGAAAAACACGAAGGGTAATAAAAATTGTGGGCCAGCAGGAAGGCAGCCGCTTTATGAATGAACGAGCCAGCCCAGCGAAGCGTGTAGAAGTCAGCATTCAGAAGTCAGAGACGGCGTCAGCTGGCAGACAAATCAAATCGAATCGAGGCGAATTAAATCGAACCCAATGGAATGGCAGACCCAGTCAGGCGCTATCATATCGATATTTATGGTCTTGGCCAGCAGAGAGCAAATAAATAAACGGATTCCGAGCACCGTCATACGCCTGGTCATCCTTATCCTCTTGACCATCACCCCGTGAAACAAGGCATTCTATGGCCAAGCAAAACAAACACACACACACAGACACGGGGAAAGTTTACAAATTAAAAAAAACTGAAACGAAACCAAACACAGGGAAATAAAGACCTGGGTGCACATGGCGTATGAGCAACGGGCACCAATATCGAGCATACGCCGCGTTGCCAGACAACTT
Source organism: Drosophila subpulchrella (assembly GCF_014743375.2). NCBI lineage: Eukaryota > Metazoa > Arthropoda > Insecta > Diptera > Drosophilidae > Drosophila > Drosophila subpulchrella. The sequence goes on from NC_050611.1 coordinate 11,479,181, forward strand.
CATTTCATATGCCTACTAATTTTATTAGCTTACAACAGCATAACAAATTCTCCAGATGCTTTGAACTCGCAGGAAGCTTAAGATTTGCAAGGCGACCTTTAAAGAATCGTAAAGTTGTTTTATGCCCTGCCGAAAACAGAAAGTTGAATAAGAAAGTAAGAATAAAACAAAAATATTTCCTTTTTCATTTGCAATTTTCATACAAGTTTGGCAACGGAGCTGCGGGCATTTTATTGCCTGTTGCACGGGAGGTGAACTGGAGTGGGTGGTTCGAGGCGGGGGCCAAGGAGTCATGGAGATATATCCAAACACGTGCATAATAATGCCACCCCCTCACGCCCGGATACATAAACATGATGTAATTTTAAAATTTCATGAGTTCATGCAAAGTTTGTTTTATCTGTTTTATGGCAGTGGCGCTTTACTGGTTCCTGGATGCAGAAGGGGTAGATGGGAAAAATACAGGTGGAAAGGCAGCCAGCATCATGGAGAATAAACTACGAGCAGCTGCTATGTGGGAGCAATCAATACTTATTAGAAAATTCAATTAGCTAACTGTGGGAGGGAGAAAAACACTCTGGCTTCTTCCAGGGAAATGTAGAGAAAAATATCATACTATTTATAAATTTGTATAACTAATTAGCAGAGTTAAAAAGAGTTTAAAACTATTTATTATAACTTGTGTTTCTAATAATATTTTCATGTTGCTAAAAGGATCTTAATCGAGATATATTTCATTCATAATTAAAAAACTCATTAATTCCTAAAATAAGGTACAGAGTTAAATAAGTTTGGATATGTTCTTATTTGTTAAATCTTAATGGAATGCATTTTCTATGCAATACTAAAATATGACCCAATATTCAATACTGAAATTATTTGCTATACGATAATGATTACATTCCAATTCCATCTAAAATTACCCTTTAATTGTTCCTGTGTAAAGAACTTAGGAGGCTGGAGGGCGAAGTGAACTCAAGGGGCAAGAGACAAAGTCAGCCACTTGCAAACACACAAAGTGCATTTAGAGTTAGTAGATCGAACAAAGGCCACTCGAAATTGGCGTACTTACACTCGAAAGCCATTTGCTAATTTTAGCCCATCCCCCCGGCCAAAGTTTTCCCCCACTTACATTACATTTCCCGCTCGTTTCGCCTTCTTACAATCGAGTATAATTAAATTTTCGTATTTACTTAACAATTCATATTCGAGAGTCGCAAACAATTTGCGCCCTGCTGAGTCCCGAGCCCGAGTCGGTGTTTTTATACCCTGTTTACCTTTTTTGGGGGCCTCGAGGGCGGGGGCGGCCTAATGAATCGGGGAGTGCGAGTGGAACTAGCGAATATAAAGGGTGAATATTACAAATGTTTATCTTTGCTCAATAACAACAACATCACCGTGTGGGTGGGGGGTGGTGCACACAAATAAAATATGCATGAGAACAGAATTTTGCAATGCAGTTCAGAGAAAGCGAGAGGATGCCCATCCTGCCGGATAAGAATTAATTAAAAAATCCCAGTGCAGGATGCAGGAAACAGGGGAAGTAGACGGATGGAAAAGGGGTGTGCAGAGAACAGGACATGATGTCCCCGAGCACCTCGAGGCTCTTTTTATCCGGATAAAGCGAGCCGTAAACATGCAAATGGAGCACAAACATTTGCATATATGCGATAAAATCAAGGGGTCGAAACTACGAAAAAAATTCATAAGAAATCCAGAGAAATCCTAGACAGAGAAAACTAACCTAATATTTACCAATCTCATATAGTAATTTGCTTATGGATATTCAAATTTTGATCAAAGAAATATTTAATATTTCATCCAATTTCAAAAGATTATGAATAAATCTTTTAAAAAATTAGTTTACATATTTTTGTCTTTTAATGGCAATTTCTCGACCTGATTTTAAAAATAGTAATAATTATTTAGATTCCATTGTTGTTAACAATTTCCATATGTTTAAGCCAGAAAGAAATTGAAATATAGCTAAAAATGTATGTTTCAATCAAAACATGTCAATTGTCGTATCATAAGTTATGATTCATAACTTAATCGTTGGAAAACGTACTGATGTTTCTCCCTATAAATTAAATTGTGAAAATAAGCGATGACAAATTAAAGAGGTTCCCAAAAAGTTGGATTAAAAGAATGAGAAATTAATTTGAGAAACATTTTTTTAAATTCTCTTTTTAAGAATTCGCGATTCTATTATATTTTTTCTCTGTTCTATGATGCTTCAAAGTCACTTTGGAGACCGAAATCTATGAATCACACTGAGTTAAATGTTTCGAATAATTTTGGAAATGTTTCAAAACAAAAAATTTCTCGCACTCTGTTAATAAATGCAGTATGTAAGTTATAGTTTTCTCTGTGCATCATCAAAAATTATATATATTTTTACCCCGGAGCACCTCGGTAATTTGTTTTCGCCTTTTGTGAAGCTGGCAGCGGATAATCCGACGGCCATTGAGTCTAATCAGACGTTTATTCTTCAATTTAAAGTCTATTTGCGGACTTTTCCATTGTCTGCTAATGGGAGCAAGCTGCTAAGTGATCATCGCCACTTGGATTTTGATTTGGCTGTGGATTTGGAACCAGTGCGCCACCCCGTGGCGATTTGCTCTGAGGAATGTTTTTATGGCCCCGGCAGTACGATATTTGCCCAAATCGTTAAGCAGCGGCCGAGGAATGGATCGCTTGGGAGGTGGATGTTTTGAATCTAAGATCTGGGTTCGGGGTTCTTGGGGTCGGGGTCAGGGTCTCGGTCACGGTCTTGGAGCCACGCTCCCCCATAACTCACTGGTGAATTCTCAAATTAGCACCCCTTCCCGTCGCACTCACATGCGGTTTTCTTTTTGCTTTTTTGCACCTCTTTTCTTGTTCAGAGCTTTAAACGTTTATCGCCTTTTTATCATTATCATTTATTTGTTTGCATTACTTAACACACACGCACGATCGCGGAATGACACACTGTTGGATTGTAGAACTTGGGAACACGTTTAATTTTAGATGACATCGAATACTTCCCGAAAACCCAAGTCGAATCGAAAGACTAACGAGGAATAAACCGAATTAAGCCGGCGGCGCTTGTTGTGTTTTTTTTTAATCGCGGAGGCTGGTTGCTCGATTTCAGATGGCGAGATAATCGTAGGAGCATCGGCTGGACCAAGATTACGGATAGTCTGGTACAGTGGGTAACACGGCGACTCGGATTTGGACTCGAACTCGGACACGGCACACGCGTCCAAAGGCGGCCAAAGACAGCGCCAAACTGCGGCCAACGGGGCGGATGAAAATGCGAGCTTTGAGGAAAAGCACACCCACACAGCCAAGCAGCCGCACACACCCAGACGCCCACACACACCGACACTACAACAATGCAGGATACAACTGCCGCAACAAGTTGAAAAGCTCTCGAGCGCCACAGAGAGAGAGAGAGAGAGAGGGAGAGGGCGAAAAGCTCGCGGTGAGACCGGCGTTTTCTGCGGTATTTTGCATTCAATTGACGATTGCAGCGATTGCGATTGTGACTGTGATTGTGATTGCGATGGCCTGTCAGCTGCAATTGACACTCAAGCTGAATGGGCCGCCAAATGGGTTTTGTCCACTTTTAACGGGAATAAAAATGTAATACCCTGCAGAGAGGGAAACCCTCGAAGGGGTTTTCGCTAACCATTTACTTAATTGAATTTAAATCCATTGGATTACAGGTACATCAATTAAGGAACTTATAATTTTTTTTTTTACTTATTAACATAATTCATAATTACTTAGCATTTGGAGACCTTTTAATATTAATGAAGACATATTTTTTAATTTCAAAACAAGGAAGAACGCTATAGTCGAGTACCTCGACTATCAGATACCCGTTACTCAGCTAAAGGGACCAAAGGAAAATGGAGATATGCAAGCAGCAAATGCGCCACCTACCGGCGGTAGACAGATTTAAGCATTGTGGGCATTGGAGTGGGCGTGGCAAAGTTTTTTTTAAATCAATCGATAGGTATTGACGAGACCAATACATTTAAGTTAAAATTTTTTATCTAGCACGAAAATTGTGGGCGCCACAGGCTTGGGCGGTTTGTGGGCGTTAGAGTGGGCGTGGCAAACTTTTTTTTAAATCAATCGATAGGTATTGACGAGACCAATACATTTCAGTTTAAATTTGTAATCTACCATGAAAATTGTGGGCGCCACAGACTTGGGCGGTTTGTGGGCGTTGGAGTGGGCGTGGCATATTCGCGTAATAAACTTGCGCTGCGCTCAAGCCTACGGAATCTAAATCTGAAATCTCGTTTCTCTATCTTTGATATTTTCCGAGATATTCGCGTTCATATTTACGATTTTTTGAAGTTTGTGGGCGGTTTGTGGGCGTTAAAGTGGGCGTGGCAAACTTTTTTTAGGTCAGTCGGTAGGTATTGATGAGAACAACACATTTCAGTTAAAATTTTTGTTCTAGCATCAAAACTGTAGGAGCCACAGTTTTGGGCGGTTTGTGGGCGTTAGAGTGGGCGTGGCACTCTTTTGAAACAAACTTGCGCTGCGCAGGAATCTCAGGAATCTGCATGCCTAATCCCAGTATTGTAGCTCTTATAGTTTCCAAGATCTCAGCGTTCATACGGACAGACGGACAGACGGACAGACGGACAGACGGACAGACGGACAGACGGACAGACGGACATGGCTAGATTGACTCGGCTAGTGATCCTGATCAAGAATATATATACTTTATGGGGTCGGAAACGCTTCCTTCTGCCTGTTACATACTTTCCGACGAATCTAGTATACCCTTTTACTCTACGAGTAACGGGTATAAATATCCTAAAATACAAATCTTCCAAAGTACTGCAATCATCATATTTTTTCTTGCCCATTATAATATACATATATTAATTCTTTTTATTAATTAATTATAATAATTATTATTATCATTTTCAACAGTTTTTATGGACGTTATAGAAGTAATCATTTTTAGAAATATGTATAATATTATGCCAGCCAAAAGATAAGGAGGAGAACTGTGGTAATTTTTTTAATAATTCGTGTTATTACATTTTATTTAAGAACTGCACCCAATGCTAGAATCGAAATGCACAAGCTGAATTTCGAGGGATTTCTCATTTGATCAACACACATTTAATGATACATTTTATTGTTATGTATGCACATTTGGGCGCCACATTTCGCAGTGGGACAATTGAGTCGCCTCGCACTTAAAGTCGTATGCAAATTGACGCAAATTGCCAACGCTCACGTTCACACGCTCATCATCCCGATCGTGGGCGATCACCGGAGGCAGGGATCCGCAGAAGAACTGGGCATAGCTCAGGTGGAACAATTGCGGTGCGCTGAACTCCGGCTCAAAGGCATACGGGCGGTACTCGAGTTTCCGGGAGTCATGATCCAAACCAAAGAAGGTGTCGTAGGCCAATTGCAGTCCATTAAGATCAGCCAGGCGTTCTTTTAAGGAAACATAGGCTTTTCCCTCCGCACACTTGATGGCATTCCGGAAGGCAGGCGACTCACGGATCTCGAAGCCCACAGGTGATTCGTTTCCGGCTGCATCGAAGAGTATGCCATCCTGCTCGAAGGCGTGATTCATTTCGTGGGCCAGAACTGCTCCCAAAAGACTCTGCTGGAAGATGATATGCTGGCGGTGATCGAACAAGGGCCATTGCAAAAATTCCATGGGCACGGTGATGGTGTTCCTTTCGTTTTCATAGAATGGCGAAGTCCTGGCCTTCCTCACATTGTCGTTGACATAGTAGCGCTGCAGATCCAGTCTGTACTGCGGGTTTAGCAGTCCCGCATGCTGAAGACGGGTCCGAAGAGCCAAGGCCTGAATGAGATTGCTGTAGAAATTTGACTTTGTAAAATTAACACTCTCGTAATGGGTGTCGTAGAACTCGGCCGATTTTTCCTCTGGTAAATTGCCCACGTTTAGCTGAATACCCTCCAATTTAGCTCTCACATAGGCCAGTTGGTGGGTCATGAGCTGCAGACGATTGGCATCCAAGTATTTGCCAAAGGTCGCCTTTAAGCTCGCCAAGATCTCCTTTAGCTGCAAGGTGTCCTGCTGCCGATTTTGGTACACAAACCGATCGTACATATAATTCATACCTAGGGGTAGAATAGCACGCATGTGGTGAATGCATGTCTTTGAGTTCCGCTCTCTAGGTTCCGAATCCTCCAGAAAAACATAGTGATGCAATCGGATATAAAGAAATTTAGCATCATCATCAAAATTATAAACAAACTTAAGAATTTCCCGCAAATAGTTCACATCACTAATTTCGAAAATCAATTGATCGACATTTTTTGTGGTGCAGTGAGCACCCAATAATTGTCTACAGAGATGACGAATGGTCGATGAAATAATTGAGGTTTGTTGACTGAATTCACTATAACTCCGTGTATATACAACCGGATTCTCTTTACGATATCTATCCTGAATTTCCTGCACTTTCTGCGCCAGCTCGACCGTTTTATTTTTATAAATCGACTCAATCAAATGCAAAAGCTGCAACACACGCAGGTTACTATACCTGGCACTCGGATCAGGCATCTTTATCTGAATAACCTGGCGCATTGAATCATTGTCGGCCACACCAATGCGCTCATCATAGACTAACCCACTTAAGCCGTGCTTGATGGTATTATGAATATCTGCCGACCATTCTATAAATTCTTCTGGAAGATAAGTAGTGTTAAGCTTTCGCGTATCCTCCGTACAGGCTTTGTAATATGATCGCATTTGTTCAATAAGTCGCGGTGCTTGGCTGTCGTTGTCTCCCACGTGGCTCTCCATTAATTCGACCATGGCACTTGCAAACTGATCCTCTACCCATTCAAAGTTGTCAACATATTCCGAGGCACTGCTAAAGCCTCCGCAGGCGAAATTCCAGAAATTCGAGCATGGTGATGCGGTTTTATTAAGATTTTTGTGAATCTGGTTTACCGTAGCAAGGTTGATATCCACTTCCGCCTCTATAAAATGCAATGATGCCATTAGGCAAGAGCACAGCAAAAGTAAACTTCCCATTCTGTTCGTTTGATTTAAACTGAGAAGTAAATTAAACAAGCAACAGGTCGGCTGAGCTTGGACACCTTTGTTCTGGCGAAAGAGCTTCGTGTCTGGGACTGATAACTCAAAGCTTCACCTCTGAAATGTAGAATAATTACCCAGATTGCCAACATATATCAGCCACCTATACATGTATACACCCGCTTTGTGAATACATTAATCCGAGCTTAATGTTTATTGAATCTGATCGTTAGTTACAACCCAATTGTAGATCAACACTCAATCATTAGCTAAGATCGTTCAATATATAAAACAGGTAATCTTGTCGGGACTACCCCAACTTTACAGCTTATAGTCTACTTAACCAAACTGGATCTAAAATGTTCACTTCTTGAACTTTTGCTTCTTTCCCGCACTCGCACCCGTCTTGGACTTTTTCAGCTGCCCGATCTGCTTGGATTTTTGCTTCAGCTTGTTCTGCTTCTTGATGGGCTTTCCCTCCAGAATGGGCACTTCGTCGATCTCCACTCGCGGCGCCTTGGCCAGTTTGGATGGCTTGGACTTCGCCGGCTGTTCCACCTTGGCCTTTGGCTTCGCTTTAGGTTCCTTTGCCGCTGGCTTGGTAGGTGTATCAGTGCCGTTGGCCTTTGACTTTTTGCCCACTGGCTTGGCTGGTGAGGCGTTTCCATTCTCCTGGTTCTTTTTCTTAAATGATTTTGCATCTGACTTGGAAGCTGGAACATTGCCGTTGGGTTGGTTCTTTTTAGACGCTGGTTTGGATGGTACCTCGTTCCCATTTGTTTTCTCCACTACTTCCTGGGATTTCTTCTCCTTCTTCTCCACCGGCTTTTCAGGCTTTGGCTTTTTGGGCGCCTTCACGGGCTGCTCAAACACCTTGGCCACATACTTGGTCTTGCTCTCTTCCCGTTTCTTCTTTTTCAACTCCTGCTCGATTTCGGTGAAACTGGGTTTGCCCGCTCGCTTGCCCAGCAGTTTTTTGGGGCCCTTCTCCTGTCCCGACTCCTCCTCGGGCTCCGCAGCCTCCTCAGCCACTTCTGCGGTGGCCTCAGCCTCGATGGCCTCGTCCAGCTGCTTCTCATCCTCCTCCTGCTGCTCCTTGGTTATGGGTATGGTGTTCGAGAACTTCTTCAGCTTAGCCACGTAGAATCCGTCCATGTTGTGGGTGTGCGGATAGTAACGCTTCGTGAGGTTTAAGCTGGGATGGAACCGATGCTGCCGGAACTTGGTAAAGCCCTCAACGCCAAAGTCCAGTCCTGTGGGCACCAGCTTGACATTTCGCTTTTTCAACGCATAGTCTATGACCCACTCGTTCTCCTCGGGCAGCACTGAGCAGGTGGAGTACACAATATAACCGCCGGTCGATGATTTCGCATCTGTACAATCGATGGCAGTGAGCAGAAGCTTCCTCTGCAGGTTGTAGCACCGCTGCACATCCACATCCGACTTGGTGGTCTTGACACTGGGATCCTTAGAGACGACACCAGTTCCTGTGCAAGGAGCATCCAGCAGGACGCGATCGAAGCCAGTCATAATGTTCCGGAACTTTGTACCATCCTCGCAGCTAACCACTGCATTTACAATTCCCAGCCGATGGAAGTTGGCCACAATGGCCTTGATGCGATCCCTGTTGGAATCGTTGGCGAACAGCACACCGGTGTTCTTCATTATACTAGCGATATGGGATCCTTTGCCACCAGGAGCAGAGCACATGTCCAGGATGCGTTCGTTCTCCTGCGGTGCGAGGGCCATCACAGGCAGCAGCGACGAGGCTCCCTGGATCATGTAGTGACCGGCCAGATACTCGGGGGTGGCACCCAGCGGCACTTGCGAGTTAAAGACGACCAATCCAACCTTTGTCCACTTGCCCAGGGGATCCAAGTTGACGCCACGATTGATCAGGGCTCCGGCCAAATCACGCCGACGTGTTTTTAGAGTATTGGTACGTATGGTCAGCGGCCGAGCAATCTAAAAGAGTTTTTCTTATTAATATAAATCCAGTAAAAATGTTTCCCAACTGGAATACTAACCTCTGAGGCCTCCAGATACTCCATGAGCTCGGTGAGCGGCAACATGTCCATCAGCTTCTCCATCAAAAACTCGTTGTAGCTGTAGTACAAGCACAGATCCCTGCGCAGCAATTCAATGTATTCCCCGCGAGACCGATCCGCCTGGCGGTACTTTTTGAAGTCGGATAGAACCAAGCTGACGTCCTTGATGCGCTGCTGCACTTCCTGCAGGGTAAGGTCCTTCTCGGCCTCTTCCTCTTCGGTGGGCAGCTGGAACACATCCTGTCGGTCAACAGTTTCCAACAATTCGTCGTCGGCCAGCTGGGCTTCCTTGGCCTCGCGCTTTTTTAGTTTCTTGTTGGCGCGCTCAATGGGCAACTTGTCGTCATCATCATCGTCGTCGTCGTCCTCCTCCTCCTCATCGCTATCTGCCTCGGCATTATCTTCCTCGCCGGATATATCAAAGTCATCGTCGGAGTTGGCGTCATCATCGTCAGAAAGATCAGCCAGCTTGCCAACCTGAGCGGTGTCATCATCGGAGTCGTCTTCTTCCTCCTCTTCCTCGCCGGATTCTTCTGCCTCCAGACCGTCCTCGCCTTCTGAGTCGTCTTCCAGCTCAGCTTGGGAGTCCTCCTCCAAGTCCTCGTCCTCCTCCTCCTCTTCGGACTCACTTTCTGGTTGCTTCACTGGCTTCTTCTGCTGTTTGGGCTTCAACCAGGCATCGTTATCATCTGTAAAGCCCTTGGGAGCCGTGGATTTCTGGCTCTTGGGAGCCGGCACCAGCTGGGGCACTTCCTCGTCAGAGGAAGCCTCCTGCTGCTGCACCTCCTCCTCATCCTCCGGCTCGCTGTCGCTATTGTAAGCTGTCTTCCGCTTAGCAGGTTGTGGCTGTTTTCCCTTCGCCCTTTTCTCCAGCAGTTTGGCCTTTTGGACTACCTTCTTCTGCTCCCGCTTCACGGATCGCTGCTTCTGTCGGTGGGAGAGCTTCTTGTCCTCCTCCTCCATGGGAGCTGTGGAACGAAACATTTGAGATTAACACTTGGAATCGTTGGGGGAAATCTTCACCAGCACTCACCAAACGATTGCTTGCGAAAAACGGGCGCTCCCTGCTTGCGCGCCTTGCGGCCAGGACCCTTCTTAGGTTTCTCACTGTACTCAGCTTTGCGACCCATGGTTTTAACTTAACTTATTCGGTTTTTTAGAGCAGAATTTAAAATAAAACGTGAGCACTTTGAGTTTGCTCCACGTGCGCCGCTCAAAAGACTGCGGATGTTTCCCAACACTGATCAGTGCGAATGGCTATGGCTATGCGAAATATAGCTATTAAATAGATAATTTATAAATGGGTATTTAAAAATGAATTTTAATCAATTCTGTAAGTTGACGGATAACTTTAGATTATGTTGTTTCATTTAAAAATGTAGATTTATTCATATTTAACTGATTGAATTTAATTTAAATGTTTATATGCGTACATAATCTAGCGATAAAATAGCTATTTTATGGCGACCAAATAGCTATATTAGCTACTCTCACTTACAGCTGATTACCGAGCAACAAAGCATTTTCCGGCACTGGTAGGAGGCAACGGAAAAATTTAATTAAACTAAAACAATTAAATAAAAAGAAGTCATTTAGTTGAGTGAATACACACATAAGTATAAACTCATTAATATTTATTCTTAAACTTATTTAAATAAGTAATTTTCATTTATGGATCAGTGGATCCACAATGAGAACTGAGTTTAAATAATCTTTAATTTAAACTTAAGCATGCAACTAATTAAGCAATAAAGTTTAAGTTATTTGTTAAAATCCAAAAAAATCATTTTAATAAATAACTTAAAAACAAAAGTAATATTTGTTGACAATTTGAATTTAAATATCCGTTATGGGGACTGCCAACTTGCTACAGCTCGCAGTGCATAGGCAACCCTGCCCGAGTTGTTTGTGTTGGTGAATGCCCGGTTTGAACAACTGCGCCCTTTTGCGAAAAATAAAATTTATTGCCAATCATGGCTTACCAGGAGAAAATAAGCGAGTTCAAGAACTGGGCCACCAGCCTGGGATGTCCGCCCACCGAACTCCCCACCGACGACGTACTACGGAGGTAAATAAGAGTGGAAATAAGGAAATCCCAAGCTAATAATGGCCAAAACCCGCAATTTCTTGAAAGGATCTTCAAATCCGGATCCAGTATGCTTCTCCAGCAGCTGCAGTCCCGCATCCAGACGGTGGAATATGTGCGGGAGGTGCGCGAAAACCTGCTGATTGCCCAAGTGGCCCGCCACAAGGACAAGATGGTGCCGCTGGCTTCCCGCAGTTTCCAGCCACCGGAGCTCCAGAGGTACCACAAGATGCAGGAGCTGAGGAAGCACAAGGAAAAGGCCGATCTGCAGCTGGCGGAGGCCAGAAAGGAGTACCAAAAACTAGCCGCCAGCATCAAGACCAAGAGTGGGTAAATGAAACACCGCCTAGAAGAGCACCCACATAATCCTCTGTCCTTAATCTCCCACAGACATTCAAACCATCAGTGCCGAGAACCGAAAGCAACTGCTCGAGTCCAAATGCAATATCCTCGACCTCAAGCTGGTAGCGCTGAACAAGAGCTACGACCAGGAGCTGAAGAACAAGGCCCAGATCCTGGCCACCACCCCCGTAAAGCTGACTTCCAAAAATGCCAGCGAGGTGCAGGCCACCCGGGCCGTGGAGCAGGCTCTCAAGCAGCTGGAGACCTTCTACGGGATGTGCGATGAGGGCAGCAGTTTGGCCGACGCCAAGCAGCGCCTGTGGGACGAGATGCGGAGCACCTTCGCCGACATCCCCAACGCCCTGCTCCTGAACGTCATAATGAAGATCAAGGAGGAGCAACTGCAGCACATAATGCACCTAAATGAAACCAGGGGAAGGAAAACCACATCCAAGCCTCCGCTGAATAACTTCGAGGTGAAGCTGCTGAAGACCAAGGCCGATATGCTGGGTCTGGCGGCCAAATACTTTGGCGCTCAAAAGGAGCTGGAGCAGAAGGAGGAACGCTTTTGCCAGGACTACAGCGTTTTTGTGGACAAGCTGCAAACGAAGGTGTACAACTTCAACGGCATCAGTGACGGCGACGAAGAAAACGCCGACGAGCTGATCAGCGACTATCTGGTGCAGTACAACATGCGCAACTTTAATCGCGCCCAGAACGAGTTCCTGCGGGAGCAAATCGAGCTGCTGCGTCTGGAATTGGATGCAGGCGCCAGGCAGCTGGAGAACCACGATCTCAAGTTGGGTTCTGTAAAGCAGGTGTACGGCGACATCAATGCCAGCATCAACCGCATCCAACAGGACATGGTGCAGCTATCTCAGATCAAGGAGAAGATCCTTTTCTCGCGTAACATGATGAAGAACCTGCTGGACGACATGCAGGCGGCCACACAGAAGCAGAACGCCAAGTCCCAGCTGATGAGCACCAAGCTGAAGGTCAGCAATATGTCCATGTCCATGCTGGGTGCGGAGAGCTTCTGCCTGGCCAACGATAGTGTGTTCTCCAGCACCAAGGTGGAGTTCGATGGAAACTGCAGCACAATGAACGCAACGATGCGTCGCAGCTTCGACAATAAAACATTGATGCCGGGCTCCACCACAATGATGACTGCCTCCGGCACCACTGTACCCTCGCACCTACTGGAACTGAATACCTTTTTGGAAATACCGCTGGAAAAGTTGAGCTGCATGCCACGCGCTTGGTGAGCCCATGTCCCCCAGCCATGAGGATATTTTCAATTAATCAAGAGTTCGTTTTTCTATCGGACAGCTCCTTCCTGTTGTCGGCCAATCCGCTCATCGTCGAGGCCCAGGAGCTGGCCTCCACCGTTCAACTGGCGCCCGGCTATTTGCTAACACCCTTCGGCGCTCTGCAGGAAGTCCGCAAACGCATTTTGTGGGCGTCGGCAATTGCCGCACACACGACTGACTTGAAATTGAATTTGCAGCCGTTAATTGGTAAGCTCAATTCAGACATTTTGTCTCATATCCGTCTGACTGGCAACACATTTCCCTGCCCCCAGTTGATCCGCACGATTTGAGGCTGAAGGCGAATCGTCAGCACGAGGAAATTGACCAATTGCTGGACAACCTGATGGCCATTGGGGTGAAGACGCAGCTGCAGCTGGAAAAGGCCGAGCGCATCTACCACTTCCTGCTCGAGAATCCGTTGCGGCGCTATGTTCCCCCTGGTAAACGATACAACAACGGCAGCTTTGGAGATTACGAGTCCGAGTTCAATCTGTATTATCGCATGGCCACCAATGGAGGTTCCATGAGGGCACCACCTAATTAATCCTGTTATTTATATCATGATAGTTCTCATTTACACCCACTTAAAATTAAATGGATTCCTTGTTAAAAACTGAAAGAGCCTTTTGTTTTTTAAATATTTTTATTGATTTTTTTTTTCGTTTTAGTTTTGTGTTTTGTCGTTTTTTTTATTACAAAGTCGAAATGGATTTTACTTGCACCCACACAAAAATTTGGGTAAAAATGTCTTGTTATTCAAAAGAATTTCTCATTGTGCTTAAGAGCTAATAATGTACACAACTTTTGTTGCCTTTTATTCGAATATGGATTTTGCCTCGATTATGGGGGTTCATCTAGTTTTGTGGGATAGTTTGTCGAGTTGTCAGGTTTGCGTAACGAAAATACTTTATTATTTATTAAATAAAAATAAAATATTCTCAGATGTCGAAGCAAAATCGGAATGCTTGTGATGTATCCTGCTTAGATTAAAATATTTAAAACATATACAGTGCCAGATCAGAAAGCAAAACGGACGGGATCGAGGTGATTGCGTAGGATTCGAATTTCGAATTGAGTTTGGCTCTAGGGTGCTAATAAATTATGGTTCTAGTTTTCGTTGGCCCTTCACTTAGCATACTTAACTTAAGACATAATATTGGACGTACGAAAATTGGGCTGGACTAAACGGAAACGGTATCGGAAGCTACAAAACGAAATGAGTACTGGGGATGGAAACATTTGAGACGTCTATTGCGCGGTTATACGATGTGGTTTTCGATATATCTATTTTATATATGTTTATGCATTCGAGGGCTGGTTGATGGTTTGGACTTGGAGCGCTTGGAGTGTGTGGCTTATCTGGCGAAGAGCAGCGCCGCAAGGATGCCCACCAGGGCGAACGAGGTGGCGGCCACATCCTCGGCTCCGGCGAAGTACGCCTGACCACAGGCAGGTGGGCACACGGGGATGATCGTCTCGAAGAGATTGACGCGCGCCTCCGCCTCTCCAAAGCGATTGGTGGCCTTGCACACATAGTCTCCGTACTGGCGCTTCTCGATGGTGATCACGCGGAGCGTCGAGTCGGTGTACTCGTCGGCGGTGGCGAAGTGCGAGATGCTGTAGTGCTGGTTGTTGGCCAGCTGGATGTCGTCCTTGGTCCACACGATGGCCGGTGGCGGGTAGGCCTCGATGTGGCACTCCAGATCCATGTCGTACTGCAGCGCCTGTCCAAGTCGCGGACGTGGCACGGTGATCACTGGGGCGAACTCCACCTCCACGTTGATGTTGCGCCGGTCGCCCTTGCTCACTCCATTGTCAGCCACGCAGTAATAGGTGCCGCGGTCCTCCTTCTTCACCGACTTGATGCGCAGGGTGTTGCCCACATAGGTTGCGCTATCTGCAAACAAGAGATGGATAGAGGTGCTCATTAGTGGTCTGAATTTGTATTATGTCTCTCGTATTATATAATATTTATTTATTTATTTTTTAAATGGTATGGGATAAACTAGTTTATCATATATTATATCATATATAGTCATATATAACATCATATATCATATATAAAGACACCTACAATTTGTAATGTACAATATAGAGAAATTTTATGGCGTCCTTAGAGATTTCAAATTATCAAATTAGCCCGCATTGAAAAACATTGAAAATTGTAGATAATACAGAACCATATGGGATTAGTTTTCTTTTTATAAATACAAATTTTATCATAATGTTTTCTGGTTTTCTATGAAGAAACTTACAATCAGTAAGTATCGTTTAAAAAGGCGCCTGATAAGCGAAATTGAAAATAACTGGAAAACAAATAATCTGTTTCATTTCAAATCATATGCATGCAATTGATCTTTTAGTTCATTTCCTATCCCATAATACTTTATATCAACACACACAATTGCTCATTTGAGGGTGGTGTAACCATTTCCATTATAGGTTTAATCTTATCCGCTGTTTAGGCGATGCGCGTTCAAGTGCGAACACATCGACTGGCCATTAATGGAGCAGCTCTAAACGCTCTAGGGGCTCAAACCCATTGTGTTTGTGCAGTGGGGGCAGAGTCAAAAATCCGATTTTAATGAGCCAACCCGGAGCACATCCGTTGGCACTTGCGGGTGACCTTTTCCAGTGTCCGCGCTCTATGGCATATACATAGAAGGCGCCCAGCGAAACAATGGCAGCGTTAATGACCTCTAACAAGTAAAGCATTTTGTTTGGGCCTCAGCTCGTTTGCGTTGCCAACTAATTTTGAAAAACGGAGTATGCCAGCCACTGCACTTAGCCATGAGTGCACGGAAGGAACGGGTGGATGGGTTTAGGGATAGGGATAGGGATAGGGGAATGGGATTGGGTGAGGGTGTGGGTATGGGTATGGGTATGAGCTGAGCAACTGAACCGTGAACGTGAATGGGAATAGGAATTGCAGTACGAATGCCAAATGCGAAATGCGAAAGGTGCTCTGGGTTCATAACCGGAAGTTGGCTCAGCTCAACCGGGGGAAGTATGGGGTAGTTAGGGGGTGTACATACGATGCACTGGAAACGAGTGCAATGAGCCTAGGGATCTGTTCCCTCATCCACACACAAATACTCCTTACCGCCTACGTATGCGTGTCTGTGGCTGCTCTTCAAACATTTGCCAAAACAATTCAGGCTCAAACAATTGACACAAACTACATGGAGCAGAAGTACCTACACAGGAAAAATAACTCAGGCACTTTTAAAGTATTACTACTTATAAACAATTATCCTGTATATAATAAAATCAGACATCCATAAACTGTAAAAATATAAATATTTGTAAGGGAATTGTATTATAATTGCACTGTAAACGTATAATAGATGATTCAAAACATTTCAAACTGTTTTTTAATGAGGGTAGTTTCAAATAGATCTGCTTTCTTTAAGACAAGATCTCGAATGATAACTGGAATATTTTAGGTGCTTCTAATATAATAATCAAATATTTTTCAACCTAGGGTTTAAGTATTTCTCCAAGTGTTCAATAAAGAGTTGGAATCCAGTGAGATGAGAAGGAGTTGTACAAACATCAGGAGCATTGACCAAAGCTCTGGAATGCCCTGAAAATATGTTTTATGCGAATTGCACATAAATGCGGGCCACAAGTAAAAGGGGGGAGAAATTCGAGTGCGGCTTGTGCCTGCTCAACTGAAACATTTCAAATTAATTGCGCCTGGGAATCGAAGTAACACATTTCATTAAAATTGGATTGACAGCCCATCCCGCCATCCAGCCGCCCTAAAACAGAGCAATCGTGATGTGATGGCAATGGGTTAAGGCGGTGGCCCAACAATTGCATCGGTTGACATCGTGATGCGGGCATCTCGTAAAACAACGCAACAAACTCATTTCAATATTAGAAAAGCACACACAGAACGAGCACGCTTTCAATCTATGGATATATACATATATCCAAAGCAGACTTTGGGAGTGAGCCAGAGAGAACTTTGTTTAATTAGTCCAATGGAATATGATTCGCTTCGGATTACAGTGTCATGAGTAGAAGACATTTGTGTTTGTACAAGTGGGCAAGAACCCAAATTTATTCTAGATTCTAGATTGTCTTTTAGAAATAAATAAGCTTAGAAAGATCTGGGTCGCTAGTCGTTATCTGAGGTCAATAAATGCTAGATTACCAAATCTTTTTGTATATATCCGCAATAATAAGAAGATGAATATGTATTAAATACTTTAAAGATTAGGTAATCAGAATAAATATTAAACTGCTATTTTCCAACATAATTCGACAACCATAACCCGCAATATGGTCTCAGCTCTTAAGACAAAAGCCTTTGCAAGTAGATAGAGCTAACTACTCCCTGTTCAGCAAGTGAAATTAGTTGCGTTTGTAATTTACGAGCGTTTACTGTGCCTGCCCAGAGAACCTGGGCCCAAAACAGGTTATTTCTGTATATATCTGGCTAGATAGCCCAGAAGTCATCTCGGTTTCTGTTTTTGTTGCCCCCTCCTTCAGTGCAGTGAGCTAGCTCTGAGATCAGCTCTATATGTATTGTGTACCAGATAGCCCTTGATCGAATGCAGTTGTAATAGCCATGAACGCATTTATGGCTCACAGGCTACCCACTCGAAATAACAAATGCGCAGACCCAACATAGTGTTAAATGTTTCTACTATTTTTATTTCTCTTTTGATGGACTACCGCGCATTCAGCGAACTGTGAAATGATATGCAAGTCAGGTACTCAAAGAGCCTAGGAATTTCAGAACTTCAAATGGTCCCAAACATTTGTCGCCTGTAAACCGTTTTACCGTTAGCATGTAAAACTGGAAAAAGAACTCTTTATGTTTTGCGTGGAGGTCGCGCATGCGCGTAATTGGGGCGTGTCAGAAAGTGGCAATACTTAATTGCTAATTAGTTATGCGACACAAACAAAGAACCCGAGGGATATGTGTATATGCTACAGAGAGTTAAGAGCGAATACAGCTGCCAGTTTCTTGAGTACGAGACATTTCTCATTCGCTGTTTGTAATTAATGCAGAAAGAATGCCATGAATTGACTCCAGACTCGATGTTTGCGACACTTTTGAGGGTTCAAATTCATGAACTAGAGCAGAAAGTCATTGAAACAGAACACCCCTAATAGAAGATGAATGGCTTGGTAATGTGAATTTGAGATATTCAAGAGTTCATAATGAATCGAAAACATTGTAATGGCGTCGAATTACGAAAACCAGACTCATATATCACGCGCAAACGAGCTCAAGGCAAAAGGGTTGGGCTGGGGTTCTAAATACATTTTCTTCGATCCATGATCTATTTGGTATTTTCTATTCGAACCTTGTTCTTTATTCTCTGTTTACCATTCCCTAAAGGCCTGTTTCAATAACTAACCATTACGGATTGACAAATTAAGAGTAAATTCCAGTACAATCAATCTAATGAGAGAGAGGCTGCAGTGGAAGACCCGCATCTGTGGGACCCACAAAAGATATGGCATATAATATCAAGCGGAAATAGCTCTCTCCTTCGTATCTTGCACAGCCATCATCCATCATCGTACCGAATGGTGTGGAGTAATTTCAGTTACTAATGAGAGAATTAAAAACACTTTGCACCGGGCAGGATGATGATGGTGCGTCCATCTCTGACTCGGCAATCTCTGACAACTAATGAAAGGAAAACAGAAACCGAAACGGGGCAGAGAGACAGTGCAGGCAGGAAAGATGGAAACTGAAAAGGTAATGAAAACGCCGACTTGGCAGGCGGGCGGGTCCACATTTGTTTTAGGCCCTTCCTTCAGGGGAACCTGTCTGAAACTCGGGAACTGCCATCATGCGAAATGAAAACAACGTTGCTAACGCAACACCCCTTGTATCCCGATCCCCGATCCCTGGGCAAACAACCAGAGATAAATTGTCAGTTGAAGGCAACGAAAACAGAGCCAAAGAAAAGGAAAATTGTGCAAAGGCAGAGGTGAGAACTGAGTTTTTGGGAGTAGGGGACGGTGAGAAGTGCAGGTAGATAGGAGAGTAGATAGGGACAGTAGGATGGCCTGAAAGGATGCAACATCTTCTTTGTGCCGCTGCAGAGGAAATGGATGGAAAATGGAAAATGCGGTGAAAATGCAGGAGACAGGTAGGTAGGTATACACTGCTATATAGGTAAGTTCTAGGGTCTAGGTCTTGGCGCTTGGGTGACTTTCAGCGCCCCGTCAACTGCGCGCTCGCTTGGAAAATTTGTGACAACTGTGTGGAAAGGGGTGGTTGCCTTGCTACCGTTTCTAATTTTTCATAAACTACTTAAAGCTACAAAACCGTCGGTTGGTCGCCATTTTGAGAGGTGGTGCCAAAAACAACCACCCAAAAAGGGCAGTATGCGTTTACCTCGGGAAAAGGGAAATTGACTGGCATGCAAAAAATATATCCGCACCAATCACAGAGCCAGACGTCTGTTTTTTTACTCCCTTTTGCTGTCGAGCGGGAAAACGTGTGAAGAACATCGACAACAACAACAAGAACTAACCGAAATAACATTGATGCAAGCGCTTTCCCTTTCCCAGAAAGTCTAGGCCCGCGGCCATATTTGTTTTTTCCCCATTCAATTTCCTGCAATTTGGCTAGCAACTCCGGCGGAAAGTCTTCCTGGTCTTCCGTGCTAAGGAAAATTCAGGAAAAGCCTCTCTGCGAGCTCTTCAAATGTCAACTGATTCAGCGACGGTTCTGTGAACCGAACGTTGCCATGTGGAAATTATGAATGTTAATGCAGCATGTCAACAATGTGTGACTCATCATAATTTAAAACACGGACCGGCAAAGGCAAAGGCAACAGCAAAGGCAAAAGCAAAAGCCAAATGCCGAAGCGGGTGCGCTTTTAATGACGCTCCGCATTACTTGCGCCTGATGCACACATCCCAACCGAAATGAGAAACCCAGAGAACCCAAAGGCAAACCCAAACCCAAACCCAAACCGTAGCCCAACCACCCAACATATCATGGCTCCAGGGCATGTCACAGATGGGTCATGTCTCTCGTTCCTCAGTTTGGCTGGGCAAAAATCCAATTAAAAGAGTGCACACAGTGTTTTGATTCTAACACGATTTTCACTTTTTTGCCAGAGTAACAGTTGCGTATCAATGGATGCTTCATTTAGACGGGGATTGATTTGATTGTGATGTTTCACCAAATCAGCAAATTCGAAGTTGTAACTTTATTGCATGCGCATGAGTATAGTAGAAAGGGTCATACAGCCAAAATGACTGTCGACTGATTTTAACTTTAAAAGCATTTTATAACAATAAAACACCCATATACCAAGTTGGAGAGAGGAATCTCTAGTTAAGCCAGAGTTACTTGGGTTAGTATCACACCAAAAAAGGGTATCCCCTGTTTTTGTATGATTATATTTTCATACTGTATTGCATGCAATATTCATTACTATAAGTAAAGTCAGCTGGGTTATGCAGGCAAAAATATAATCGATATTCACGATTTGTATTTAAGATACATTTCATAACCATCTTAAATCCATATACCCAATTGTGGAGAAGAACCTCTGTTAATAATTGAGTTACTTTGGTTGGTATCGTCATAAAAAAGTTTATCAACGAAATGAAGTGCTTTCTTGGCCCAGAAGTTAAGTGGTTTGAGTTGATTAAACCCACGAAGAGTGTTAACGCTTCCATTTCCCCCGCTGACAGCGTCTTTCATTGATTGCCCAGGAACACCTGGTAAATGCAACGCCAGAAGCTGCAGAAGCGGCTCCTTCTTCCGTGCACTCTTTTGGAAAAATTGCATGGCTCTGCAAATTTGTCGCCTCTTCCTGTTTTGTCACCCAAACTCATCAAGGAACATCAACACGGGGGGCTGATGTCGCTGTAACCGCTGCACACACTCGTGCACATACATATCGAGCATATAACAAGCTCTTGAGACATGTGAATGCACCCACTTTGGTGGGCCTTCGCCTTGAAACCGCACCGAGTGACATGGATCCACCCTCCTGGGTCCGGAGTCCGTAGTCCGGACAGTAAACCACCCACAGCCCACTGGCTGAAGACAGACAAAGCCACAGACGCTGTGTTGTTGACTTTTCAAAAGTGATTTTCCTCCTCTCGAGTAGTACATTATAGCTGGCCGAGAGTTATGCCGCCTGGCATGCCATTTATTGGATTACACTCCACTCCCCAGCACTCCTCTTCACTTTTCCGCACAGGGGAAACTCACTCAATTGCAGACTGTACTTGCCGGGCTTGGAATCATAAATCAAGGAATTGTAAAGAAAACTATTAAAATAGCAATTATGCCAAAAAAAGAACTGGATAAGCGGGAGAAAGAAGGCTGACCGACGTAAATCCCTTGTGAGCCGAGTGCCTAAATAAATATTGGCCAAGTCGCAGGGCAAACAAATGAGATTGCAGGGAGGTGAGGTGAGGGTTGCCTGGGATTGGATTGGATGCGGAGTTTGAAAGGGGGCGGGGAGAGAGGTTTGGAAAAGCCGCGTGTCCTTTTGTGTGAGAATGCGAGTGTGATAAGGATTAAAAAGCCGGTCTGAAGGTGAAACATTCAACTAAGAGTGCTAAACAAATAAGGGAATTGCCACACCGAAAATGTATGTGAAGTGAAAGGGATTCACTACACAGAGGAAAATTAACTTACATGATTATTTATTCATTTCAAAGATTGAATATTTGTATAGTTAAAGAGACTGTACCACAAGAACAAAATGGTATTTTCTATAAAACAGTTCTATTACTTTAAAAGTAGATCGTAACAATATTGAACTGCATTTTATGAAAATGGTTTTTAACTATAGAGTATATTATATTTATGTTATAGAGATAATGAAGTTACAAGAAAATAAAATTGGATAATAAGAAATGCATTTTTTTTTAAATTTCGTCTGAAAAAATATTTCCCCCGATTCTACCCAGTTTAAAATCTTGTATTATTGTGCATCTAGATTTTCTCTATTTACCAGGAAGGAATATGAATAATGCCCTCATGGACAGACGGAAACTGGGACGACTTGGCCGAGCATTTCAGCTATCAACTAACAAGTTATTACTTCAAGCTGAGTAACTGCCACAAAGGGCTGGCTTCCCTGGCGATTCTCGGCAGTTTGTGCATTTTGTGGCTGACTGAAAGCCGCCAGTTGGCCCCATGTTGACCAAGTGGTCGTTGCCCCAGCAACCAACATTTTCAAACAGGTTTTACACAGCGCTTTTTGTACGTCATCGGCGTTTATCGTGCCCGTTCTCGTTTTGCCTTTGGTATTGCCTTTGACTTTGCAACTGCCAACTGAAGCGGCCATAAACAATGCAACCCACGGCAAACAGGAAGAGGAAACGGCAGCAGCAGGACAAATAAAAACATAGGGTTATATATATTTATATGTGCTTATGGCCACCATCAAAGGATTCGGCTCACTCTCCAGTCATCGTCACTCCTCTAATTGCGAGTGTGCCAAACCTAATTGCTTGCAAATATTCCAGAACCCAAACACACAGCTGCTGCCGCTGGCATCTAAGGAATTTCATTATATATTTCATTTCCATTATGCATCGAATATTGGGGGAACTAACTAATTTCGTGCACGGCCTGTTGAGATCTCGAGTTGAGCATCAATTGCGCATCGAAATGTTTAAGCATAAATAACATTAACATTAAGATTTGCACCCTTGCACTTTGATGGCGAAATTGGAATACTTGATCATGCTCACTTGAGTCTAATTCGCAATTTGCCAGGCGCAAACACAATTTGCATGAAAGTTAATCAAGATTTTTAGACGAGGGAGAGTGGATTGTAATGGCGGTTCCCTTCGTTCCGGAGTTATAGAGTGAGTGCCCTGCAGACACCACCCCGAACTGATCTGTGCGAGATTCTCGCTCGCAATTGAACAATTAAAGTTAATTTACCATGATCCTCGATCCCTCGAACAGATAAGTATCTGAAAGACGGCTCGCTTCCGGCTGTCGAACAATATATCTATAACCCAAATGTCGACAGCTGCCTTTGAATACTCAGCAAAAATGGAATTTCAATTGTATACTATTTTATTTGCTTTCTTTGCAAAAAGAGTCGGTTTTTTATTCGCTGGGCCAAGGTGAGGTTTATTATGGCAGCAGATTTTGCATGGGACAGCATATACATATATATATATATAAGGCAGATAGCTCCAGGTGCCAGGTGCAAACGCTGCACATGTCTGTGTTTACTCAATGGCCATCTACTATTAACTTTGTTTGGCCGCTTAATATATGTAGATAGGTACATATGTGTGATATGGCAACAAAAAACCAATCGATTTGCATGGCAACGCACAAATTGGCATGGACCCTGGTCTCAACACCCTGAAAACTGGCGAGCTGGCGAACGGAAACGCTTGATTAGGGGTTCCTCCTCACTTGGTCCCTGGGCGGGATTGGAATTGGGACTGGTCTGGGATCAGGGGTTGTTTAGATGGAGGGGCAAGGGCGAACCGCTCGCGGCTTGTTTGTTTGCATCTCTTACATTGTATTCGCCCCGGGAACCACCGACCTTTGTTTGGGCTACCTTTTTAGCTTGTAATTTATATATATTTTGTATACTTCGATTGTATTTTGCCGGCTATCAAAATAAGAATTATGTAGCCGAGTATGCAGAGAAGGGAAGGGGTAGGGGTAGGGGTAAGGGGTTTGTTTTTTTTCAGGGGTGTGGACCTGGGAGTTTTTCAGGGGGCGCAGCCCATTTGCCATGCTCTCAGGATCCGGATCCCTTTGTTTGCGTATGTTTGCTGTTTACTCGTTCCTTCTCTGTTTCATTTTTTATCCCACCCAAAAACCCCGACCGTGTCTGATGTGTAAGAAACAGCCCTCTGCCACACACCGTTTTTGCACGGGTTGTTTACGCCCGTTCGAGGAGTCGGGAGGCGGGAGTCGGAGACCAGGAGACCAGGAGACCCAGACCCGGAGACCATCAAACGGTCCGTGGAACGTTTTCAAGTTGCGGAAGCAATTGCGCGTGCTGAAGTTGTCGAATGCCTCACAAACTCGAATGGGAATGGAAATGTGAAACGTGAAATGCGGCACAAAGGCTGCAGCAAGTACTCCTCGTCGGTGGAGTCCCACCTACTAGGTATATCCCCTGGAAAACCCCCTGATAACCCCCCGGAAAACGAAAAAATCATTTGACTCGGCTCGTTGGCGCATTTCAAAGTGCTGGACGAGGAACAGTTTTGTTTGCCTAAGCGCTTTAAATTAGAGCGTGGAAAAGTGTGAAACTCCTGGCAAATACTGGACCAACCTCAAACCCAGGGCCCTTTTGATTTATGGCGAAAAGAAGTTAAGCCATTTCTGGTCTGACATGGAGCGTATCCAACTTGATGCGGTTGGGCTTAATGTGGCTTGTAGCAGGGCACGCCCGGTTTTTAGACCATAGAAGGAGCCCTCAATGTCGCGGTAATTAAAGATTGCACAAGCTATGTAGCTTATAGATACCGAGCCGGAGAATTAAGCTAGTTCTCGGCTACAGTACAGCCAGGCAGGGTGTGTCTGCGACTCGTTTCTGGGTAATAAGTAACTATCGGATTAGTTACACTAATTGCTTTTCGACTGCCGGTCAAATGACGCTGCAATCTTGTTAAAGGAATCCATTATATCCGCCCGAGGGTCAGAGTTCAGGTAGAGATCACTGAAGAATAGCAGCCCAGCCAGCACCTGTACGGGATTAACCTTGCGAGATGGTTCTATTGTGCCATCTACCTGAGCACCAAATTATTTTACTGTTTTATTAGCTTTTCTCTTAGTTTCGGGAATTTCTGGGAGGACAAAGAAAGGCAAGCATTTGCACTTGTCGGACCTGGAATTTCCCAAGAAAATGGAGGTAGTTCTTGCAATGGGGTGGAACTGAAGAGATAATAAATCATTTCTTGCAAAACTTCAACAAATGTTCTTTATAAGCTTGGGTTTTTATAAGAGAAGAAGAGATGCTAATAGTGATAACATTTGCACTTGTACCATCTGGGTTTTCCAAGATGCGACAAGTAGAGATCGACTAAATAATTCATAATTCATTTAACTAAGTAAAATATGTAAGTTTATAAGAAAATCAAGTAATAATCTTAGTATTATTTAAAGGTAAAATGCATAAAAATTATTATCTTATGTAAAAATGGCAAAGATACGTCTGTATAACAGACATTTTAATCAGTCTTTTCTTGCGTAACTTGCTAAGTTCTAATGTTAAGAAACTTGCTAAAAAGGAATTTGCAACTTTTGTTTGGTTAGACCTTTTTTGGGAGAGACACTAAAATACAATCCTGTAAAAAAAGGGTGACAGTACACATAAGAAGGTGCAAAACAGACCAACAGAAAGAGCAAAAATCAATCTAGTGTTGCGAAACCTAGCCCTCGAACAGGTTGGGGGTGGCAGGGCTAGACCCCGTTTAGAGGCACAACGGGCCGAGTAAACAAAACTAAGGTGACGCCTGAGTGAGTCACGGTCACTCACACTGGAGCCCAGTTAAAGCGCCCCGTTAAAAACTGAAGTCAAAGCGGGACGGACAGAGCGACGTGCCCAGAGAGCGGGTGCGAGAAGAGAGCCAGAGAACGCGCCCCAACAAACGAAAGCTAACTTACCCACCGTAACCCAAGAAATTAACTTACAAACTTACAAATAACTTTGAAAAAAAATACACGCAAAACTCACCAGTTGGCAGAATGGCATTGTTCTCGCGCCTCCAGGTGATGGTGGGTGTGGGATAGCCGCTGGCGTAGCACTCCATCTGGACCTCGCTGCCCTCGCTGGCCACCACGGACTGCGTGGAGTTGTCCGAGATGACGGGAGGTCGCCTCACCGACAGCTTCACCTCGGCGCTGACTTTGTGGACGGTGGATATCACCACCTGGCAGGTGTATGTGCCCGCGTCCGTCTCCTGGATGTCCTTGATCTGCAGCTTGTAGGTGGAAGAATTGGGATCGTAGCGCAGCGAGAAGCGCGAATCCTTGATGACCAGCGTGGAGCCCGTGGACAGAAAGACGGGATCACTGTCCGTCTTCAGGAAGAGCACATTGTACTCTTTGGCATACTGAACCGAGCAGTCGAACTCCACGGTTCCGCCAATATCCTTGATCTGCTCCTGCGTGATGTAGGATATGGTGGGTGTGCGCTGGGCCAGCGACTGCTGGATGAAAATGGCCAGGAGCAGGGTGCTCCACACGCAGTTTGAGATACTCGGGCGCCACATCTTATAAATTGACTTTTAGCACCACACCCTGCGAGCGCGCGATTCAGTAATATACAGTATTTCTCAAGACCTGGGCTCCAAGATCTCAATCTTTCTCCAGAGAGCCGGAAAATGAGAGAGCGCGGCGAAGACGTCTCCAAAAACGGAAGATACTATCGCCTATTCTTTCGCTTGCACGGCTTTACGCGGATGCTGAGCTGCAGTCCCCACACCTGTCTTCTCGCTCTAAGCTGGTTTCAGACTTGCTCTCTCGATCAGTCACGAGTTTTTGGCCAAAACGGAGGAACGCGCCAGAGAGACAACTTCACAGTTCGAAAGTCGCGGAACGAATGAAACCCAGGCTTTGAAAATTGCGCCCTCAAGAGCGCGAGTTGGCTAGAGATGGGTATTTGAAAAGTGACTAAATAAGCCAGAGCCGCAGGAGGGCTTGTCGGTGTGGAACTTGGCTAGTTAAAAAGTCTGGAATCCAACCAGGGGTTCACATTCCGGCAACTGCTTAGTGGTGACACACCCCTCGCGGTAAGTGGCAATATACGTCGAAAAGCAAATGGCATCTCTTTATTAATTTGAAATTAAAAACAAAACGGATTTGCGGAAAACGACAAAAATTTCGATTTAATTTCTTATAAACACAAAAACATATCTTTCGGATTATTACAAGTGCCCTGTTATTTAGTTTTGTTTGTTTTTAAAATTATTCCACCGTGGAGTTATCCGGGCTAACCGGAGGTTGTCTCACCAATAGCTTCACCGTGGCACTGACTTTGTGGACAGTGGATGTCACCACCTGGCAGGCATACGTTCCTTCATCTGACTCCTGGATATCCCTAATCTTCAGCTTGTAGGTGAAGGAATTGGGATCGTAGTCCAGTGAGAAGCGCGAGTCCTTGATAACCAGCTTGGAGCCCGTGGACAAAAGAACGGGAGCACTTTCCATTTTTAGAAAACGAGCAATGTACCTATTGACATACTGAACCGAACAATCGAATTCTACGGTTTCGCCAATATCCTTGATCTGCTGCCGCGAGTTGTAAAATATGGTGGATCGCTGGCCTTGCGATTGTGGAAGAATCATAGCCAAAATCAGGGTGCTCCACACTAGATTTAAGATACTCGGACGCCACATCTTATAAGTTGACTTTTAGCACCACACCCTAACAGCTCGCGATACACTAATATACAATATTTCTCAAGTGCTACGCTTCAAGATCGCAATCTTACTCCAGAAATCTAGAGAGTGCGGGGGCCCAATCATTTAAAATGTGCCCAAGGTTTATTGGTGGGGAACTTTAATAGGGTATATAATATAGAAATACTAACACCAAGTGTCATCTCTGAATTAATTTTAAATTTGAAATAAACGGCTTTCATGTGTGATTGTTTAAAATGCCTTTTTATTTAGCTTTCTCTTTTGTAATATTATTCAGTAGTTATGTATAAGTTCTATAAATGTCGGATTTTCTCTATCTCGTGCAGTATGCCGTTACGATTATATGGTATAACTTTTCTTGTATGAATGCATATTATAAATGGATAATATATAAATCGTGTTTTGTTTTTTTCATTTTTAGTGTTTAACATTGGGTTTTTGTTGTGGCTCAAATAGTTGTTGGCTTTACCGTATCTCAAAGTGTTTAATGTGTGTATAATGTTTAGCATTTAGAATTTGATTTTAGGTTCTCAACAAGTTGCTAGTTATTAAGTACATAATATGTAAATGTCTATATCGTATTTGTATTACGCATTACGTGATTTGATTTTCGATTTGTTAAGTTTCATGGTAATAAATAACCGCTGGCGCGGGCGCTTACAAAATCTAGAAGCCAATTACGAAATCGTGGAAACCTAAAATTAAAACGCCATTACCTCTTATTGCCCTTTAGCAGTACGATCGTAAAAGTTTCAACGAGATTCAATGGATTTGCGACTTCAAGGAGCAGTGCAACTGCAAGTCTTGCTTATCAGCTATATTCATATTCTTTGCTTCGATAAAATAATCATATATATGTTTACAATTACGCAGATACCAAACATCAAGGTATAAATTATAATGATTAAGGTGGTGTAGGCTACGGCTCCATAAAATAATCAATAAATAAATTGCTCTAAGTCAACATATGAGTTAAGGTAGGGTAAAAAGCTAAGCGAGAGTTCGTCTTCATCTTTCGGTCCAGCTGCCTCCGGAGATTCCCAGTCCTGCTGTTTCCACTGGTCCACTGGTGGCGAGTCCTTAGTTCTTTTGCGAGTTAAGACTCCATTGTGCAAACTGCTCCTGCCATTGGCTATTCGCATTTGCCTGTGGAAACACATAAAACTCCGCTTTAAATCAAGTTATTACAACGCATTCTTCCATTTAATCGTACTCAAGTTAAAGTCTCTGGCATGCAAAGGCAATTGAAATGTGGCAATCACTACACTAGCTACAGGATATAGATATATAGTTCGGTTATTTAGGGTATATCGAGTGCATGTACGTATAGAGGAGAAAGATAAAAAGGGATAGACAACGGCAAAGAACAACATCTAGATCAACAATGAGCAGGATTTCGTGGCGAAATCCTTTACCTTTTCGTTCCACTCTTGGTTATACGATTGAGATTCGTCGAAATCTGAAATTATTCAAGTTTGCGGTAAACATATGCATTATCGTTAAAGGCACTAATTAAAATCAGACAATTTATTCGAATCCTTTGAGTCAAGCAGCCAACGTGAATCAAATCTAGAGACTAACTAGGATGGACTGACTGAGATTGAGATTGAGATAGAGAGACGATTTTGAGAGTGCAGCGATGATGATGAGAGCTATATATAGTAGAACTATAGAGATAACTATTGATAGATAACCCCGACTTGAGATCTACCTGCGGAGTGGAGTGGAGATTCGTGAGTCGAGCGAGCTAGGATGGTCTAGAGGCAGTAGATTTGGCATATTTTACCTGATCGGAGAGTATATATATTTGGTAACCTACGACGATATATAACACCTTATATATTCAGACTATACTTCATGATATAAGCGTGCATGATCAGCTGCAGTTCATCGATTGTCTCACCGATCTCGTGCAGCGCCGGGAAGCCGGCCTGGTCATCGTCGATGAACAGTTCCGGGTGATTGCGGTAGCCCAGGATGCGGTTCACCTGCGACAGCTCCTCGCCCTGCCCGAACGTGTAATCGAAGTGGTCCTCCTCGGGAATGCCCGGGTATGGATCCCCGAAGGGAGCTGCGGCTCCCTCGCACTCGAGATCCTCGTCGGTGCGGAACACCTCCTCGTACTCCCCGCACTCGCAATCGTTGCACTCGCACTGACTCGAGTCCTCCGACTCGCCGCCCTCGATGTGTCGGAATTCTTGATCGGGTTTTTTTTGTTTGGGTTATTTGGTTTTTGTTTGGTTTGGAAGGCAGGGTCCCCCGATTTTTGACATACAGAAGAAATGAGCGAAAATTATAAGGGGCAACTAACCAAACGGGGTAAAGCTCAATATTTGCAGCATTTTTTCTTATGCCGTCTATTGGGGAAATAATCTAAAATCAAACGGTTTGAGAAAACGAAGAAAACAAAAGGGAAAAAAGTGGTCGCTTTAGAGAAGAACGAAGGAGGAGGAGGATCGGTTCGGATCGATGCAGCCCGGGACAACTTACCCAGTGGCATGATGAAGCGAGCCTGCGGCAGGGAGCTGCTGCCCGTCGGCTGAGCCCCCAGATTGGCCCTTCCCCGTCCTGGAAATGGATGCGAGACCCAAAGACAATACGCACACCAAAAAAGAACACGGATAAGCACAGAGTGAAAACATTCCATTTGGAGCGGGGATTGTGTTTTTGGTTTTGGTGGCTCTAGAAGCGGTGCTACTACGAAATCTACGTGCTGGTGCAGTGCAGACCACCATTCACGAGCATCATTAAGAGGAGCAGGAGCAGGAGCAGGATCAGCCGATGCAGATGCAGATGCAGTGGCAGTTGCATATTCAGAAGCGAAAGCGGTTGGAAAGATGAGAAAGATCGAGTCCAACGATTTACCTGCGTTCAGGTCGCTGACCATGTGGGAAATGGCCGACGTTAGATGATCGGCGGCCTCATTGAGCTCCGCGTCGGGATTCGGATTCTGGAGCGGAATCGGATTGAGGCTGGGAATGGCACTGACATGGGCAGTGGCAGTGGTGGTGCGCATTGGCGGTGGCGCTGCGAAGGCGAAGCGATCAAGAAACGAGTGTGTTTTTGGGCGTGAGAGCGTGTGTTTTTGGTGGTGATTGGTCAGGTGATATCAGGTATTTGGTGTGTTTTGTTTTGCCAGTGGCGGTGTTCCCGCGGATTATACGATTAATATCTGTCTGAGAACCCAGGCCTAAACTCTCGCGTTAACCAATTGCACACACAGGGGAGCTCAAAATTTGGACATGACCGAACCTAACCGAAAAAGTATCCCAGGGGTCATCCCCTCCGCATCCCTACTCACTTGCACTTCCGTTGGCTGCGAAGGCGCTGCGCATATCGCTGCTGATCTGGTTGAGCTGATCCAGCTGGCTCTGGCTGAATGGACCATGGCCATGTGCCTGCTGCTGTTGTTGCTGTTGGAGGAGTTGCTGCTGGGTGGGCCTGCCTCCTCCTCCTCCTCCTCCGGCCATGGGATGCTGCTGCATCTGCTGGGCGTGCAGGGCACTCATGGGTGAGGTGCCCAGGATACCAGCTCCTCCGGGCATTGGTGGCGATTTTCCAGAGCGAGGACTCGAGTTTGGCGTGGAGCGGGGCGAGGCTGTCTGCTGGTTCTTCAGCATACGCATCAGCCCCTCCAGCTGCTCCATTAGCTGTCGCCGCGAATCCTGCAGGGCACACAGATGACCCTCCAGCTCTCCCTTCCGCTGCCTTAAGGCGCGCAGTTCGTTGACCAGCGCCGGATTCTCCGGGGCCATCTGCTCCGTCTCCTGCTGACGCCTCAGGCGCGCTATCTCCCGCATTATCTCCTTGTTCTTGGACTCCAGTTGGGCAATCAGTTCGCGCTGGGCTCGCGAGTTGTCCGTGCCAATGGGTGTGGCACTGTCGGGCAAGTTGGAGGGCTATATTTAGAAGGAGCGTAGAGAAATTAGAAGGCATTCTAGATACCCCATCGTATCACACCGCTCATACTCACCGCTCGGTTCTCCTGGGCCAATCTGGCGGCATAGCGGGCAATCAGGCGGTGCTCCTCGTCGTTGGCGGAGGCGGCTGCCACGCGGGACATGGTGGTGCCGGCAGTGCCGCTGGCGCTGTCCAGACTGCGACCTGTGGCCCGCGAGTCGAGCGTGCTGGAGCGATCAAAGAGGCCGTGCTGGCCCGGTAGGCCCGGATGCCCGGGGCCGTGGTGGCCATGTACGAGGCCCGAGGGGTCCGAGAAGCCGTTGTGCGAGGGCAGCGGCGAGGGCGGCACGATGTGCGACAGGTTGAGCGTCTTCTCCGGCTGGTCGGGGAAGCGGGGTAGCACCTGCACCGTCTTCTCGGGCACACAGCGGAAGCTCTTGCGCAGCGAGTGACCGATCTGTTTGCTGGGCGACTTGTAGCTCGAGTACTCCTTGACCTCGTGATCGTTCTGGTGGTTCAGCGATGTCTTGCCGTGCCAGAAGCACTCCTGACACAACTGGTAGGCGTGACACCGCTGACAGCGATAACGAAACCCGGTGAAGTTTTCCTTGTGGCAAACAGAGCAGACAGTCGGATGCACAATGGTCTCCACGGTGGCCAGCCGGTGCACCAGCGGCAGCCAGACGAGGCAGGACGGCCCCGGCTCGGACATCAGCGTGGCCATAAAGTCGTTCACCGTCACCTTGTTCTCGGCCGGGAAGATCTCCTCCTCGAGCCCCTCCTTGTAGTGGAATGTGGGCGACTCGTACACGGCCGCCGGCAGGGCCAGCACCTCGCGCAGGAACTCGCCCAGCTTCCAGGCCACCAGCTGGCCAGCGCCGTCCGAGATCTGCGAGAAAATGTCTGTGAAAAGAGGGGATGATTATAATTACAGTTTTTAATGGTTTTCAATGCTACTCACATCTTAGTTTGTCCACCAGCTTGCCGGAGCACATGGTGGCCAGGGCTACTTTGATGGAGAACACGCGAATCTTTCCCGAGTTATCACTGCAAGGGGAAAAAGGAGATTTTAACAGTGACCAATAATAATCGTTATTAAAAACTGAAAAGCACTAAGATGGCTATACGTGATATCTTAAATTTAAAATAATCGTTATTAATAATGAAGCGACTTGGGTGATGCTTTAATGCTACAGCCTCTTCTTCAGCCTCTGAAGAATTCGCGTTTTTTCTTTTAGGTAATGAGGTAAATACATATGACACATGGCCGCCGTCTTCTAAAGAATTCGCGGATTTTGTTTTAGTTTATTGAACAGACGTTAGCGATATCAGTATAAACATACATGACATACTTAAACATACGTAATCTTCTGAAGAATTCACGGATTCAAGTATAAATTAATTGCGGAATGCCTTACCTTGTGTAGGCAGCCAGGAGCCAGTTGAGCAGCAGACCCGCCTTGGAGTCCACGGGCACCTGCTGAGCGGTGGGCAGGCGCTTGTTGAGGTTGTGGTAAAGCGAGGAGACCAGGGTTTCCAGCCTGGCCACGCTCACCTCGCTCTGCGGCTCCAGCGTGTTCAGTCCATTCTCGCGGAACGCCTCGATCACATTCCATATGTCCACCAAATGGAGATTTGTGGACTTCTGTATGTAGCGCAGCTTGGAGGCGGTGCGATAGGATGCGAATCGAATGGAGTCGAAGGTCTGCAGGCGCAGGTCCTGCAGGATGGCCACACGCGGCTCAAGCTCCATTTCTGATCCTCTGCTGC
This sequence comes from Drosophila subpulchrella, assembly GCF_014743375.2. Lineage (NCBI taxonomy): Eukaryota > Metazoa > Arthropoda > Insecta > Diptera > Drosophilidae > Drosophila > Drosophila subpulchrella. The sequence goes on from NC_050611.1 coordinate 11,512,041, forward strand.
TCCCGATATGCCTGCAATTTAATTAAAGCATATGCATTATAATAAGCATAATCGTAAATAGTTATAGGGCTCTGAAGGAGCAGCTAAGTGGGTCAGTGGTGGGGGATTGGGAGCAGAAATGCTGTGCCACCGCAGAGGGATTCCCTGCCTGCGTGGGGAGTCTATTCAATCCTGCACTCAGCCCCCTTTCCACATGTTCCATTGTGTTTGGCGTCTGGCTTCGACAAGCTCGTTGTCAATGCACTGGGAGATTTAAATAAATAATGGAAAATAAAAATCCTTATAAAATGATTCAGTTGTGATGTCATGAAAAATTAAATATAAATAACTTTCCGAAAAGTCTATCGATTGTCTATTAATCATTGGCTTATGATTCATTTTCTTGGAAACTGTGCGTTCCATTGGCAACACCAAATCGTGATTTTAGAATTTTTGCAAGTGTGATAACATTGTCTAGTGGCTGTGGCTGCATCCCTGCTGGCGGCCATCGCCGGAAACGGAAGTGAGCAATCCAGGGAGACAGACGGGAAATCCCCGCGCCGCCTATCCCCCAGCTAGTTAGTGAAACAAAGCGAATTTAATAATCCGCCTAGGCGATAAAAGTTATTGCTCGCGCATAAACCGCTTTGCCAGTCCAATTAATCGACAAGTACGCCCCGCAGCTCCCCCTTCTTCCGGCGCAGCATCCTCGTCATATCCTCGAAGCATTCATAATCATCCACGCCAGAAGGGTGTCGACAACTCCAGAAGTTGCTGTCACATCACGCTTCTCGTTCCCAACTTTTCGCAATTGATTTTCCATCTTTCATGAGAGGGAGAATAAAAAAAAATGTCCTTGGAAAATAGCAAGTAGACATCTCTGAGTCATCATACGAAAATAATCAGAGAACTTTTCTGTGTGGATCTGGTTTCCATTTCTGTCTCACAATGCCAACATATGTCCCATCCTGCCTGCCATGTCCTTTCATCATCCAGATCCTGAGCTGGCCAATTTAAACAAGCATTCTCATTTAAATGCCGCTTCCTTTTTCCTGCTGCCCTCTGTCGACTAAATGATAGTGTTATTACAAGAGGGGGAAATGCGGTGGCAGGGGCTGCCCAAACTGAAATTCAATTTGAAACTGCAAACTGTGAATGGAACTGGAGCCGAGATGACGAAGTTGATGACGGAACTGGGAATGAGATGCACTGGGAGAAAGTATTTCTCATCTTGTACAAGTAAGTTTTCAAAAGGTGTACTGTGAACTAAAATTGGGCTTAAAGCCTTGAAAACGTATGCAAATTTGGAGCCTGAAGACAAAAGTATGCTCCAATTACTTTTTTAACCGCAACTTTTAAATTCTATAATATGACCATTTCTCATTTTAATGCAGCTAATTAAGAATCCTAAACCAACTGTAATTAAAGGACACCACTAGCCGAAAACATAATTTGTGTGATTTTTAGCTAGAATTTTTTATAAATTGCTTTGGAAAACTTTCTTAATATCCTAAGAATGCTTGATTTTACAGGGTCGTTTTTATCTCAATGTGGGGATGTGCGGAATGTTTGGAGATTGAGGATGATGAGTCACAAGGCCCCGGCGTTCCTCTGGTGCTCCTCCTCCCCTTGGTCACACGTAAATAGAGCAACAACAGCCGTTAGGACATCCTATATATAAATATGCGCACACACCCCACCCACACACACCCAACACACAACCAACACTCGTCCTCGCACTAGCACACTCACAAATTCTTGGGGCACGAAGCGAATGCTCTGCAAACATTTGCGCTCAAAAGTATGCAACAAGACCTGGCTGAATAATTTTAGTTTGGCCAGGAAAAGGAGGAGTACGCTGGCGAGATTGGCAGAGGGGAAAGGGGGTGCCAGGAAAGGGGGCAGGGAATTCCGCATTGCCAGCGGCTGCTGCAGTTTTGATGCTGCCACTCGCCCCGAGCGTTGACATCCTGCTGCTCCTCGCATGAGCGTCTGCCAAGTGGCCACCCACCGATTATACACACACAGAAAGAAATTTTTGATTAACAAAAGTGTCTAAGAGTATGCCTTGATATATTTTTAAAATGTATATCTAAGGATAAATGCCGTAATTGCAATTTTCACAGCATACTTTCTGACACATTTTTAAGTCTTTTCTGACCTCTAATGATTTACGTTTCCAATCAAATCTCTCTGATTACCAATTTCTTAAAAAAGACAACGTTCAAAGAGGTTCCCAAAGTAAAAGATACAAATGATTTGATAATCTACTCAAAATAACGAAGATCCCATCTTTACAACATACATTTGGACGCTTTTTTAGAAGTTTCATATCCCTAGAGTATTATATTTCTAAGTATTTCACTTGATTCCTAAAAAGCACGTTTAAAAATTTAAAATAAAAATAATAGAAACAATTTCATGTATAGTATAATTCACGGTAATACTATAGGGTTACAGATATGTATAAGATCTATAGGATTTATAAGGTTTAAATAGGTAATTGATTTCAAACGCTTGTTACCTAAAAACAAAATCATTTCAAAAGTACTTTAAGCCCTTTTCTCTCAGTGAACAAAAAGAGGGTTAAGGAGGCTAGGGGGGCGTACATCCCTATTCGTGTCATTCAGAGATCTCTGCACTAAGAATTCTCTTTTTTCCGTGTCGACAGCATATTAAATTCCATTGCAAAAGCCCCAAACACCTCCTCGTTCTTTGGGGATTTGCCCAATTGCAACCGCAATAGTTGGCAGCTTTTGTTGTGGTCAGCCAGCAGTTCAATTCATGCAGATTTCTTACTTGTTTTACATATTTGTATTGTCTATTGTTTATATTTTTCTACTGCCATTTATTTACAAGCGCCCCCTTTTAAATAACCAGACCTTTGGGCTAACTTTTCTAATTCAAAGTCCTGCTGGCGACACTTTTGATGAAACTTTACCGGAAAATTTAAGTTGAAGTCATTAAACTCAGTTTGTAGGCCAGAAGTTTGAACCTCATTACCGGCAAAGTGCAATTTGTGATTGAACTCGGGCTTAAGTTCGGCCTCAAATGGGAAATGGGTCGAACTAAGTGATGTGATGCAACAGAGGCAGATGGAGAATCAGACAAATATAATATACATTTTATTTA